>NW_020954556.1:34575504-35027976 GCF_900497805.2 Vombatus ursinus | reverse complement strand
TTTTTCCCACAGATATTCCTTCTCCAAATGCCATGAATTTCCTCTGTCTCTCCTCCATTCCTGGAATACTCTCCCTCCCCATCTCTGCCTCCTACCTGCAGAGTTTGCACTGTGGAGCTGGTCTTGAAGTTAGAAAGATCTGAATTCATATCCAGCCTCACACACATATTAGCTGTGTGTCCCTACACAACTTATTTAACCTCTGTTTGTTTCAGTTTCTTCAACTGTAAAATGGAGATTATGGTAATACCCAGCTTATAGCATTGTCAGGATAAAATGAGAAAATATTTGTAAAAAAGTGCATAGCACAGTGTCTGGCACATAGTAAACATTATATAAATGCTTATTCCTTTCTCCTTCCCTCTGCCACCCCTTCTACAAGAGGTCTTTCATGATCTCCCACAATGCCTTCACTCTGAGATTACCTCCATTTACCTTTGACATATCCTTTTTTGTACCTAGTTGTATGTAGTTTCCCTCATTGGAATGTGAGATTCTTGCAGACAAGGACTAGTTTTTTGCCTTTCTGTACATCCCAGCACTTAATAATATGTTATGACTTGAATTAACTTAGGAAGTGATTTTGCTTATGTTTTCTCATTTGATCCTCACAGCAACTGTGAGGTTGGCTCTGTTATTGTCTTCATTTTACAGATGAGGAAACAAGCCAGTTGAATCTTGACCAAAGTCACACAGCTCATAAGTGACTAAGGAAAGATTGGAACTCAGGTCTTCCTGTGTTTAGTGATCTATGCCACCACCTAGACTTAGGAGGTGTGAAAGGAAAACTATCTTTAAATGGTTATGTTTATATACAAATTGATTTGGTGAACTGGATATCAGATAAAATGAAACAATCTTCTTTTGCTTCAAATATTGATTTGTCAGAATATTAATTTGAATTTTTCAGATAATCCACTCTTTTATTAATGTTGCATGAAAGCCATGTGTCTGGACACTAATATTTTGGAGCGGAGAAGAAAGTATAGTAAGAATTATGTAGTGAGTCATGCTTTGAATTCATGTTTGTGGCTATACAGGTGTATGAGTCCTTTCTATCACTCAATTGTACTTTGGCCTCCAAACAATGTGAAAAATGGTATCCTACTTTTCCTATTAAATTGCTGACCCCTTGACATTAGAGACTTTTTAAACTTTTATTGTTAATCTAAAAGGTATTTATTTTATTTTTCCTGGCCTAAACACTATGGGAAAACAGAAGGACTGTTCTGGCTTTCAAGGGGCTTTCAATCTAGTGGTTATACAATACTAAATTGACTGGAAGGAAATGTCTAAAGAACGATATAACACAGTATCAAATTAAGAGTTAATTAGTTAACTAGTCTACAAGTGCTAAAGGAAGGAGGGAGATCAGTGAGGGCTGAGAACAGAATGCAATCCTAAAACACATTTCCTAAACAGAAATCTTTGTTAAGCCCAAACAAATACTTGACAACTGGTATGATGGAGAAGCTATGCAGAGCTCTTCCTAATGAGCATTTCTGAGGAGAAGGAACTATCTGGTATATGTGCAGATGACTAGGCTAAGAGCCAAACAGGATTTGTGAAGAATAGTTAGAAAGGTGATGAATTGTTTTTCCATTTATACTTCAAGTAGAGGCAATAAGTTAGAGTTTAAGCTGTGCTTAATTTGATCATAGGTAACCTTGTATAACTGATGAAGGAGTTTACTTTCCTGTACTGAAATTTAAGATTTCTGAAATTCCAGTATGTTTGTAATATCTAAATAGTTTCCCTCATAATGGACACTAATAGGCTGTAAACAGAGCAGAACCAATTAGCTAAATAAAAAATTTGCTTTTTTTGTTTGTACTATAAACATTAGACAATTTAGAATGTAGTTATTCTTTCTTGCTTGGGCATTAACTGATATTCTGTCTTTGTCCTATTGGTTAGAGTAGAGGCAATATTTCTAAATGATTTCTTTGCTAAAGAGAGATTTCTTTGAAAATATTTACAACTGCCTTAGATATTTCATTTCCCAGGATAGTCATGGCGCAAATGTCAACTGCTGGCTTTTCAAACATTTTAAATAAATGGCAAGAGATCTTTCAGTCATGAAAATAATCCTTTAGATGTAAAGATTAGGGAACCTGCATCATCCACTATATTTTCCATTGAGAACATGAATAACCTATCATTTGGAGACATTTTAAAGAAAGTTTTCCAATAAAGTGAGGGATTATTATGCTGTAATATCACACCTTATTTACCATCGTCAAAAATGGCTAAGACAACTGTCTTTTTTTTCCATACAGTTTATCTTCATAAAGTAATGATAAGAAATTGATTATGGGACCTCTCAAGAAAGGAATTTTTATCTAACTAGGTTTGACCTTGATGTCCTCAAAGAATATGAGTTAATGATAGTCTCCGCTGAATCAATCATTGACAATAGTTTTTTTGGTTTCTTCTCCAATATCATAATAAATGTGGTAGATATGCACCAAAAGGAGCTCAGGAACCCTTTTCTATGATGCTAAGCATCTGAGGGAAATTTGTAATCAGAGGGAAGGAGAGAGAAGGAGTTTGTGGGTTGCATTAATGCCCAGGATGAGAGCTGTGGCAGAAGCTGCTACTCAGTAAAAACCAAAGAGTTCCCATGTTGAATGAAAGATAGAAGAGATGTGGTGGTTGTGGGACTATGCAGGAAGATAGTGATCAAGACCAGGAGCTTGGATAAATAATGCTAGTGGATGCTAAAGTAAGGAGGTTGGGGAGCAGATCCCAGAGGGAAACAGATGAGAGCTGAAATGCAGACTGTGCTCTTCACCAAAGTTCTTAATTCCATTCATACAACTCCGATTTCTACTATAACTTTGAGTTTATGGTAATAGAATTTGAACTTTTGTTGTAGGTAGGGAGAGAAAGAACTAATGCTCACCTGCAAGTAGGCCGTAATCATCTCCTTGCTACATAGGGTTCGATGTAGGTCAATATTAAACCTGATGCATGTATGTAATGTGTTTAAGCCCTGGGCAGAGGCTGAGACATAATGGCATTATTATTGAGAAACATTCAAGATAAGGCTCTTGCTCTTTTTCTGAGCCACAAATAACATAAACAGATAAGTAAGTTGAAACAACAGCTATGTTTCTTAAGTACAGGTCACATAAATCACCCCATACAAGCACCAAACTAGGCAGTGTATGATTGGAAATGTGCTCAAGAGGGCACCTTGGGTAGTAAAAGGCCTTAAGATCATGACATATGAAGATGAATTGGACTAATCAGGTATGTTTAGTCAGGAAAAGATCAAATGGGGTGAAGACAGTGTTGTGTAAGAACAATCCTGAGGTATGTGAAGCACTGTCACATGAAAGATATTAGATTTGTTTTGTTTGCTCCTAGACTGCAGAACTGAGAGTAAAAGGTAGAAACTGCAAAGAGATAAAATCAAAGTTCATGTCAGGAAAAACTGCCTATGAATTAGAACTGTCCAAAAGTGGAATGGGCTTCTTTTAGAGGTAAAAACTAATAAAATTCATAAGGTTCTTAACTTCTTCCTTAGAGATCTTTGAGGTCTGTGATGATGACTTGTTGGATACGTTATAGTGGGGATTCCTTCTGTGTATTGGTTGGAGTAGGTGGGTATTGTGGTCCCTTTTAACTCTCAAATTCTTATGTGTGTGTGTTATTTCTCTAGATAAGCTACAACATTTACAATAATTATAATGTGCTGCCACTTTGAAATTAATTTTTTTTATAAATAGTCAACATATGCTATTGGGTAAGATAGACTAAATCTTCCTAATGTTTTCTGCTATTAAGCCAAATTCCATCACAAATATTGGTATATTTTGTATTGTAACCAGGAACACTGAGCTAATTGTGGAACAAAAGCAAATTATTGTTATATGATTTTACCAATAAGTTAGTCTCATACATATGTTTTGTTAAATTAGTATTAATCATAACTATTAATATTTCATTCTTATATTTTGGATGGGAATCAGAAATGGCCATTGCATTATTCTGCTCTTATTCTCATATGTACTACACACACTGTGCACAGGTAAAGAGTGTAACTGCTTTTCATAGATGAGTAGAAAGATCACAATAAAAGTGCAACTTCTGTAACATCCATGAAAAGTTACCTAGTAGAGTTCTAGTAGTAGATGAAACATAGTAATTCATCCTATTTCTGTATGATTTTGTTCTTCTCCCCAGGTTCTTATATTTTGATGACTTTCCACATATCTTGGAGATTACGTATATTTTGTGATGAATATCTTTCAAAAACTTTGTTCTATTTTTTAATCAACATTATACTTGGATGATTACAGGCAATAGTTTTGTCTGTGGAAAGTTCCTAGATAACTGAATATAGTTTGTTTTATTAAATTTTTCAGGATATTTTGAGATCTATATTTGTAGTATAGGGGATTTATATTGTATCAGTACATAAAAGCTTACAAGTTTCCAATGTATCTTTGTAGGTACCAGGTCAAGTCTTCTAAGGTATTTGGTAGGTAATACATTTTTGCAGCTTGCAGTGATGTGGTATAAAGTATCTACCCTTTACTTGCATAATTCACATTCATTCTTATCATACAGATATACCTTGTTTTATTGCACTTCGCTTTATTGAACTTCACAGATTTTTTTTTAAAGATTAAGGTTTGTGGCAAACCTATGTCAAACAAGTCTATTGGTGCCATTTTCCATTAGCATGTGCTCATATCATGTCTCTGTGTCACATTTTGGTAATTCTTCAACACTTCAAAATTTTTCAATATAATATCTGTTATAGTGATCTGTGATCAATCATCTTCAATGTTACTATTGTAAATGTTTTGGGGAGCCACAAATAGTGTCCATATAAGATTTAAAATTTAATTGATCAATGTTGTGTGTGTTCTTACTGCTCCCCCAACTGGCCCTTTCTCATTTCTCTCCATCTCCTCTGGCCTCCATATTCCCTAAAACAACACAATATTGAAGTTAGGCCAATTAATAACCCTCTGGGTGTTCAAGGGAAAGGAAGAATCAACCAATGGGGCAAACTTCATTGTTGTCTCATTTTAAGAAATTGCACTAGCCACAACCAAACTTGAGAAACCACCATCCTGATCAGTCAGCAGCCATCAAGACTGAGTCAAGCTTTTTCCCTTCCGCTGCCTTCGCGTTTGCACTCGGCCCCTGGGCTTCCGACATGCAGAACAGCGCCAGCGAGTTCGTGGATCTGTACGTGTCCCGAAAATGCCCCGCGAGCAACAGGATCATCGGGGCCAAGGACCACGCGTCCGTCCAGATGAACGTGGCCGAGGTTGACAAGGTCACAGACAGATTCAACGGCCAGTTTGAAACTTACGCCATTTGTGGAGCAATTCGCAGAATGGGAGAATCTGATGACTCTATTCTCCGACTGGCAAAAAACTGATGGTATTGTTTCAAAGAACTTCTAATTGAAGAAATCTTATGGAAAATGTCTTAATAAATCAGAAAAACAGCAAAAAAAGAAAAAAAAGACTGAGTCAAGACCTTCCATAAGCAAAATTATAACTACTGAAGAAGACTAAGATGAGGGGTAGTATTATTTTTTTAGCAAAAAAGTATAAGATATGTACATTTTAACATAATAATATTTCACATTTAATAGACTACACTACAGTATAAGCATATGTTTTATATATACTGGGAAACAAAAAAAATTGTGTGACTTGTTTTATTGTGATATTTGCCTTATTGCAGTGATCTGGAACTGAATTCACAATACCTCCAAGGTACGCCTGTAACATAGTTGCTAAACATCAATCAGTTATCTTCCTCCTTTCTGAGGAGGAAGTACTAACCTTTTGGTAGCTGTCTCAAGGTGATAGGACATGATTCATTTGTTTGTTTTTAATATTGTATGATATTTTCTTTGAATACATTCTGAATCAATTTCTTAAATTTTACTATTTCAAAAGTGTGTATATTAAAATTATATAAAGGATGTATATATTAAAACTGCAAAAACTATAGATTGCTTTAAACATATACTTTCCTTTGTGCTTTGATTTTGGGATACCAATGAGTTTCTTTGTTTATAATCTCATTTAATATTTTATTTTTCCCAATTACATGTAAAAACTATTTTAACATTCTTTTTTTTTCAGATTTCAAGTTCCACATTATCTCCCCCACTTCCCTGCCCCCTCATTGAGAAGGCAAACAATTTGACATAGATTACACATGTGCAGTCATTTTTGATTCGATACACATTTTGATATGTCATTCTGTGAAAGAAAACACAAATTAAGACCTAAGAAAAAGAAAGAAAGTAAAGGAAAAGTATGTTTGATCTGCATTCAGACTCTACCAGTTCATTCTCTGGAGATAGACAGCAACTTTCATCATAATTTCTACAGAAATGTCTTGGATCATTGTATTGCTGAGAACAGCTCAGTTATTCATAGTAGATCATCATACAATATTGCTGTTACTGTGTACAATGCTTACCTGGTTCTGTTCATTTCATTTTGGATCAGTACATGTAAGTCTTTCCATGTTTTTCTGAGAGCATCCTGCTCACCATATCTTTTTTAACATTTTTTATTTTTCCCACTTATAATAGTATTTTTTTCCAATTACATGTAAAGATAGTTTCAACATTCACTTTCATAAGATTTTGAGTTCTAAATTTTTCCCCCTTCTTCCCTCCCCCTCCCCAATACAAGGTGCATGTACAATCATATTGTGAAAGAAGAATCAGAATAAAGGGGGAAACCATGAGAAAGGGGAAAAAAACAACAACAAAAAAAAGAGAAAATAGTATGCTTCGATCTGCATTCATACTCCATAGTTCTTTCACTGGATGTGGATAGCATTTCCACCATGAGTCTCTTAGAATTATCTTAGATCATTATATTGCTGAGAAGAGCCAAGGCCATAAAAGTTGATCATCACACAATGTTGCTGCTATTGTGTACAGCGCTCTCCTGGTTCTGCTCACTTCACTCAGCATCAGCTCATGTAAATCTTTCCAGGTTTTCTGAATTCCATCTGCTCACCATTTCTTATAGCACAATAGTACTCCACTACATTCATATACCACAAGTGTTCAGCCATTCCCCAATTGATGGGCATCCCTGCAATTTCCAATTCTTGGCCACCATAAGAAGAGCTGTTATGAATATTTTTGTACATTTGGGTCCTTTTCCCATTTTTATGATCTCTTTTGCATATAGATCTAGTGGTGGTATTGCTGGATCAAAGAATATGCACAGTTTTATAGCCCTTTGGGCATAGTTTCAAATTGTTCTCCAGAATGATTTCATCAGTTCACAACTCCACCAACAATGCATTAGTGTTCCAACTTTCCCACAACCTCTCCAACATTTATCAATTTGTTTGTTGTCATACTAGCTAATTGAGTAGGTATGAGATGGTACCTCAGAGTTGTTTCGATTTACATTTCTCTAATCAATAGTGATTTAGAGCATTTTTATGTGACTATAGATCTACTCATCATTTCTTAAAGCAAAATAGTATTCCATCAAAATCATATACAACAACTTGTTCAGCCATTCTCTGTTTGATGGACATTCCCTCAATATCCAATTCTTTGCCACTATTAAAGTTAATGCTATAAATAGCTTTTGTATACATAGGTCCTTTTTTTATTTCTTTGGGATACAGACCTCGTAGGGATATTACACGTTAAAAGGGTATATGTGGTTTTATAATTCTTTGGGCATACTTCCAAATTGATCTCAGAATGGTTGAATAAGTATACAACTTCAATAATAGTGCATTAATGTTTTAATTTTCCCACATCCCCTCCAACATCTGTCATTTTTCTTTTCTGTCATATTAGTTAATCTGAGAGATGTGAGGTAGTAGCTCAGAGTTGTTTTAATTTGCATTTCTCTCATCTATAGTGATTTAGAGTATTCTTTCATATGACTATAGATAGCTTTGTCTGAAAACTGCCTGTTTACATTCTTTAACCATTCATCAATTGAGGAATGGCTCTTTTTTCTATAAATTTGTCTCAGTTTTCTATATTTCTACATTTTTCTATATTTGTCTGTTTCTATATTTCTATCTTTTTCTATGCATAATGAAGTCTTTATCAGAGAAACTCACTGTAAAAATTTTTTTCCAGTAGTGATTACCAACTATGTATTTCCCTCCATCATATTTCCCCCTGTTTATCCTACTCCCTCTCTCCTTTTATCTTGTCCATTCTGACGTGTTTTGTTTCTGACTTTTACCTCCTCCAAACTGCCCTCCCTTCTATAAGTTCCCCTTTCTTTTATCCTTTTTGCTTCCTACCTTCCTGTATGCTAATTTAGATTTCTATACTCACCTGAATATATACATACACAAACATGTATGTGTGTATGTATGTATACATATATTTGTGTATGTATATTATTCCTTCTTTGAGCCAATTCTGATGAGAGTAAGGTTCGTGTGTTTCTCTCCCCACTTCTTCCATTTTCCCTTCCACTGCAAAATGTCTTTCAGGACTCTTTCATGTCAGATAATTTATCCTATTCTACTTCTCCCTTTCCCCTTCTCCCAGTGCATTCTTCTTTCTTATACCTTAATCTTATTTTTTTAGATAATAATACAAGAACATTCAACTCACACCTCTGCTTTCTGTTTATGTGTACTCCTTCCAACTGCCTTAATAATGAGAAAGTTTTAGGAGTTATAAATATCATTTTCCCATGTAGAAATATTTATAGTTTAATCTTATAGAATCCCTTATGATTTGTATTTCCTGTTTACTTTTTTATGATTCTTTTGCATTGTGTATCTGAAAGTCAAATTTTCTATTCAGCTCTGGTCTTTTCATCAGGAATGCTTGAAAGTCCTTGATTTCATTGAATATCCATTTTTCCCCTGAAGGATTTTACTCAGTTTTGTTGGGTATGTGATTATTGGTTTTAATCCTATCTCTTTTGCCCTCCGGAATATAATATTCCAAGTGCCTGACTTTTTATTGTAGAAGCTGCTAAATCTTGTGTTATCCTGACTAAGGCTCCATGATATTTGAATCGTTTCTTTTTGGCAGCTTACAATAATTTTTCATTGATCTGGGAGGTCTGAAATTTGGCTACAATATTCCTGTGGGTTTTCATTTTGGGGTCTCTTTCAGGAGATGATTAGGGGATTTTTCAACTTCTATTTTACCCTCTGGTTCTAGAATATCAGTGCAGTTTTCCTTGATAATTCCTTGAAAGATTATATCTAGGCTCTCTTTTTTGATTATGACTTTCAGATAGTCCAATAAGTCTTAAATTATCTCTCTTCGACCTATTGTTCAGGTAAGTTGTTTTATCAATGAGATAGTTCATGTTTTCTCTTATATTTCCATTCTTTTTTTTTGTTTGATTATTTCTTGATGGAATAGCACAGAAATGATTTTTAAAGTCAAGTGAAAAAGGTAGAGGAAAAATTGGGAAGAGAAATGAGAGTGATGCAAGAAAATGAAGAAAAAAAAGAGTCAATAGCTTGGTAAAGGAGGTACAAAAAATACTGAAGAAAATAACATCTTAAAAAACAGAATAGTCCAAATGGAAAAAGAGGCACAAAAATTCAATGAAGGGAATGCCTTGTAAAGAAGAATTGGCCAAATAGAAAAAGATATATGAAAATTCATTGAAAAGAAGAACTCCTTAAGAAGTAGAATTGGCTAAAAGGAAAAAGGAGATACAAAAGCTCACTGAGGAAAATAGGTCCTTAAAAGTTAGAATTAGGCACATGGAATCTAATGATTTTATGATATGTCAAGAAACAATAAAAAGAATGAAAATATAGAAAAAAATGTGAAGTATCTCATTGGAAAAACAACTGACCTGGAAAATAGATCCTGACTATTTCTTGACCTTTAACTCTATATTAAAGTGGGGCTCTGCTTCCCAAGTAGAAGAAACACTGTCCCAAGCTTCAGGCTTTTCGTGCAACTGTTTTCAGAAGTAATTCTGGGGATCTGTAAGCTTTTGGCTCTTCCAAGGTGGTATGATCCAGGGAAAAAGTGTGTTTACAACTCTCCTTTACTGTGCACTGGTTTGTGAGTGACCACAAATACTTTTTTTTTTAAATTCTGCAATTGTGACCAGAGTCCCTGCTCCCCTGCAGGTACAAGCTCTGCTGTGCTAGTGCTCTTCCTTGCACTAGGACTAAGACCCAGGATTGTTAACCAAGTGTAGACAATGCAACAAAGTCCTGCCCAGGGCACTAGCAAAGGGACTCCTGTAAATCTCCTTCTGGCTCATTGTCTGATCTCCTTACCGTATCTTGGTTGAGAGGTGTGGAAACTGCCACATCTGCCACTGATTAGGCCACCCCAAGACCTGCTCCTGGTTTGCCGGGGCCCTATCTTCCCTGGTGCAGCCTGTGCTGGACTGTGCTCCTCTTTCACCCTGTTGCAACTGACCTTTCTGCTATCTTCTAAGTTGTTGGACATATATAGGATTAAGCAGTTAGGTGGCACAGTCAATACAGTGCTAAGTCTGGTGTCAGGAAGAATAATCTTTCTGAATTTAAATCTGGCCTCAGACACTCACTAGTTGTGCAATCCTGGGCAAGACCCTGTTTACCTCACTTCCTCATTTGTAGAATGAGCTGGAGAATGAATTGGCAAAGTACTCCAGTATATTTGCCATGAAAATCTCAAATGCAGTCACAAAGACTTGGACACAATTGAAATGACTGAACAATAACAACAACATATAGGATAACCAGCTAGAAAGTGAAAGACAAGACCCACAGATCTTTAGGGCATATTGGAAGGTTTCATAACATATCCTATAAGATCTCTTCCAACTGTCACTTGTATGATTCTAGGAGTAAATTTCCAAAAGAAAGAGAGTGTGATATACCTTTAATTATTAAGGCAGTGGTACTTCTTTGGAATGGGGAGAGGAATAGGAGATATAGGGTATAGGTACCACCAATGTTGTTTGTCACTTCTTGGTACCTATTTAACTTGTCACCTCTTCAATTGAATGCTCTTGGTTGTAGACCAGGCAATTTAATGTGTTGTGATTAATTTGCTGGAACAGGCATCTGTCGAGAAGAATTAAAAAAAAAAAGACACAAAAAAGACAGGGTAAGATCCAGCTGAATCATGAAGCTGTTGGTTGCCTGTTTCCCTTCTCCCTTCCCCCAAACTCTCTCCACATTGCACCATTTGTGTCTGGTACTTGTGAACAGAATGTTAAAGCACAAAACAGTCAGCACCAGGAGTAGTTGACAGAAAGGAGGGCAAATGATTAATGGGATATGATGTACAGTTGATTGATTTCAGAGCACATTTTGTATAGTTTCCACAAATGATTCATCTTAATTTTGTATATATTATCAATATATTTGGCTGGACCAATAAAATGTCATCTTTGATGCTCATCACCGTAGGAGGGTATTTTTTTTTCCATGAGAAATCTAATTTGGCCTATAATCCATTATTGTGTTTAGTACAGCCTTTGTTTTCATGTGTTTTCCCCACAGATATTAGTCTTGATAGAAAAACTGAAAAAAAAACTCCTTTGCCAGTACTCCATATCTGTTCATATTGAGAATGAAGACTGAGCTATGCTGTTTTCCCACAATTGTAGCCAGGACAACTTGCTTTAACAAAGTGACCATTTTTAATTCCCCTTATCTTCAGTCCCTTACATTCTGACTAATGAAAACTAAGATTGCTCTTCATTTTTTATGTTAATGCTTGTAATTGTCAGTATGAAAATGAAAAGAACATTACTCATTAACTTGTAAGATTTTTACTTCCCCATTATTTTAATGACTCAAAACCTGACCAGTTGGGATGCTTTCATTTTTAAACATCCAATAACAGTTTTAAGTCTTGATTACAGAATTATATTCATTTTTGTAAATTCTTGCCAAGCCCAAATGAAAATTCTTTCTTTTGACCTAAACATAATAACTATAAAATTCAGCATTGATTTAGAATAATTATGTTCCCCATAATTTACTTATAATTTGTTTTGGTCCTAGAAAATGAGCTTAATCTTATAAAAATTCTTCTGTTGGATTAGAATAAATAGTAATTACTATAGTCAGAAAAGGGGAAAAGGAAGGATCATAATAAAATATGGGCTACTTAACTGCAAAAGCAAAATAAATTTTTTCTTATGATCCAGCATCATAGGTTCTAATACTCTCATGAACGAATGTGATTTTGCTAACTTCATTTTCTAAAAATATTATTTTCATTTTGATTACTTGCCTAGTTCCTACTAAGGTACAATGTGGCAATAGCATTGATGGTATGGGGGGTTGAGGAGTAGGGGAGAATGGAAGAGGAGGAGCAACACAATCTGGAATGGAAATCCTTTTGGACAGTACTTCTTTTAGTTTATCACATACAAAGATAGATTATAAAAGAAGGGAAGTTTGTTTTTGAAGTCTTTGAAATCCCTTTCTTTTTCTTCCTCCTCTTAGAGACATCTGATTCTCACTTCTAATCAGCTGGTGACGTAGTGGATAGAGTGCTAAGACTGAAGTCAGAAAAACATGAGTTCAAATCCATCCTCAGATACTTACTAGCTATGTGACTCTTGGCAAGTCACTTAACTTTTTTGCTTCAGTTTCTTCAACTGGAAATGGGGATAATAATAGATCTTACCTTGCAGTATAGCTGTAAGGATTGAAAGAGGTAATATTTGTTGAAAAATATGCTTACCCCAATACTTGTGCACAGTAGGAGCTATACAAATGCTTATTCCCTTACCTTTCCTCTCCCTTAGTGAATTATGGTTTTCTAACATTCCCTTTTCTTTTATCAAATCAAAAAAGATCAAATATCTACCTTTGTGCCTTAATTAAATTTTTCCCCATGATTATGTCAATTCTCTCAGATATAGCCAGTTTCTAGGCTCTTGGTTCTAATTAGAGAACAAGCTTGCTCTAATTGAAAAGGTATCAGATGGAAAATGGAGAGCAGAGATGAAACCAATTACATATTTCCACCAAACAAGATCAAATAGAGAGCAGTGAAGAAGAATATCAATAGAGGCTCAGAAGTTCAAAGGAGACAATATCTGTGAAAAGAGATAGTAATGAAACCTGTGGTCTCAGATATCTTTCTTGTTTAGTCATATCAGTCGTGTCATGACCCAAATTGGGGTTTTCTCAGCAAACACACTGGAGTGTCATGCTGTTTCCTTTTGTAGCTTATTTTGTAAATGAGGAGCTCAGGCAAACAGGTTTAAATGACTTGCTGAGGGTCACACACCTAGTAAGCATCTAAGGCCAGATTGGAACTGAGGAAGCTGAGTCTTCCTGACTCCAAGCTGGTGCTGTACCCACTGTACCACCTAGCTGCATCCATATGTTTAGCTGTCATGTAAAATATTTGTGGCTGAAACACAACTGAAATGACCGAACAACAACAGCACACATATGGGTAATGAGCAAAGGAACTGAAATTATAAATGCAAGGAAGTACATTTGACTTCATAGAAATCATTGAAATTTGGTAGGATGACTAAAGTATGACCATGTAATATTATATAGAACTCAAGATCATATATCTAGATTTAGGCAAGAAGCCCAGAGGCCATCCAATAGAAAGCCCTAGTTTTACAGATCATGAAACTGAGGCCAAGAGAGGATAAAGGGCTTCTCCAGCTTTACAAAGGTAATAAGCTTCAGAGGCAGGATTTGAACCTAAGATTTGAACTTGACAGTCAGTGCTTTTTACATGATATTTTTTCAAATGATCATGATAGGTAAGAAGAAAAAATGACCAAAGGAATTGGAAAGAATGCCCCTGTAGATTAATGACATGTTGCCTTGTAAGGAAATTCTAGAAACAGAGCAGAGTGTGAAGCCAAGAGGACAGTATTTCAGTGAAGTGATCTTCACTGGAGGTAGAAAGAAAAGTGATGTTATCAGCAGAGAACATGCTATAAACCATTTGGGCAGAAAGAGAAACTATATCAGTTTGCGATATGTATCACAGACTTTACACAAACACAGGATATAGTACTGAATTCTATAAAATGAAGATAACAATAGCACCTGCCTCACAGAACTGTTGGGAGGATCAAACCAGATGATCTATGTGAAATGTTTTGCAAACCTTAAATCACATATTTATTAATACTAACTTTCATATGCTATTTTTATTCACTTCAATTATATCGACCTTTATGGTAACTTTCTCTACTAATTTTCACTGTAGAGCAATTAGTAATTTCTTAACTTGCCATCTAATAATTGTGATTTAAAAATTGTAAGAAATATTTATTGGAACACATCAATTTGGGCTTTGTGATAGATGAGATTGAAGAGCAGATGCATAAAGATGTTTCTAACCAAGAATGGGGAGGGTACCATGGACAATGAATTCTATGATGAAAATCAACCTGCAAGGGTTGGCAAACTGTCAAAAGCTTTAATGTATCACCTGCCAAAACATCCTTCTCCCTGAGACTTACATCAGAGAAATCACATAAAATCTGTGTCCCTTTAGAGATTTTGTAGAAAATTCTGCCTTTTTTTTCCACAGGAGTTATACAACGACTCTCCCTCATCCAGTGATTCAGAACTACCACTGTCAACTAAGCAGTACCTTTCTTCCAAGTAAATACACACCTATGGTAATTATATATTAACAGTTTCACCACTCCCGTGATATTAGAAAATGTCTTCTTGCAATACCTCCCTTTGGTTCCCCAAGGCCCTTTATGGGAAGATGTTGCCTGAAACATCTCAGAAAAAAGGAAGCCTGCCAATTGAGTGAGATCTGAGCTCTAGAGTGAAAAGGGCCATCTGATGGAGCAAGGATGTAAAAGAAGGCAAAAGAAGGCATCCTCTTCTCAGTTTTATTAAATAAAATAAATGTATATGTGTGTACATGTACATATATGTGTGTATTCAATTTTCTCATCTATAATTGAGGGCAAGCCTGCCAGAAATGAATACCATGTAGCTGAGATTTTCTTTTAACATCTCAGATGTTTCTTGCACATCACACTCTATCTGCCAACTCCCATCACTTCTAATTGTTTTGCAGGCCTGACATAGTTACCCTTCCTCGTCTCTCCCTCCTGGCTTCCCTGACTTCCTTCAAGTTTCAACTCAAGCCCTACCTTTCACAAGAAATCTTTCCCAACCCTCCTTAATCTTAGTACCTTCCTGAGAAAAATACTTATAATTTATTCTGTGTGTCTTGTCTTCATATAGGCTTGTTTGAATGTTGTCTCCTCTATTAAACAGTAACCTTCTTGAGAACAGGGGGATTTATGCCTTTTTTGCCTTCTTTTACATCCCTAGTATTTAACTCTGTGCGTGGCACATGGTGTCATTAATAAATAATAGTTTACTGCCAGACCAGGTAGCAGAGTCAGAGAAGTATGGGCCAAACAATTATGGGGGAAGCTTAGTCTTCATTTAGGTAAAGCTTCCTCATGTTGTGAAAGGGAGGAAAGAACCCACTGCATCATAGAAATACTGGTCCTATCACAAGTAATCAGGTACATGTAAAGCTTAATTTGTGGTGAATTAACAGAGAGACTTTGGGTTTATGAATGTGGGTATGACTGTGCTGTAGTTGGTAGTGCTAGTATAAAAGAAGTCTAGTAGTGGAAGAGATTGAGCATGAATTTTGGTGTAAGATGACAAAAGTTTGAATACTAACTTCATCAGAATTTCAAAATTAAAATTCCAGAAGTGGTATATTAAAACATATAGGGAAAGGATAGTTCCCTCTATGATATACTTAATAAGGGGTCCTGTCTCCTTTGCTTGACGATATCTAGTGAGGGATTGTATCTCCCTTAGTGATGATGCTTGGTGTTATTATCTTCTGTTTATCATGTAAATACCTTATCTGCACATTGTCTCCCCCAATAAACTATGAAGTCCTCGAGAGCAGGGACTATCCTTTGCTTTTGTTTGCATACCTGGCACATGGTAAGCACTTACTGAATGCTTCTTGACTCTCTAATACATTCTGACCTCACATGTATATTCCAAGGTAAAAGCTTTGTACATTAACAATTGCTTCATAAATTGAAATATTACAAGCCATCAAGACTGTCTCTAACTGTAGAATTTTGGAATAAAGCACTTCAATTCTTTAGACATCAATTCTTTCATATCTTAAAATGGAGGAATTCCATTCTATCACTTCTAATTCCTTCCAACTATGATATCTTTAGAAAACACAAGTTAATATTTTGAATACTTTTTATACTTTTCTTATCTGTAAGGTATTGTGTTAGGCCTCATTTGTTTTAAGTATACAAAAATGAGAAGACAAACAATTCCATCCCAAAAGGAACTTAAATTGTAACGAGCAATATTGTATGAGCACAAATAGATACAATCAAATTTGAGGATTGAATAAGTGCTAAAACTGTTGTTATTGATGCCAATTATAAATGCTGATAAAAGACTAAAACTTTCCTAATTACAGCCATTTGTGTAATCTGCTTGCCATTATATCTAATTACCATCCAGCATGATCATGATTATGGTTATCATAAACTATTTGTCAGATAAATTTTCTCTTATTGCAATAATAAAATGTTAATGAAATGTATAATAAAGATGAATGTTTAGGTAGTCTTCATCATCTGCTACTTATATAACATGATAATGTGTTCATGCAATAAGTTCATTTACTCATAACCTTTTAAAAGTCAGAAAATTGTTACAGCATATTAGGATGCACATTTTAGACTTAAAGTAGACCCATGCATGTCTAGACTTCATTTAGGTTTTTTTTTCCTTTCTTTGCTTGAATTTGTTTTTGGTGGCAGTTGTGTTTGAGACAAAGTGCTAAATGGTAAAGAAGCTTGATTCTGTGCCACATGTACATGAACCAAAGGAACTGAGGCTCTTTATTCACCATAAGAGAAGTTTTTATGGATGAACATTTTACCTTTCTTTAAATATTTGAATGGATTTCACGTGGAAAAGCAATTAAATGCATTCTATCTGACTACAGAGAATGACATGAAGTAGTGAGAGGAAGTCACAAAGGGCTAAATTTAGATGTTAGCAAGAAAAAAAATCTTTGTAAGAATTAGAGCCATCCAGTAGTGTACTATGCCCATACGCTACTGGATGGCTCTAATTCTTACAAAGATTTTTTTTCTTGCTAACATCATTTAAATTTAACCCTTTGTAACTTCCTCTCTTCTACTTGAACCTTTCCATACTGTTGGTTTACAAGTAACTAGAAAAGGTGTTAAAAATAACATATAACCATATTGTTAGGAAGATTTGGAGTCATACACACTTGAATGTGGTGGAAACTAACATTTATAAACAAGAGTATTTGTATAACACTTTTTTAAAACTGTTACTTTTTTGCAGTATGGTTTAGTAGCTAGAGAACTGGACACTGAGTTAGTCTCATCAATGAAAACTCCCTCCTTTTGCTACTCTGACCATTTGTTGGTTTTTCTGGTTCTAATTTTAATCGTAAGTAGCTTCATTGCTCCTTGGACTGTTCCTCTTCTCAGTTTTATTAAATAAATAAAAAATAAATGTATATGTGTGTATACATACATATATGTATGTATTCAATTTTCTCATCTATAAAATATGTACACATATATGTATGTATGCATACATATATAGCAGTAGACACACATATATTACATTATGTATTTATTGATAAAATAAATCATGCCATTTTTGCCTTGATATCACATACACTGAATGAAGGGCTACCACATAGTTGATGCTTAATAAATTCTTGTTGATTATTAAGTTAAGAGGTAGGCTACAATCTGCCAAGAAGGAGTTCTCACATTGGTTGACAGACAACATAGACCTTTGAGGCACTTGTGTATTGATGTATTTTCTCATCAACTGAGTTTGCAAATTTCTTCAGTAACTATGTTAGTAACAATATGCTTAAAGTAACAGAAATTTAAAATTATGGCAGAGCAACTTTGATAGAAAATGAACCATACATGAACATTTCATCACATTAGGATTTTGCTACTAGTTGTTTTTATTTTGAACTGGGTCATGACAGATTCAATTTGTTTATTGCCGTTCTCCCTAGCCTAGTATATCCAAAGCAGCAATATAGAATATAAAGATTTGAATCTGAAATTTAAAGTATGAATCGAAAACACACAAGTATAAGAGTATATGTTTAACATAATTGCCCTTTGAAAATTAAAGATTTTAATGTAGCATTCCACAATTTGACACAGCTATATCCAGGAGGTTTTAAGCAGAATAATTTTTCATTACTAAATATAAATGCTGAGTCCTTTATAATTAAGCCCATAAAGATTTATACTTGTTTACTATTATTCTTATTATTAACTTGTAGGTACACCTAGAATATGAATGATTAAATAGACAGCCTGAAAAAATTAGCTCCTAAAGTGAATGGGAAGAAACCTGCATGTGCAGGTGATTTATAGGCAAGAGTCAACAAATGAGGAAATGAACATGGTTAGCATGTGGAAAGAGGTTTGTTCTGAGTACCATATCCTGCTCTCATAATCTAAGAGAGAAACTAGTATCAGGCTAGAAGTCATAGCCAGAAATCTATAAACTGGTGCAAGGGGCCAATTAGAAAAGCAGAATTCTGGAGCAAATGCTCTCAAGCCGGGGGGGTTTGGGGAGGTTAGTTGCATTGAATAAGACCATGTATGTGGAAGAGCCAAAGGCCTGCCAGTGTCCATTTGTTTCTCTCAGAATGAGCCACAGAGAGCATCATTTTATAGCTGTATCCTCCACATGGCTACTGAAGATCACACAGATGTGAGCTTAAGTAGAATGTAAGTGATTTCAAGAAGAGGCATAAATTTTAGAACCAGCAGAAATTTTTATTTTAAGTAGGTAACACATTGTTTTTGAAGTCTATTTTAATAAACCAATTCTGTGCTTTCTAGGTATTCTACTCATGTCTAGAAAATGGTATCTATGGAGCATTATTACTACCATCACTACTATCACTATCTCTATTACAATTACAATCATCATCATCATTAGGTAATATTAATAAAACATTTTAAGTTTTTCAAATCACTTTATAAATACTGAGCCTCATAATAACTATGGGAGGCATTATTATCTCTATATTACAGAAGAGAAAACTGAATATGTCCAGATCAAATGGGATGAAATTTACAGAGGGATCCTTTATGTTCCATTTATACAGATGTGATGTACTAGTAGATGATAGATTACATTTATACAGTGCATAGTAGTTTGCATATTTTTTTCTGAACAATAGTTATGAGGTAGGTAACATAAACACTATCTCCATGTTATAACTGAGAAAACTAAGGATCAGATAACTCAAGCGATTTGTCCAAGGACACACAGCCTGTAAGTGGCAAAGCTGGGACTAGAATTCCAGGCATTGCAGATACAATGAGCTACTTGATTAAAAGTTCTATAAGAAAGAGGTATAATATTTTATTTAATAAATGCTTCTCCTCTAGGGTTCTACATATGACAGGTGCTTCACTAATGATGTTAAATTGTACTGATTATGATTACAAGTATAATACTTTTCTAATACATCACAATTTTTCTCAAATATCTCTCCTACCTAAAAACTAAAAGATCTCAAAATGCATATGTTATTCAGTCATTTGCCATTGACATAACTTGAAAGTACTGGTGTTACAAATCCCCCCAAATCAATGAAAAATGAACAATTTAGATAGTAAATCAACTTTCTTTTCTCACATCAGTTTTGACCAGGTATTTTTCCATATTTTGAACTGAACTTGATGATGTGGTTTTAGTTAATCCCTCTGCTTCTGAGAGTTTATTGAACAAGGCTGATGCTGCTCAACATTTTTCTCTATAATTTGGTGTCATGTGCAAACTTAAAACAGGAACTTCCATGAAGCAGGGGGATTAGTACTTGCTGTTTCCTTTAAAAGAAGACAAGAAATGTTCCTTGTGGCATTTTCAATACTTACACTTCAGAGATCTGAAGAGAAAATATGATACAACCGTAATATCACTCCAACCATCACAATATTTTTTCATGAAACCAAATCCCACTTGAGTTAACCTTCACTATTATGCATCTTAATGAGGAGACCTATCCTTAGGCAACATATTCCTTGACATTTTGAATATGAATTAGATGATCTTTAAGATCTCTTCTAACTTTACATTCTGTGATTCTATTAAATATATGGTAGAGTTAATGAGGGTGAAAAATATTGAGAACTCAATGAAGTTTCCTTCGGAGACTTTTCTTATCTCCTAGCTAGAATTTGTCTCATTTCCATTCAAATCTCTATGAGTGCTCTGCACCTAGAATCCCAGTTCACATCACAGGGCATCTTATGGAAAGGTATATGCATATATACATATACATATATTGTTTTTGTTCAGTTATTTAAGTCCTGTCTGACTCTTCATAGCCCATTTGGAGTTTTCTTGCCAAAGATAGAGGAATAGTTTGCCATTTCCTTCTCCAGCTCATTTTACAGATGAGGAAACTGAGGCTAAGTTAAGTGCCTTCCCTTACTCATTCACTTGCCCAATCACTTACTTACACAGTAAGTGTCTGAGGCCATATTTGAACTCAGGAAGATGAGTCTTCCTGACTCCAGGCCCAGCATTCTCTCCACTGTGCCACCTAGATGCCTACCTACCTACATAGATAAACATGCAGACACATATGTGTACATATACACACATACATATTCACATTATGTATATACAATAAACACATATATACACACTCTGTATATACACTTATATACATGCATATACATATGCATATGCATATACATATACACATATACATGCGTATATCAATATCTATCTATATCTATGGTGATAGATAGAGAGATGATAAATAGATATGAAAACTATTTGAGGCAAATGGGTTTAATAGAATTTCTGCCCATCTAGAATCTTTTGGAATGTGGTGCGAATATAACCTGGTCTTTCCTTGTCATCCTTAGAAACTTCTGATTAGAACTCCATCAACTAGACACAAAACTTTAGAAGGAACTATTTCATCTATGTCTCTGGTAACTTTTACTGCATCTCATTTAGTTATAACTAAACTCATGTAATAAATAATTAGTGAATGAATTAATGAGGTCCAGAGCTGAGTTGGCAAATTCAATTCTTCAGCCTTGTCATACTGTGTTAGATGGAAAAGACAGAATGAAAATAGCTGCAGCATTTTGATTTGGGAAGAAAAGAACAAGAAACTTGGTGTCCAGTCATTGCAATGTAAACAAGCATATAGTAAGAATACTAGCTCAGTGAAGTATATGTGTTTTCTATAGTCTAGTCCATCATGCCAGAAAGATCTTTTGAATTTTTTATCAGATGAATGATACTATTCAATATCTAAATTTGATCAGAGGAAAACTGATCTAAAAACCACATTTCTGTTGGAGATTAATTGGATTTTTTCCTTTTATATCAGAAGTCCTTGACCTGCTTTATTCCTCTTTTTACTTCCTGATAAATCTTAACTTTAGGGGATGCAGAAAGATGAATCTGGAAAAGGAAAAATCCACAGAGGCTGGGTTGAGTGATACATTACTTGCAACACAAACTCACAGTCATAAATGGGGCAATTAACATTTCATAATCTGACATTCCATTTTATAGTCCCCCAAATAGCAATTTCAAATTCACTTATTTTTATTTACTTTGCCTAATTAATTCCACAGCACGTGGCAAATAGATTTTAATTTTTTTCAAGCCTCATTATTCATTTGAAGGACTGTCCAGCTCAGCCAAATATGGTGATTTTGATCTATGAAAGAAATCTAGTGCTCATCTTTCAATGAGGGGCAAGAATCCATTAAGGGTAATGGAGCCCTCTGCTACCCCCTCATTTGCAAAGATGTAGACCCAAAACAGTGCCATATTGATTAGCAATTTCCTTCTTTGATGAAAGATTTGACTGAATGAGTTTTTCAGTTGTGCTTCCAAATACAAAATGAAGTAGGGAAATGAATCAATTATCTAATCAATCAAGAAACATTTCATAGAATTGAATAATTTAGTACTTAAGTGTTTCCTCAGTAACCATGCTGAATAACCTATACATAAATGATATAAGTAGTCACTTAGCTTCTGCTTGAACACCAGGAGGTCTTCTCAATGCAGCCCACTCCAGTTTTAGACAGCTCTACTCGTTCAGGAATTTATCTTGATGTTCAACTTAATTTTGCTTCCTTCAAACTTCTGCCCATGTTTCTAGACTCTTTTGTTCTTCAGGGTTAAAAAGAATCAAATCCCCATATTACATTCATTCAAATACTTAAAGAAATTTGCCATATCCTTCCTCCCTATGTCTTTCCTCTCCAGGGTTAATTATCCCTAATTCTTGTGCACAAAACATTTTATGAGGCTCTTAGGGAGGGTTGTATTTTTTTTAAAGTGGAAATTATTTTCAGGTTTGAGGAGTTTAAAATAAAATTTCATAAATAAAACCCTTAAAGTAAGTTAATGTTTTTATCAGTAGGCTCACTTTCCCATGTTAGTGGTAAAATACTCTTTCATCTTGTGCCATGCAACATGTTGGTAGTGCAACAGCTTACCTCTTTGACTATTAAGTTTCTCTTTGGCTTAGAAGGTGTATTCCGATGGAGCTCCTTAGTTTCCTTCTCCTATGGGGCATCATAGCTGAGTTTAGAGTGCCTAAAGGGTAAGCTTTGTCCTAAGACTTTACAAGTCTCTTAATTTCCTCACTAACCTATTCCCTTCTTTGCTATCTAAAATCTATTTTCTGTTCTCACCATTCTGGTCCAATTACTTTCTAGAAAGTCTTTAAGTACTTTCTATTTTCAAATTCTTGTGATCTTGTCTACACCTTCATACATCCTGACATCTATGTTGCATTTGCCACTCCTAGTGGCAAATTACCTCTTCCCATTAGTTCTAATTCTTCTATACATCATAACTAATGTGAAAATATGCTTAATATGAATGTATAAGTAGAGCCTATATCAGATTGCATGCCCTATTGGGGAGGGGAAAGGAGGGAAAGGAGGAGAAAATTTAAAACTCAAAATCTTATGGAAATGAATGTTGAAAACTAAAAATAAATCATTTTTTAAAAAGAAAAAAATAAAACAGTTGCTATGTCACTTTTATGAGTAGAAGCTTACTGATAAACTAGGACAAGATATGACATATTTGATGACCTGTATGGCTTGAGCTTCAAACAGAAAAATATTAAGAAAACAAGATAGCTTATATCCTTATAAGTGACAAAAGAAATTTGTCTGTGGGAGAAGCATTGCTACAAGTTGAGGCATCAAATGAAATTCTCCTTCATAATCATCAGTTAAGTGATGTTATCACCTGAAAGTTCAATACCATTTTAACTAGTAACAATACCAGAAACCTAAAATGGATGCCCATTAGTTGGGAAATGGCAAACCACACTGTAGTTCATACATGTACTGGAATATTATTGTGATGTTCTGAATGATGAATGAGATGAATGCAGAGAAGAATAAAAAGACTGGTATAAACTGATGCAGAATAAAGTGAACAGAGCCAAGCAAACAATATACATGATAACTTCAACATCAGAAATGAAAAGAACAACAAACATAAAACAATGGAAAATTACAGAGAATAAGCATGGTCGCAAAGCAGAAATGTTAGAACCATCCCTGGTCCCTACCAAATATACACATGTGAATATAAACACACTCCTGTGCAGAGAGAGAGAAGATCTA
This sequence comes from Vombatus ursinus, assembly GCF_900497805.2. Taxonomy (NCBI): domain Eukaryota; kingdom Metazoa; phylum Chordata; class Mammalia; order Diprotodontia; family Vombatidae; genus Vombatus; species Vombatus ursinus. The sequence goes on along the minus strand of NW_020954556.1, from coordinate 35,004,325 downwards.
CAAGCGTGGAACATTATATATATATTCAGATTTTTTTCTGTGTATTTACATTTCAGGGTTTTTTTTTTGCCTTTTCTTTTTTTGGGGGGGAGGCAATGGGATTAAGTGATTTGCCCAGGGTCACACAGCTAGTAAATGTAAAGTGTCTGAGGCCAGATTTGAACTCAAGTCCTCCTGACTCCAAGGATCCGAGTGCTATCCACTATGCCACCTAGCTGCCCTCCCCCTTTTTTTGCTTTTTGGTGAGGCAATCAGGGTTAAATGACTTTGCCCAGAGTCACACAGCTAGTAAGTGTTATGGATCTGAGGCCAAATTTGAACTCAAGTCCTCCTGACTCCAAGGATGGAGTGCAATCCACTATGCCACCTAGCTGCCCTCTGTTTACATGTTTTACAGATTTTTTCACTCCTTTTCCTTCCCTTGTCTATTTTTTTAATTTAGTTTTTTTACTAGTTGTTTTATTGCATTAATTAATTCATTTATTTTTAAGTTTTCAACATTCACTTCCATAAGACTTTGAGTTCCAAATTTTCTACCCCTCTCTACCTTTTGCCACCCCCTAGTCTTTTTAATTAAAAGTGTTCTCTATGGACTTCTGGTGCCAAGGTGGTGAAGTGAGGAAAAAACCTCCCAAAGCTTGCCAAAATTTTCATCCAAACAATTAGAAAACCATCTCAGAATTGATCTAGCAGCTTACCAGCAGAGCAGGAAAGGTCTATCTCACTGGCATCTGTCTCCCCTCACTGGGGAGGGGAGTAAAGTCCAAGAGCAGCAGGAGCAGCCAGCATTACAGCAAGGGCTCTGTAGCAAGGCTCTAAGCCCGGGGGCAATCCAGCAATGAGACCCTGCCTTCCTGAAAACCAACAGCCCCTTAGGCAAGTGAGAAGTCTGTGCAGCTCCACAAGGCCCCACCCCAGCAATTTTACACCCAGCACAAGCCATCAGAGAGGCCTTGACCCCATTGCTGACCAGTAGTGAAGCCCTGTCCTAGGACTGGCTAACAGTGAGGCCCCACACGTGGGGCCTACTGACAGAGACTGTTTCCACAGCAATCCAGCAGCAGAGGCGCAACACTGGGGCAGACCAGCAACAAGATCCCTCCTTGAGGAACAGCCTCACCAGAAGATCTTTGTTATCATAGCAACCCAGTAGCAAGGCCCCACCACTGGAGCAGACCAGCAGCTAAACCCCACACACAGGGGAGACCAATAAAGAGGAACCAACTCACAGTAAAAGGAAAAAGGGAACCCTATCCTCCAGAGAGCAAGCAGCTAAGCTCTCATGCCCAGTGAAATCCAGCAGTAAGACCTAGAGCCCCAGTACCAAAAGCTTGGGCAGTGCAGGACCAGAGCCCAACTTGCACATAAAAACGCCAAGTCACAGAAAAGGCAGAAAAAAAAACCCAAAATACAACAAAAAGAGCTTGACTATAAAAGGTTACTATGGTGAGCATAAACGTAGAAAAGGACAATAGTGTCAAAATGGCTACATGTGAAGCATCAAACAAAAAAGGAATTTGGTCTCTGGTCAAAAATAATTCCTTGAAGAGCTTTAAAAGGAATTTAAAAAGCAAAAGGGAGAAGTAGAAGAAAAAAATTGGAGAAAGAAATGAGGATAATGCAAGAGAATCATGAAAAAAAAAGAGTCTGAATTACATGGGAAGAGATATACAAAAATTTATTGAAGAAATAATGCCCTAAAAAATAGAATTGGCCAAATGGAAAAAGGAAGTACAAAAGCTCACTAAAGAAAATAATTCCTGAAGATGGCAGAGTAAAGGCAGGAACTCACCTGAACTGTCACCAAAACCCCTCCAAGTAACTTTAAAGATGACTCTAAACAAATTCTGGAGCAGCAGAACTCACAAAAAGACCAAGTGAAACAAATTTCCAGACCAAAACAATCTGAAAGATTGACAAGAAAGATTTCACCATGCTGAGAGACGAGCACAGTCCAGCACAGGCCATGCCAGCACAGACTAGGCCCCAGCAAACCTGCAGCAGACCTCTGGGTGACTGAATCACTTGCAGCAGTGGCAGTTTTCAGACTTCTCAGCCCACAGATGTCAGAGACAACTTAGGAGGTGAGCAGGAAAGGTCTGTTGGATCTGAGGAGCACTGTTCAACACAGGCTTTGCCAGCACAGCCCCAGCAAAACAGGAACAGGTCTTGGGAATGATGAAATCAGCAATTTTTAAATTTTAATTTAAAGTAATTGAAATAATCCATTTTATACTTCAACAATGCTCTCACCTTATAATATAGTTTAAGGTCTGATGCTGCTGAATCTGCTTCCTTTATATCTATTTTAACCCTGGTGTCTTTAAAGTCCCTGACCTTTTGTTCTTCCACATGAACTTTGTCATTTTTTTTTACATTAATTGTCTTGTTATTTCATTTATTCGTTTGAATTAGATCTGAGATTACACTGATAAAGGGAACTCCAAAAAAAGAAACTTCTGCTAAGCAGATCAGTCCATTTTGTGAAATTTACAGTCTTAGAAAGTTGTCTGGGATACTAAAAATTAAGTGACTTACTTTAGGTCACACAGCCACTCTAAGTCAGTCTGGACTTGAACTTAAGTCTTCCTCACTCTCTTCCTAGCTTTCTATCCACTGAAGTAGTGGTTTCCAACATTTTTTTTTGTCCCACAAACATTTTTCAACAATAATGACTAGAAAAATATGTTGTGAACTCCAAGAGTGTTTAACATATCACTCATAATATCATGAATTAATTACAATAACTACAATGATCTCTTGCTCCCCCATAAAAGTCAAATAAAAAATTATATTATGCTATTATGAGAATCTGACCAGTGGCTAGATTTTAAGAATCCCAGCCATGGCTAGGTTGTAAGAATCCCAGCAGCGTCTAGATAGAATCTCAGCATCTTAATGGAGACAAGATGGACCTTATATACAGAAAGACTATGGGAGGGATCTAGGAATGGCCAAGTAGTCTATGAGGTAATAGAATTCTAGGGACCTGGACCACATGGCCAAGGAAGAATGGAGAAATGGTCTGGGGCCATAGGGAGGTCCACAATGAAAGGCCAGTTGATGGGATTATAGCCTCAGGGGAACGGCAGAGATTTGGCCATGTGGGAAAGTCCAGGGTTTTTCCTTTCTGGGTCCCAGATCCCAACCCCATCATTTCCCCTCAAACAAATGGGACCCAAATTCTTTTGGTAAGGGGTGAAGGTCTTCTGAAACTGCTTCCTGCTGGCAAAGGGCATAGAGCTGTCCCTGCCTCAATGGGTCCCAAAGAGGAGGTTGACTGGTACCAAGCACAGGCTGCATCCAGGGAATGATGGGGGTATGTTGGCTGGTATTAGCTGTTACCAACTGTAGGTGAATGGCCTGTAGTCTGGAAGACACAAATCTAACAGAAAAGACTGCAGGGCCCAGATATAAAGCAGGGATTAGATTTAGGGCCCAACTTTGAAAGGATAAAACATCCTTAGCTCTGTTTAGATTCAGATAATTCAATTTTCCAACCATGCAGTATCAAACCCACCTCATAGCCAGACTCAGGAATAGCCAGGTGGGTAACATTCCCTTTCAAAGGAACATAATGGGGAAACTGAGCCAGGAGGATCCCATCTTTGACTGAGGCTAAAATTGTCCTCTCAGCTTTTCCCGATGCTGACTTCCCACCAGTATCACATTCTCTGAGTAGCTTGTGACATTTCTCTCAAGATGGTGCATTATTGATTATTGATGGATTGTGATCCATCAGACAACTCAAAATAAAATTCTATGAACTTTTACCTCAAACAGCAAGTTTTACTAATCACAGTTTAGGAAAAACTTTTCCAGGATTTACAGCTCAAACTTAAATTTGTCCTGGTGTAAAAAGCCAATCAGAGATTTCTATACACTTGCAAATTCTCAGCAAGCCATAACCCAGACAAGCTTTTCAGCTAGTTTACACATTAAAACAATAACCAACAATAGCCAAATTATTTTAGGGGTAACCAAATTATGAAAAGTTTCTTGACATAATTAACACAAAAAGTTCACCAATTTGAGACTTGAAACAAACCCATTACCAATCAGTTGACTTCAGTTTTATTAAATATGTTTCCAAGTTACTTTACATAAACAATCAACATCTCATCATTAACAATTAAAACCAAAACTTTAAGAAGAGCATGCTTACCCAAGTTCGGAGGCCAGCTTCTTTACCTTGAGCAGGATGTGCTGAACCTGGGTGATGCTTCCAGGCAAAGGTTGCCCTAGGGCCCTAGGCCATTGCCAGTGGGGCCCATGCTGTAGCTGCTGCTCCTCCCCCCTCCTTCCTTTCCCAGGTGGGGGAAGACAAAATCAAAGGTGAGGGGTAAAGAGTGAGAGGGGTTAACAGATACCCTCTTGACTCAAGGGAAGGAAGTGAGAGAAAGGAGTGACCAGGGTTGTAAGGAGGAGTTCTAAACTCCTTAATGATCAATCACAAAACCTCCAGAATCTGCCAAGATAGTTTCAGCTGTTCTAACTTTCCCCTGTAACCTCCATGAAGGAGAATTCAGGGGTGTAAAGGGAAGGGAGTAAGTAAGCCTCAGGGAACCAAAGAGCAAATGTAGTTTTTCCCAATTCCCTACCGCCAAGGGAATTCATACACTTCCAGATAGGGCATCCATCCTTGTTCTCTATGCTGCAGAAGGTGTACCAGGTCCACGACCTTGAACCGACCCAGTGGACTGAGAGCCTGAGAGCATCAAGCCAAGTGTGAGACAGCCTTGTAACTGTCTGCCTGAAAAGCACCTCCCAGCCTTGGTGCTTGGAGAGCAACCCCAACTGCAGATCAAGAAAGGGAGGGAGAGGAGGCTTACATACCTGCCAGTCTTGACTGGAGAAAAACTTGGGGTTAGGCAGTTTCCCTTGTATGGGCCACCAAAATGATGCAGTTTAGGGGTTCAGGGGTCCTGGGACCCCAAAATCACAACATGTGGGTCCTGCCTGAAAGAATTCGACCCAAGCCTTCTCTCAGCCAAAGACAAGGTTTATTAGAAAATCCGTCATGTTGGGCAGACTCTTGAGGAGTCTAAACATTAGTAAGGTATTGGCTATATGTAAGAATCTAAACGGTGGCTAGATTATAAGAATCCCAGCAGTGGCTAGATTTTAAGAATCTCAGCCACTTTGTCATTTTTGTCCTAACTCAATAAGAGAATTTTTTTAGTAATTTAATTGACACAGCATTGAATAAATAGATCAGTTAGGTAAAATTGTCATTTTAAAAATTATATTGGCTTTTTCTGCCCATGATTGATAAATATTACATACAGTATTTATATCTGACTTTATTTGTATATGTTTATGTTCTTATAGTTGCGGTGTCTGTTTTGGCAGGTAATATTCTCAGGTATTTTATGCTGTCTAGTTATTTTAAATGATGAAAACAATATTAAATAATATTGCTGACACATTACAAATTTCTTTTTTGATTAAATTATTTTAGCTTTAATTTTGAGGTCATGATTACTCCCCCTGCTCTTGTTACATAATAAATTCTACTCCTGACCTTTATTTTGTCCTCGTGTGACTCTCTCATTTTTATAGCATTTCCTAAAAGTGACATACTGTTGTTGAACTCAGATTTTCCATTTGCTATCAGTTTACATTTTATGGGTAAATTCATCCCATTCACTTTCTAAGTTATAATTACTTCATGCATTTTCCTCCTTTTTATTTTTCCTCTCTATCCTGTTCATTTTATTCTTATCCCTCCTCACTCCTCTGGTTTACTTCTACCCACTACCTTGACCTCTTATTCCTTAACCTACCCACCTGTCAAAGAGTCTTTCTGTTATCCTTTCCCCCACCCTGTCTCCTTGCCCTTTTATTTTGTTTATTCTGTATTTTATTTTGTTTCTTCTATATTCCTTTTTATCTCTCCCCACACAGTTTTATTTTTTTTAGAATGACCACATCATACACAGTTCAGCCCAAGTCTTTTTTTAAACTACCCAAATAATGATGACAGAAATAAGAGTACTGATAATATTTTCACATATAAGAAGTATACAATTTGACCTCATTGATTCCCTTATAATTGGTCTTTAATGTTTACCTTATGTTTCTCCTGGATGTTACATGTTGAATTTTCCCTTGAGTTCTGCTATTTTTGTCACAAATACCTGAAAGTCTTTTAGTTCATTAAATGTACTTTATTTAAAATTAGGATTATAGGGGCAGCTAGGTGGTGCAGTGGATAGAGCGCTGGCCTTGAAGTCAGGAGGACCTGAGTTCAAATCTGATCTCAGCCCAAACACTTGACCCTTACTAGCTGTGTGACCCTGGGCAAGTCACTTAACCCCAATTGCCTTAAAAAATAAAATAAAATTACGAGTATAGTTAACTTTGCTGGGTTTGTTATTCTTTGTCTTAACCTCAGCTCTTTTGCTCTATGAAATATAGAATTACAGTTCTTCAACACAGCACCTGCTAGGTCTTATGTAATCCTTAATGCAGCTCCATGATATTTAAATTGTTTTTTTTTCTTGTTGCTTCCAATATTTTCTCCTTAACCTGGGAGCATTAAAACTTGGATATGATATTCTTGTAAGTTTTCCTCCTGGAATCTCTTTCAGGTGGTGATTGATGGATTTTTCCTATTTCTGTTTTGCCTTCTTGTTCTAGAATTTCAGGGCAATTTTCTTTGTTAATTTCTTATAATATTGTATAAAGATTATTTTATCATAATTTTCAGTTACTCTGACTATTATATTATTTCTTCTTTGTCTGTTCTCCAGATCAGTTGTTTTTCTGATGGGATGATTCACATTCTTTTCTATTTTTTCATTTTTTTGATTTTGTTTTATTATTTCTGGATGTCTTAGAATGTCATTAGCTTTCTTTTGCCCAATCTAGTTTTCAAGGAATTATTTGCTTCTTTAAGTTTTTGATTCTCTATTTTAAATTGGTTGATTTTCTTGGATTGCTCTTATTTTTTTCTAATTTTTCCTTAATATCCTTTATTTGATATTTAAAATCCTTTTTAAGTTCCTCTAAGAGTCCTTTTTCTGCTTGGGACCATTTGACATTTGACATTGAAAAATGAGAGATTTTTTTTTTGCTCCATTATCTTTCTCTGAGTATGAACCCAGATTATTTCTGTCTGTGTAGTAGCTATCTATGATTGTGTTCTTCCCCATTTGCTTATTCATTTTTATTTATTTTCTCTTTTATTTTCTTTTTAGTAGCCATTAGTATAACCAAGTTATAGTCCCGAGTAAAGAGAAATGATGCCCCAAGTCTCAGGTCCTTCTTGCTGTTATTTTCTGAGGTCTGTCCCAGGGCTTAACCTTGGGATCTCTTCTGCACTCCTAAGCCATGGCTAGGACCCCTAGCCATTCTCCCACAAATGATCTTGCTCCCTGTGATCTCTGAGATGGATGCAAACTATAACTGTCTCTCTGCCCTGCAACTGAAAACAGGGACTCTGCTGTCCTGCAAATGCCCACAGTCAGCATCTACTGCTGCTCTAGGTGTGTGCTAGCTCCTTCTCCCCCACAGCTGTAGCCTAGGACATGTCTGGTCAGCACAGCTGTGCTTGGTATTTCTCTACAGTGGACAGTCATTAAATCTTCCCACTAGTATATTTTCCCATCTATTTCCTTCTGTAACACTTTTAACTTCTTTAAGAATTTGAATGTTATACCATTTGATGCATGTACATTTCATATTGTTTTTACTTAATTGTCTATGTGACCTTTCAGCAAGATGTAGTTTCCCTGCTTGTCTCTTTTAATAAAACATATTTTTGCTTTTGCTTTGCCTGCAATGATGACTGCTATCCTTGTTTTTTTTTGTTTTATGTCAGCTGAATTATAATAGATTCTGCTCTAGCCTTTTACCTTTACACTGTGTATCTCTCTGACTAAAATATGTTTCTTGAAACAACATATTGTTAGATTCTATTTTTTAATCCATTCTGCAATCTGCTTTCATTTTATGAGTGAGTCCATCCCATTCACATTCACAGTTATGATTACTACCTGTATATTTCCCTCTGTCTTATTTACTCCTTGTTTATTCTTCTTCTTCTCTCTGTCCCTCACTCTCTGTCTGTCCATCTGTCTCTCTCTCTCTGTCTCTGTCTCTCTCTAATTTCACCCTATCTCTTCTCATAAGTGTTTGGTTTCTGAGTATCACTTTCTCCAATATGTTTTTTCTTCTATCCCTCTTTCCCTCTTCTCCTCCCCTTTCAGATAGTATAAGATTTCTTAATTTATCTCTCCTTGATCAATTTTCCAGGTCAGTTGTATTGTCTAATAAAATATTTCACATTTTCTTTTATTTTGCATTATTTTGATTCCAGGAAGAATTCAAGAAAAAGATAAGTAGTAGAGAAAAAAAATGTGGAAAAGAAATGAGAGTGATGAAAACGAATTATGAAAAGAGAATTATAGTTTGGTAAAAGAAGCACAAAGACACTGAGGAAAAAAAGAACTCAAAAAGTAGAATTGACCAAATGTGAAAGGAGGTACATAAGTCTCATTGAAGAAAATAACTGCTTAAAAATTAGAATTGATCAAGTGGAAGCTAATGAATCTATGAGACATCAAGAAACAATAAAATAAAGTCAGAAGAATAAAAAGATAGGGACTTCAAGGAGCCAAGATGACAGAATAAGACAGAAAGCCACCAGAACTCTCTCACATTCACCTCCAAACAATTATTAAATAACACCTCAACATGAATTCTGGAATGGCAAAACTGACAAAAAGATGGGGTGAAACAATTTTCCAGTCCAAGACATCTTAGAAGGTTGGCAGTAAAGTTCTGTCTCACTTAGGCAAAAGGAGAGTGCAGTCTAGGGCTTGCAGTGTCCAGACAAGCCAGAAGCATGCTGTGCTCCAGAAAGCCAGAGTGAGGCCCTGAGCCTTAGTGCAGGTCAGTAACCAAGGCTCCTTGCTCCTATACAAGACTAGGCCTCCACAGGCCCAGTCAGGCCCCCAGGGACCCCTGCATAGCACTAGGACACCCTTGGGCCCTAACACAGCACTAGGTGAGCAGCCAAGCCACTTTCAAGACCCTGCACAGCACCAGCCCGTTATTCCTTCTGCAGGTTTCTGCAGAGCACCAAGTAAGCAGCCAGGCCCCACTCATGCCCCAACACAGTACCAGGAGAGTTGACAGGCCTGCTGCAGTCTTGGCAGAGCACCAGGCCCACTGGCAGCCCAGATGTTATGCATTGAACCTTACCAAAGGCCTGGTGCAGTGCCAGGCAATAAGCCAGGCACCCCATGGTCCCTGGTGCAGTTTTATGGATGTGCCCAGGCCTCCTGCAGCTTCAGAACTGTACCACACCACCTTTGAGCTCCAGAGTAACATTGGCTGAGTGGCCAGACCCCCCATGGTGCCCAGTGCAGTCCCAGGTGAGTGGCCAGGTTTTTCTCCCTCCACACCCATGCCGCAGAACAATACTGAGAAAGTGATCAGATTTTCCACAGACCCTGCACAGCATCAGGCAACAAGTCAGGTCCTATAGCCACCAGCACAAGAATCTTGGAACAATGCTTGCTCTAACCCAGGAATAGAGCTCAACTTTAAAGTCATGAAATGAGCTAGACAAAAATGAGGAAAATGAAGAACAGAAAAGATCTTGACAATGGAAAGATATTATTGTAACAGGGAAGATCAAAAGATAAATTCAAAAGAAGACAACAATGTGAAGCCATCTACACGCAAAGTCTCAGAGAAAATGTGAATTGGTCTCTGGCCCTAAAAGAACTCCTTGAAAAGCTCAAAAAGTACGTTTACAATTAAATTAGAGAGGTAGAAAAATTGGGGAAAATGAGAGTTATACAATAGAATAATGAAAAATGTCAACACCTTTATAAAGAAAGCCCCCAAAAATGGAAAAAAAAAAGATGTACAAAAATTGGCTGAAGACACAAATCCTTAAAAGGTAAAATTGAGGGGGGGTGGAGTCAAGATGGCAGAGTAAAAGCAGTGACTTGCTTGAGCTCTTCCCCAAACTCCTCCAAATAACTATAAAAAATGGCTCTAAAGAAATTCTAAAGCAGCAGAACACACAAAAGACAGAGTGAAACAAATTTCCAGCCAAAGACAGCCTGGATGGTTGATCAGAAAGGTATATCGTGCTGGGCAGGGAGAGGAGCGCAGCTCGGCATGGGCCTCAGAGGACTGAATCACAGGCAACTGTGGCAGTTTCCAGACTTCTCAACCCAGGAAGGCCGAAGACAACTTAGAAGGTCAGTGGGAAAATTCTGTTTCTGCGGTGGTGAGAGAAAAGCACAACGGGGTTCCAGCCCCAGTCCTGAGCATGGCCTGGGGCAGCAGCTGCCTCCTGAGCTTTAGGCCCATGTACTGAGGGGGAATCAAGTGGCTGATCAGAGGGGGATTGCAGGAATCTCTTTGCTGGTGCAGGATTCTCTTGCTTTGCCCATGCTTTAATCTGGGTCATACTTCTGGGTGGTGGTCCTGGGGTAAGGAGGAACACTGGTGTGGTGGAGCTTGTAGTGGCAGTGGAGAGGAAATCCTCACAGTTCCAAGACAGAAAAGAGTTCTTTTGGTCACTCATAGACCAGAGCATAGGCCAGGAAAGGAGTAAACACCTCACCCCTTATCATTCCACCTTGGAAGAAATGAAAATTTACAGGTCCCTAGAAGCATCTCTGAAAACAGCTGCACAAAACCTCTGAAGCTTGGGACAGTACATTCTCCACACAGGAAACAGACCGCTACCTTAACAAAGAGATTATAACTTGAGTAATTGGCTGGGATCCTTAGCAAGCAACACAAAAAGATTCAGACTATATCATCTTATTTTGGTGACAAAGAAGATCAAAACTTACAACTAGAAGAAGACAATGAAGCAAAAGCTCCTACATCCAAAGCCTCCAAGAAAAAAACAAACTGGTCCCAGGCCAAGGAAAAGCTTACAAAGGATTTTGAGAAGCAAGCAAGGGAAGTAGAGGAAAAACTGAGAGTGATGCTAAAGAAGACCCAAAAAATACTGAAGAAAATAACACCTTAAAAAATAGCCTAACCCAAATGGCAAAAGAGGTTCAAAAAGCCAACGAGGAGAAGAATACACTGAAAAGCAAAATTGGCCAAATGCAAAAGGAAATTCAAAAGCTTACTGAAGAAAATACTTCTTTAAAAATTAGAATGGAGCAATTGGAAGCTAGTGACTTTATGAGAAATCAAGACACTGTAAAGCAAATCTAAAAGAACGAAAAATTAGAAAATAATGTGAAATATCTCATTGGAAAAACAACTGACCTGGAAAATAAATCCAGGAGAGAGAACATAAAAATTATTGAACTATCTGAAAACCATGATCAAAAAAAGAGCCTAGACATCATCTTTCAAGAAATTATCAAGGAAAGCTGCCCTGATATTTTAGAACTAGAGGGAAAAATAGAAATGGAAAGAATCCACTGATCACCTCCTGAAAGAGATCCCCAAAGGAAAACTCCTAGGGATATTGTAGCCAAATTCCAGAATTCCCAGGTCAAGGAGAAAATATTGCAAGCAACCAGAAACAATTCAAGTATTGTAGAAACATGATCAGGATAACACAAGATTTAGGAGCTTCTACATTAAGGGTCCAGAGGGCATGGAGTATGATATTCCAGAAGGCAAAGGAGATAGGACTACAACCAAGAATCACCTACCCACCAAAACTGAGTATAATCCTTCAGGGTAAAAAAGGGTCATTCAATGAAATAGGGGACTTTTAAGTATTCCTGAGGAAAAGACCAGAGCTGAATAGAAAATTTGACTTTCAAATACAAGACTCAAGTGAAACATGGAGGAGGTAAACAGAAAAGAGAAATCATAAGTGACTTATTAGGGTTGAACTGTTTACATTCCTGCAGGGAAAGATGATATTTGTAACTCATGAGTCCTTTGTCAGTATTAGGGTAGTGGGAGGGGAAAAATTATATGTATGGATAGATAGATAGACAAATAGATAGATAGTTAGATAAATAGATAGAGGGCACAGGGTGAGTTGAAGATGAAGGGTTATGTGGAAAATAAAATTAGGGGATGAGAGAGGATCATACTGAGAGAAGGAGAAAGGGAGAAGTAGAATGGGGTAAATTATCTCACATGAAACAGACAAGAAAAGGCTTTTACAGTGGAGGGGACATGGGGGGAGGTGAGAGGGAATGAGTGAATCTTATTCTCATGGGATTTGGTTTAAGGAGGGAATAACCTGCACACTCAATTGGGTATGGAAAGTGATTTTACCCTACAGGAAAATAAGGGGGAAGGGGACAAGAGAGCAGGGGGTTGATAGAGAGGAGGGCAGATTGGGGGAGGGGATAATCAAAAGCAAACATTTCTGGGGAGGGACAGGATCAAAAGAGAGAATAGAATTAATAGGAGGTAAGATAGAATAAAGGGAAATACACTTAGTTTTTCACAACAGAAAAAAAAATAGAGAAGGTAATTATGAAAGCATCTGGATCTAGGTCCTAAATCTCACTCTTCACTGTTTTACTTTTTAAAATAGATAGATAGATGGATAGATAGATAGGTATAGATAGATATTTAATGTTTTATTTTCCCCCAGTTACATGTAAAAAACATTTTAACAAGTTTTTTTTTTAAATTTTGAGTTCCAAATTCCTTCCTTCCCTTCCTCTGCCTCCCTCATTGAGAAGGCAATTTGGTATAGGTTATGCATGTGCAATCATACAAAACATATTTCCATATTGGTTGTGTTGTGAAAGAAAACCCAGACCAAAAAATAAAAAGAAAAAGAAAGTTAAAAAAAGGTAAAATTGATCAAAAGAAAACTAGCTAACTGAAGAAAATAATTTCTTCAAAACTTTAATTTACTGGAAGCTAAGATGGCAGAGTAAGAAATAAGTTGCTTTTACCCTCAATTATCAACCTCGGCAAGCCTAGAAAAATCACCCCTGGAAAAACCCTAGAACAGCTGAACCAGAAGAAAGACTGGGTACAGCAGTCCAGTAGCCCAGGTGATTTGAGGGATTAATGTGAAAGGCCCCTCTTGACCTGGGGGAAGGGGAACAGTATGAAACAGGAGGTGCCCCAGCAAACTAGCTGAAAGCCACACCTTAGCATAACAGGAGGAGATCCTGAAACCCAGGTGGTGGAGCAGGCAAACACCAATACCCCAGCCCCTGAGTGCCTCAGTGAGGGCAGGGGAACTGGTGGAAACCAGCTTGGAAAACTACAAGTGCCCCAGCATTCTACAGCAACCAGCTCTCCCAGTGCCTCAGCAAAACTAAGGGAAGCAGCACTCCAAGGGCTGCCAGGAGGATAAATATCCTGCAACATCCATCTGAAAAGAGTGGAACAAAGAGAAAGGAAGGAAAGGCCCAGGTGATCAGGAAATATCCATGGGTCACACTACCCAATCCTACCCCTAGAGTTCCAGTGTTGTTGATTCTAGCTCAACCCCAGGTAAACTGTCAGAACCCTACAGCCTCTAACTTCCAATGTCAGAGGCCCCACCACACAAAGCCAGTGACCAGACCCTGGGATCATAACACAATAAGGTTGGGTCAGTGCCCTCTGCTCCCTAGCAGGAGAGCTCAATCTCTTTAAAGGCCAAGAAATAGACAAGCACCATGAGCAAAAAGAAACATTCGATAGATTCTTATTATGGGAAGAGTGAAGATCAAAGCAGAAATTCTGAAGATGACAACATTGTCAACAAAGTCATATCTGGCACCTCAAAAGGGAATATCAACTGGTCTAAAGCCAAAAAAGCCTTCTTAGAAGAGCTCAAGAAGGATTTTAAAAGTCAAATGAGGGAGCTAGAAGAAAAAAATGGGAAAAGAAATGACAGGTATGCAAGAGAGAGTCAATAGCATGGAAAAAGGACAAAAATTAACTGTAGAAAACAAGTCCTTAAAAATACAATTGGCTAAATGGGGGAGGAGGTACAAAATCTAATAGAAGAAAACAATTTGTTAAAAATTATAATTGAGCAAATGGAAGCTAATGACTCTATGAGAGAACAAGAATCAATCAAAAAGAAACAAAAGAATAAAAAAAAAGATTAAAATGTAAAATATTTCATTGGTAAAACAACTAACCTGGAAAAATGATCCAGGAGAGACAATTTAAAAATTTTTGGTCTACCTGAAAATTACAATGAAAAAAAAAAGAGCCTGGACACTATCATTCAGGAAATCATAAAAGAAACCTGCCCTGAGGTCCTAGAAAGAGATGGTAAAAATAGCCATAGAAAGAATCCACAGATCACCTCCTGAAAGAGATCCTAAATTGAAAATGCCAAGGAATGTTGTAGCCAAGTTCCAAAATTACCAGGTCAAAAAGAAAATACTGCAAGCAGCCAGAAAGAAACAATTTAAATATCATGGAACCACAGTCAGGATTACACAGGACATTGCAACTTCTGCCTTAAAAGACCATAGGGTGTGGAATTTGATGTTCCATAAGGCAAAGGAGCTTGGATTACAACCAAGGATCAACTAACAAGTGAAAATGAGCATGATCTTTTAGGGGAGGAGACGGATATTCAATGAAATAGGGTACTTCCAAACTTTCCTGATAAAAAGACCAGAGCTCAACAGAAAATTTGATTTTCAAATACAGGACTCAAGAGAGACATAAAAAGGTAAATGGGACAGAAAAAAACAACATGTTATTAGTAATGGTAAACTGTTTACATACCTACAGGGAAGAAGACACTTGTAACTCTTGAGAACTTTATTGTTATTACACCATGTTCAAGGAGTATACATAAAGGGGGTGGATATAAATTGACTTTGACTTAATGATTAAAAAAAATCAATCAAGGGGTTAAATGGATCCAAGTAAGTGGATTAGTCTGATCTAAGAAAATGTACTGAGAAAGGAGGAGGCAGACAAGGGTAAATTACATTACAGGAAAAAGACACAAAAACCTATTACAGCAGAGGTTAAGAAAGGAAGGAGGTGAGCATTGATTGGACCTTACTCGCATCATATGTGGCTCAAGAAGGGAATAACATAATCAGTTAGGTACTAATGTTGATGTACTTAACCCTTCTCAGCAACACAAGGATCTAGGACATCTCCAGGGTCCTCATGATGGAAAATGGACACATATTTACAAAAATATAAATTGCCCAGATTAACAGAAGAGGAAGTAAAATGCTTAAATAATCCCATCTCAGAAAAAAAAAATTGAACAAGCTGTTGATGAACTCCCTAGGAAAAAATCTCAAGGGTCAGATGGATTTACAAGCAAATTCTATCAAACATTTAAAGAACAATTAATTCCAATACTATATAGACTATTTAGGAAAATAAGTGAAGAAGGATTCTTACCAAATTCTTTTTATGGTACAAACGTGGTGCTGATACCTAAACCTAGAACAATCAGAACAGAGAAAGAAAATTATAGACCAATTTCCCTGATGAATGTAGATGCAAAAATTTTAAAATATTAGCAAATAGATTACAGCAACTTGTCACAAGAATAATACACTGTGATCAAGTAGGATTTATACCAGGAATGCAGGGTTGGTTCAATATTAAGAAAACTATCAGCATAATTGATCATATCAGCAACAAAACTAACAGAAACCACATGATCTTCTCAATAGATGCAGAAAAAGTTTTTGACAAAATACAACACCCATTCCTATTAAAAACACTTTAGAGCATAGGAATAAATGGAGTCTTCCTTAAAATAATAAATAGCATCTACCTAAAACCTTCAGCAAGCATCATATGTAATGGAAACAAGCTAGAAACATTTCCAATAAGATCAGGGGTAAAACAAAGATGTCCATCATCACAGCTGTTCAATATCATACTGCAAACATTAGCTTTAGGAAAAAGAGAAGAAAAAGAAATTAAAGGTATTAGAATAAACAAAGAAGAAACAAAGCGATCACTCTTTGCAGATGATATGATGGTATACTTAGAGAACCCTAGAGAATCAAGTAAAAAAACTACTTGAAATAATAAACAACTTTAGCAAAGTTGCAGGCTATAAAATAAACCCACATAAACCATTGGCATTTCTATATATTACCAGTAAAGCCCAACAGCAAGAGATAGAAAGACAAATTCCATTTAAAATTACTTTAGACATTATAAAATATTTAGGAATCTACCTCCCGAAACAAACCCAAGAACTCTATGAACACAATTACAAAACACTTTTCACACAAATAAAGTCAGATCTAAATAATTGGAAGAACACCAGTTGCTCATGGGTAGGCTGAGGTAATATAATAAAAATGACAATTCTACCTAATCTAATTTGCTTGTTCAGTGTCATACCAATCAAACTAACAAAAATTATTTTATAGAGTTAAAAAAAATGAAAAGAAGATTCATTTGGAAGAACAAAAGGTCCAGAATATCAAGGGAACTAATGAAAAGAAATGTAGGGGAAGGTGGCCTAGCCATTACAGATATTAAATTGTATTATAAAACAAAAATCATCAAAACTGCTTGGTACTGGCTAAGAAATAGAGTGGGAGATCTATCAAATAGGTTAAGTATGCGAGACACAGTAGTTAATGACTATAGTAATCTACTATTTGATAAGCCCAAAGACCTCAGCCTCTGGGATAAGAACTCACTCTTTGACAAAAACTGCTAGGAAAACTGGAAAAGAGAATGACAGAAACTAGACATAGATCACAATCTCACACCATATACCAAAATAAAGTCAAAATGGATTCATGATTTAGATATAAAGGCTGATACTGTAAGCAAACTGGGAGAGCAAGGAATGATTTACCTATCAGATTTATGGAGAACAGAAGAATTTGTGACCAAACAGGAGATATCAACCATTATGAAATGGAAAATAGATAACTTTTATTACATTAAATTGAAAAGTTTTTGCACAAACATAGCCAATGCAACCAAGATTAGAAGGGAAGTAGAAAATTGGGAAAGAATTTTTACAACCAGTGTCTCTGCTAAGGGCCTCATTTCTAAAATATATAGAGAATTAAGTCAAATTTATAAGAATACAAGTCATTCCCCAATTGATAAATGGTCAAAGGATATGAACAGGCAGTTTTCAGATGAAGAAATTAAGGCCATCTATAGTCATATGAAAAAATGTTCTAAATCACTATTCATTAGAGAAATGCAAATCAAAACAACTCTGAGGTACCACATCACATCTATCAGATTGGTCAACATGACAAAACAGTAAAATGATAAATGTCAGAGAAGATGTGGGGAAATTAGAACACTAATGCAACCATTTTGGAGAACAGTTTGGAACTATCCCCAAAGGGCTATAAAATATGCATATACTTTGACCCAACAATAGCACTTTTAGGGTTATATCCCAAAGACATCATACAAATGAGAAAAGGATCCACATGTACAAAAATATTTATAACAGTTCTTTTTGTGGTGGCAAAGAATTGGAAATTGAGAGGATGCCCATCAATTGGGGAATGGCTAAAGAAGCTGCGCTATAAGAAATGATGAGCAAGTGGACTTCAGAAAAACCTGGAAAGCCTTATATGGTCTGATGCTGAGTGAAGTGAGCAAAACCAGGAGAATATTGTACACAGTAATAGCCATGTTGTGCAATGACTAGTATTGATAGACTTAACCCTTCTCAGTAATACAAGGATCTAAGACATCTCCAAAGATCTCATGGTGGAAAATGCTATCCACATCCAAACAAAGAACTATGGAATTTGAATGCAGATTGAAGCATATTATTTTTTTTCTTCTGTTGTGTATTGTTTCCTCTTCTGGTGGTTCCTCCTACTGGTTCTAATTCTTACTTACAATATCACTAATGTGAAAATATGTTTAATAGGAGTATATATGTGTAACCTATATCAGATTGCATACCATCTTGGGGAAGAAGGTGGGGAAGGAGGGGGAGAAAAATTTAAAACTCAAAAGCTTATGGAAGTGATTGTTGATAATCCAAAATAAATTAATTAAAAAAACCCTTTAATTCAACAAGTGGAAGCTAGTGATTTTATAAGACATCAAGAATGAATAAAACAATACCAAAAGAATGAAAAAAAATGGAAGAAAATGTGGAATATCTCATTGGAAAAACAACTGACTTAAAAATAGATTAAGGAGAGGTAATTTAAGAATCATTGGATTGCCTGAAAGCCATGGTCAAAAAAGGATATGGAAATCATCAAGGAAAACTGCTCTGATATTCTAGAACCAAATTGCAAAACAGATATTTAAAAAATCTACCAATCACCTATTGAAAGAGATCCCAAAATGAAAATTCCTAAGAACATTATAGCAAATTCTATAATGATTTTTATTAATTTATTTTGATTCATCAAAATCATTTCTGTAAACTTTTGAGTTTTAAATTTTTCTCCCACGTCTCTTCTATTAATCCCTCCCTTTTCTTTCCCCTTTTCTCTCCTACTGCCTTTAGGGTAAGTTAGAATTCTATTCCTAATTGATTATATCATTTCCTCCTTGAACCAAATCTGATGAGAGTAAGGTTCAAACAATGCTCATCTTCTCCCCTACTTTCCCTCTGCTGTAATAGGTTTTTGTGCCTTTTCCTGTAATTTACCCTTGTCTGCCTCCTCCTTTCCTTTTCTCTCAGTACATTCCCTTAGATCAGATTAATCCACTTACTTAGATTCATTTAACCCACTTGATTAAATTTTCTTTTATCTACATCAAAGTCAACTTACACTCACCCCTCTCTTCTTTAAAATGATGTAATAACAATACAGTTTTCAAGAGTTACAAGTGTTACAATCTTCCCTTGTAGGGATGTAAACAGTTTTTGTTACTTTTTTCTGTCTCATTTACCTTTATATGTGTCTCTTGAGTATAGTATTTGAAGATCAAATTTTCTGTTGCACTCTGTTTTTTTTTTAATCAGGAAGGTTTGAAAGTTCCCTATTTCATCGAATGTCCATCTCCTTCCCTGAAAGATCATGCTCATTTTCTCTGAATTGGTGATCCTTGGTTGTAATCTAAGATCCTTTGTCTTACAGAATATCATATTCCACGCTCTATGATCTTTCAATGTAGAAGCTGCAAGGTCCTGTGTAATCCTGCCTGTGGTTCCATGATATTTAAATTGTTTTTTTTCTGGCTACTTTGTAGCATTTTCTCCTTGACCTGGTAATTTTGGAATTTGGCTACTATATTCCTTGGAGTTTTCAATTTAGGGTTTCTTTCAGGAGGTGATCTATGGATTTTTTCTGTGGCTATTTTACCCTCTGGTTCCATGACCTTATGTGTAGTTTTCCTTGATGATTTCCTGAAAGATGTTGTCCAGGCCCTTTTTTCATTATGATTTTCAGGCAGACTGATAATTTTTAAATTGTCTCTTCTGGATCAATTTTCCAGGTCAATTGGTTTTTTTTTTTTTTGTTTGTTTGTTTGTTTGTTTGTTTTTTTACCAATGAGGTATTTTATGTTTTCATCTTTTTTTTCATTCTTTTGTTTCTGTTTGAATGATTCTCACTCTCTCATAGAGTCATTAGCTTCCATTTGCCCAATTCTAATTTTTAACTAATTGTTTTCTTTTTCAGAATTTGTACTTCCTTTTCCATTTGACCCATTTTATTTTTTTTAAGGAATTCTTCTCCTCAGTGAGTTTTTTAAGGAGTTGTTTTCTTCAGTTAATTTTTGTCCTTCCTTTTGCAAGCTATTGACTCTCTCTTGCATACTTTTCATTTATTTTCCAAATTTTTCTTTTGCCTCTCTTATTTGACTTTAAAAATCCTTCTTGAGATCTTCCAAGAAGGCTTTTTGGGTTTCAGACCAGTTGATATTCCCTTTTGACGTTCCAGATATGGGTTTGTTGACAATGTTGTCCTCTTCAGAATTTCTGCCTTGATCTTCACTGTTCCCACAATAAGATTCTATAGTGTGTTTCTTTATGCTAATGGTTTTTGTTTATTTCTTGGCCTTTAAAAAGATTGAGCTCTCTTGCTGGGGATCAGGGGAGCTCACCCAAGCTTCTTGTGTTATGAGCCTGGGGACCGGTCACTGGCTTTGTGTGCTGTGGACGCAACTGCTGGAAGTTTGAGTCTCTAGGGTTCTGGCAGGTTCCTGGTGTTGGGCTGGAATCAGCAACACTGGAACTCTAGGGGTAGGCTTGGGTAGTCTGGCCCCTGAAGGTTGCCTGATCATCCAGATCTTTCCTTCCTTTTGCTTTCTTTGGCTCCTTTCAGAGGGATTTTTTGCTGCTGTGGGTTGTTTCTCCACCTGAAACTTTCCTCCTTGGAGTGCTTCCCAGAGTTTTGCTGAGGCACTGGGATACTTGGCTGCTGTAGAATGCCAAGACACATGGTGGTTTTCTGAGCTGGTTTCCACTGGTTTCTATGCCCATACTGAGGCACTCAGGGATCATGGTGTTGGTATTTGCCTGCTCCACCACCTGAGATTCAGGATCTCCCTTTGTATGCTGAGGTGGGGCTTTCTGCCAGCTTGCTGGGACACCTCCCATTCTGTACTGCTCCCCTTCCCCAAGGACAAGTGGGGACTTTCCCGTTAATCCCTCAAGCTACCAGGTCTACTGGACCTCTGCACCCCATCTTTCTGCTGACTCAGCTGTTCCAGGGTTTTTCTGGGGCAATATTTTCTGGGCTTTCAGAGCTTAATAAAGGATGGTGAGAGCAACTTATTTATTACTCTGCCATCTTGGCTCCCAGAAGTGGAACTCTATAGCCGAATTCTAGAACTCCCAGGTCAAGGAGAAAATATTGTAAAGAGCCAGAAAGAATCAATTAAAACATCATAGTGCCAAAATTAGAATAACACAAAATTTAGGAGCTTTTACATTAAAGGATTTGAAGATTTGGAATATGACATTCCAGAGGTCAAAGGAGCTAGAATTACAACCAAGAATCACTTACCCAGCAAAACTGAGCATAATACTTCAAGAGAAAATGGACAGTCAATGAAATAGAGGACTTTAAAGCATTCCTGTTGAAAAAACCAGAGCTGAACAAAAAAAATGACTTTAAAAATTTTTTCTTCATTTATTTTTTGTTTTCAACATTATCTTCTAAATTTACTCTCCTTCTCCCATCCCTCTCCCCAAGTTGGCATGCAATCTAATGTTGGGTATACATATACAATCACATTAAACATATTTCCATATTAGTCATGTTATAAAGAAGAATTAGAACCAAAGGGAAAACCCATGAGAAAGAAGAAACAAAAAAAAAAGAGAGAAAGAGAAAATAGTATGCTTCAATATGCACTCAGTCTCCATAGTCCTTTCTCTCACTATGGATAGCATTTTCCAACATGAATCTTTTGGAATTTTCTTAGATCATTGCATTGCTCAGAAGTGCTAAGTCTATCAAAGTCGGACACAATGTTGCTATTACTGTGTACAATGTTCTCCTGGTTCTGCTCACCTCACTCAGCATCAACTCAAGTAAGTCTTTCCAGGTACTTCTGAAGTCCACCTGCTCATCATTTTGTATGAAACTATAGTATTCCATTACATTCATATACCACAACTTGTTCAGTCATTCCCCAATTGATAGACATCCCCTAAGTTTCCAATTCTTGGTCACCACAAAAAGAGCTGCTATAAATACTTTTGTACATGGAAGTCCTCCCATTTTTATGATCTCTTTGTGGTACAAACCTAGAAGTGGTATTGTTGGTTGAAAGGGAATGCACAGTTTTACAGCCCTTTGGGCATTGTTCCAAATTGCTCTCCAGAATGGTTGGATAAGTTCACAACTCCACTAACACTGCATTAGTGTTCTAATTTTCCCACATCTTCTCTAGCATTTATTATTTTCCTGTTTTGTCATGTTAGCTAATCTGATAGTTGTGATGTGGTACCTCAGATTTATTTTGATTTTTATTTCTCTAATCAATAGTGATTAAGAGAATTTTAATATGAGTATATATCACTTTAATTTCTTCATCTGAAAACTGCTTGTTCATATTTTTTTTATCATTTATCAACTGGGGTATGATTTGCACTCTTATGAATTTGACTCAATTCTCTAGATATTTTAGAAATGAGACCTTTATCAGAGACATTGGCTGTGAAAAACAAAATTGTTTCCCAGCTTTCTGCTTACCATGTAATCTTGGTTACATTGGCTTTGTACAAAAACTTTTTTTTAATTTAATATAATCAAAGTTATCCATTTGGCATTTCATAATGTTCTCTATCTCTTGTTTGGTCACAAATTCTTCCATTCTCCATAGATCTTAATGAGTAAACTACTCCTTACTCTCTTAATTTGCTTATAGTATCACCTTTTATATCTAAATCATATATGCAAAAAAATTCACTTTCCAATACAAAACTCAAGAGAAGCACAAAAATGTAAAAAGGAAAGAGAAAACATAAAGGATTCAATAAAGCTAAGCTATTTACATCTCTACACAGGAAGATGATACTTGTAACTCTTAAGAACTATGTCATTATTAGTTCAGTTAGAGGTATACATACACAGAGCATGGGAGTATAAAGTGACTTTCATGAAATTATATCTCTCCCCAAAAAAGCAAGGAGTGAGAAAGTAGATTGCATTGGGAACACAAGGAAGAGAGAAGTAGAATGGGATAAATTATCTCACATGAGGACGTATGGAAGACTGATTATAGTGGAGGCGAAGACAGGAGTGTGGGCATTGCTTAAACTTTAATCTCATCAGAATTGACTCAGTCAGAGAATAACATACCCACACACCCACACACCCACAATCAGTTGAATATAGAAATATATCTTACCCAATAGGGAATTAGAAGGGAGGGTATTAAGAGAAAGGGGAATACTAACAGAAAGGAGGGCAGGTTGGGGGAAGTGTCAGTCAGAAGCAAAACACTAGTGAGGAGGGACAAGGGGAAGGGAGAGAGAAAAGGAAAAACAGGAGGAAAAATAAGATGGAAAGAACTACCTGATTAATAATCACAACTGTGAATGTAAATGGGATGAACTCACCCATAAATCAGAAGCAGGCAGCAGAGTGGATTAAACACCAGAATCCTATAAATTATTGTTTATAAGACACACTCTTGAAGCAGAGAGACACACACAGAGTAAAAGTAAGAGGCTGGAGCAATATCTATTTTGCTTCAGCTGAAGTTAAAAAAAAAAGGAAGGGTAGCAATCATGAAACCCCTGAAAAACTTAGATGACATGTTGCAAAGTGAAGTGAACAGAAACAGGAGACCATTGTACACAGCAATTACAACATTGTATGATGATCAACTATGACTGACTTAGCTATTCTCAGCAGCACACTGATCTAAGACAGTTCCAGAAGACTCATGATGAAAAGTGCTATCCACATCTGGAGAAAAAATTGTTGGAGTCTGGATGCATATTAAAGTGTACCAATTTCACTTTGTGTGTGTATGTGTGTGTTTGTGTGTGTGTGTTTTCTTTTGGTCTGTTTCTTTCACACTATGACTAATACTGAAATATGTTTTACATGATTGCACATATATAATAATCTATATCAAATTGCTTACTGTCTTATGGAGGAGAGAGGAGAGGGAAGAAAGGAAAGCATTTAAAACTCAAAGTCTTTAAAAATGTATGTTAAAATTGTCTTTACATGTAATTGGGAAAAAATGAAATGCTGTTAAGTGCCATTAAAATATTTTAAAAAATGAAAAAGAAGACCAAAAAAAAAAAAACCAGGAAAGGAGTAGGTTTTAAATATCATTGATTTCTAAACAGAGGACTTTATTTATAATCCTGGTGGTAATTTGGAACCACTCAAGTTCATTGAGGTGGAGAAAGAGGGAAAGGTAATGTAGGACAAATATGTTGGTCAGTGGATAAAGCATAGCATTTGGATTCCAAAATAAATTAAAATCTTGCCTTAGGC
Source organism: Vombatus ursinus (assembly GCF_900497805.2). Classification (NCBI taxonomy): domain Eukaryota; kingdom Metazoa; phylum Chordata; class Mammalia; order Diprotodontia; family Vombatidae; genus Vombatus; species Vombatus ursinus. Next base: position 34,980,551 of record NW_020954556.1, on the reverse strand, counting down.
ACTAACTTGCTGTGGGTCTCTGTGCTTGTCACTTAACCTTTCTTAGTCTCAATTTCCTCAACTTTAAAATAAGTAAACTGTACTCAAAGGCCATCAAGATCCCTTCTAGCTCTAAATCTGTGATTTATGTTCAGAACTGAACTTTAGGAAAATCACTTTACCAACTGACTGGAGGATTGATTGGAATAAGAAGAGACTTGCGGTAGGGAGATCGCTTGTTAGGCTAAAATAATTGTCCAGCTGAGGCATGATGAGGGACTGTAGTACCATAGTAGCTGTGGGAGAAGGAAACATTTATAAAATATATTGTGAATATTGAAACAACAGTTTGACAAAAAATGAATGTGAAATGAGTGTGGGTGAGGAAGACACAGATTGTAAGCCTGAGTAACTGTTGCTATGGTGGTGTTCTCAATAGTAATAAGAAAGTTGGGATTAGTAGAGAGTTTTGGCAGAAAGAAAAAGAATTATGTTTATGACATGTTAATTTTTGAGATGCCCTAAGGGATGTACAATTCAAGATGTCTAAAAGGTGATTGATGATACAGGGCTGAAGCTCAGGAGAGAAATCAAGGCTAGAGATGAAGTCTGGGAAGCATCTGAAAAGAGATAATCAGTAAACCTAAAATGAGATCACCAAGCAAGATAATATTGGAAAAAGGGAAGACAGTTGATAATGGAGCCTTAGAGGACATCCATGCTTAGCTGGTGTAATCTAGATGAAGATCTAGCAAAAGAGAGTCAGACAGGCAGTAGGAGAAGTGTCACTAAATCCTAGAGAAGAGCAAAAATTCATGAAAAATGTGTCATTAATGATATCAAAGTCTTCAGATAGGTCAAGAAAGAGGCAGGAGATTGGGAAAAAGCCATTTGATTTGGTAACAGCTCATTGGCAAATTTGTGGAGGTCCATTTCCACTGAATGATGAGGTTAAGAACAACATGGCAAAAAAATGTAGAAGTTAGGGGAAAAAAAGTGGAAGAAGGAAGGATTAGATGACAAGAACCTTGCTTCCAAAGTCACCTGTTCTTTTGAGAACTGATACTCTGCATTTGAAACCCTTAGGGCTGGCAAAAGATTAAAATGCTTAATAACTTTCCAGTATCTGGCAGATATACCAGTAATAGTTACAATGATACACTGATTGCAGAGGTTCTTGGAGTATGAAACCCTTGCAAGGGGTCTGTAATATTCATAGGTGTGTACTCAGACCCATCTCTTATCAATTTATATGAAAAGTAATGGTGTATGATGTTATAAGATGAAGCAGAAAAATACACTTTGAACATATTATAGAGGTAACACCACATTGGGAATTAATATTATACATATACATATAATATTTTAATATTACTATTATGTTTTATATAAATATACACAAAATTTAACTCTATATTAGCTGTAAAGTAATTGTATTTCTTTTAAAAGGAGGATAATCTAAATACAATTTTATTGCTTATATTTTAATGTATTATTTGATTATGAATTTTTAAAACATATTAACTTCTTGAACTCATATTTAAATTACAGATTTTTTGGATAGACTTTCATGATTTTAGTTATATGGAGTTAGTGTTCAAAATGTTCTACATATATTTGTGTATATATGTGTGTGTTTATATACATATACATACACATACATATACATATATGTATATGCATATATACATACATATATACACATATATTTATACATGCACATGCATATGTCTGTGTGTGTGTTTCAAAGACCATAGAATAAGTACAAATTTGGAAAGAGAGAGAGACAGAGACAGAGACAGAGAGAGACAGAGAGAGACAGAGAGAGACTAGATAATCTTTAAATTCCCTTTTAAATAAAATTAAACATGACTTTTCTTGATTCTCTGTCTACTTACATAATAGTTCTTTGATTTTTATTCCCACTTCTATTGACTTGCCTTTATTCCAAATCATTTAAACAACTTTAAACACTCAGTCTCAGATGTCTCTTTTAATACCACCTTGTAGAGCTTATCCATTCTGATTGTATCCATCAAAAGCATGGACAGATTTCTATACTTGGTGTCAGGAATGAATGAATGAATGGAAAAGCTTGCAAAGCAGTGAACTAAGCACTGGAAATATATGGACAAATACTATAGTTGGTGTTCTGGGGAGTACTCCTATTTTGGAGCTCAGAGTTTACCTGCCAGTTGTGGCTATTTTTCAACAGTGGTTTTAAATTTTGTCTCTGACATTTATTAGCACTACATAGTCAATTCACTTCTCTGAACTCCCTAGTTCTTCACCTGGAAAATAGAGAGCATGATAATTTTAATACATATGATGAGGCTTACATGAGATAAAATGTTTTGCAAAATTGAAAGTGCCATAGAATATGTTGATTTTGCTAAGTCTATACGTATTGTCTTATAAGGAATACATATTTACAATTTAGAAAAAAATGTGGATGCTCTAGATCTGACACATAATTTATTGGGAGTGTGCATATTTCCTTAAAAATTGTGATACATAAATATTTTCCCAGATTTTTTTTTATTTAGGAGTTAGTGTGTGTCATTTGTCTGAATTGTCCAGACAATTGCTCCAAACTTTTGCTTTAGATACAAGTGTCTAATTCCATTTTATTTTTTTCAATATAGTATAGCAATCAGTTTGCATACATAAAATTTTTATTCTTAAAAAAATGAAACCATCCCATGTTATAGATATTAACATATAAATAACCAATATTTTCCTTTTGGTAGACATTTATGGATTCGGGGTACATGGGTCTTAGACCAGCAATATATCTGCTTGACATTAACTTGGAGAAATTGTACTGGTTAGTTTTGAATAGAATCTATGGTGTGTTGACATTCACTTGACAGTCATAGATCATGAAGTATTTTTGAGATGTTTTATTTTTAGCTTCTCCCAAGAGCAGCAGGGGCCCTCAATTCTTCCAAATTGAGGCTAGTTTTGGGACAGCATCTGAAAAAGGATTTAATATGCCTACAAATTATACTAAGGGAGAAGCAACAGGATTCTTAGATACATTTCTGATCACAACAAGTCAAAGCTAGGTGCTAGTGTATTTAACTCAGTATTTTTAGGGGTGGATTTTTAAAATTTAATCATACATACCAAATGCAATCATCAATATTCATTAATATGAGCTAGAGGAATATAGGATTTTTAAACATGTAGCTATATATAACACAAAATCAATGGTATAGCAACTCATTTATCCAACAGTCATAAGGTAAATTACATTTTAAAACAAACATTTGAAAAAAAGTCATTTAAAATATGATTTTTTTACGTTTGTGCTTTTATATTTTATAGGCTGATAATATTGGATGATAGTTTATTACCTTTTTACTTATTTTTTTTATTTCCTAGCAATATCACTATTTCTTGAATATTGACTTTTCAATGATGGGCAAGCATGGAGAAGCCATGATCTATATCATTGGAGGACTTATCTGAAATTGTAAGCTTAGACATATATTTGAATATTTTTTAAATTTGGGTATGGATTTTTAAATGTTTACATCTCTTTTTAACTAAATTTGTATTCTGAACAATCTCCCTCTGTACATGAGCAAACATATAAAAACCTTGCTTCAATTCATGGAAATTTTGGGGATGAATGTTTGTAGCACTTCCAAAATTGCAATTTCATGACTTGAAGACAAATCCAATAAAGTGCAGTTCAATCAGTCTGTTGTTTGTCTACGTACTTCCAAAATTACTTGACTGGCTCTCTTTTGCTCCAACAGATATAGGTATAGATATAGACACAGATAGATGTGACTGAGGTTTTGCTTAATTACCTGGGTATTCCATATCATTATTTTGAATCACAGCACAGGAGACTTTGATAAAAAAAATGCTAAATTTTCCAGGAAAGTTGTGATTTTATTCTTCAAAAATCAAGATGAAATGAACTAGAATTACAGAGAATAATGATTACACAATTGATTTTGCTAAAAATATTATTCTAAAAATTGGCATGACCACTATTCTACAAAGAGATAACAGGGAAATATTATTTTTTAAAGTTAAGACTAAATTAAAATTATTAAAACAAAATTATGATACTGAATAATGTATGCAGTAAACTTGTCATAATAACAGCATTGCCTGACTAGGCAGAATAGAATAATTGAGGTTTTGGGGGCATATACTAAACTAATATCCTACGGATACTGACAAATTCCAGGTATAACTGTAAGACTTCTCTAAAAATGTGTTACTCCATCTTTACTTTTCTCACCCATTTGACTTTTACATGTAATTTGGAATTTTAGAAGAATGGCTATTAAATATTTATTCTGATTAAAGTTAGCATGCCTCATGGTTGCATTTTCCAAGATACTTTATTTGAACCAACCAGTTACTTCAAAGTAAGCTAAATTTTAGTGTCTCTCCCCCGCCCCACACCTGTTTTTAACAAAAAAGATATAGGATTTCTTTTTTCTAAAATCAACTGTTTTTCCCACTTTAATTGGATTCAGATTATAATTTGTATGGGTAATTGGTTGGTTTAACCTAAGAAACTGGGGGTATTATGACAGTCTCCTCTGAACTCCTGTAGAGATTATTGCTTGTAGCATTCACATTGACACTTGGTCATATATTACTTCTTACTGCTACCTGCTTTGTCTAAGGTCTAGGAGGCATTGTGGCATAGTATAAAGAGCATGAGTTTTAGAATAAAAAAAGACCTAGTTTTGTATCTTGGTTTATCTGTCTAGCTCCTGTGTGACTTGGACAAGTTATTAAACCTATCTGGGTCTCAGTTTCCTTGTAAGTAAAATGTGAAGGGTGGATTAAGTTGCCTTAAGGTACCTACTATTTCTGAATGCAAGAAAAGTATGTCTTCTGACTTCAAATATAGTTTTTTCTCTAACCTCCACTACAGCTATTTGCTAAATCAGACAATAAAAGGGAGAGTGTGTGAATTGGGTCATTGATTGTTTGCCACCCTTCTTGCCTCTCTGTTTGAGTGCTTCCCCCAAAAGGAACGAAAACAGGAAAATCCTCCTATATTCAGACAATTTATTTGACATTGCTTATGTGTCAGAAATAGTTATGATGAGTATAAGTTTTCTAAAAGTAAGTATAAACTCCTTCTGAGGGAAAAATAATTCTAAAAATTAAAGCTCTACACAAGTGGAACAAACTATTTCAGAAAGTAGTAATGATACAGACATACATCAAATAGGGAATTAATGATCAGTTGTCATTGGATTAAACTCTTTGAGAGCAGGGTCTGTGTTTTGCTCCTATTCTATCACTAGTCCCCTGCTTCCTTACCAAGAACAGGCCAGTGTGTTTCATCTTCTATTCTCAGGAAACATGATCGTGATTAATCTGAACTTGGCAGAATTTTTATGTCCCATTTATTTATATTATTGTAGTCATCCTATTTATCATTCTCTCATCTCTACTCCCTTCCTTCTACATTAACATCTATAAGTTTTCCCACATTTCTCCAAATTGCTAATACTCAAAATTTCTAACTGCATCATTAGAATGAATTATACTTTTGTAGAACTGTTTCTTCAGACATTCCCCAGTAGGATACTCATTTTATTTCCAATTTGTTTACTTCTACAAACATTCCACCAGGAATGTTTTATTCTGCATAGGAACTCTGTGTCACTATTCTACTTGAAGTGCAGAGTGAATGCTCCCAAATTTGCTCGAGATACTCTTCTCAGGAAGGAGAATTATTCTCCTTTGTCGGAGTCATGTTTACATAAAGAATTTGGTGTGCTGCTCATTCCAGGGAGCCAAAGAAGAATAACATTAGTGCTCAGCCACTAGGTCAAATTCTGGCAAAGTCACCCAACTTTGTTTTTTTGCAATAGAATAAATAGATGCATGAATCACTGCAGGAAATCCAGAATAAAAACTCTTAATTCATTTTTGGTTATCCTTTCTGTATTTAATATTAATGTTTAGAGGAAAGTTTAGTGACACTTCTATATCTCTGAAGAGAGAAGGCTGAGACTTTTTCATCCACGGAGTGCCCCCAGCAGGCTCAGAGAAAACTAAGAAGTTCTTTCCCTTCAGTAGGTGTTAAATCTTCAAATTGCTTTGCTTAGCTGGAAAAGCAAATAATCTACAGAGCAAAATCCCCTGGGATTATGTCAGAGTGGAAACATTTTAATGAATTTGGAGAAGTTGCTCTGTGCTATTCCAACTATATGAATATTTTCCTCAATAATTCACTCATTTCATCCAAAAATAACCTGATAATTAAATGACTATCTGCCAGGGTAAAATCTAAATTATGCCCTCATATGAGGCAATTTCTATATGGAACAAGTATGTTAAAATATTTCTAATTTTACAATGAGAAATTCTCTTATCAGAAACTGAATGAACTAAAACTCATACCAAAAGAGAGTTCCTCCCTGGCATCTCTCCCCTCTTTTGTAGTGGAAGAAAATTTCTCATAAAATATTTTTTGTAGAAAAGGAAGTTGTGTTATTGCCATGAATTTGTGGGTCAAATGAGGGATGACTAGAGGTTAGACAAATAGCACAGGTTAGACCAGTCAGTGTTGAGTGAATGTTTGGGCAAGTATCATAACGAGGCAGTTCATTTGATTCAATTCATTAACTATTATGAAGTACCTACTATGTGCCAGGCACTGTGCAAAGTACTCAAGTGTAGAAGATGGACATATGGGAAGGCAGGCAGTGGATATAATTCAAGAACTTCTAGGATTTGCAACATGAGGATATTTCAGAAGTTTATTGAAAATAAATGTTAATGTCATAGAGTATCAGATTTTGATTCAAGAGCCGCAGTAGTTAAGTGCAGGCACTGACATTTGTAAATTGTATGACTCTGAGCTAGTTACATAACCTCTCTGAGCCTCAGTTGTTTCATTGGTAGTATGAGCCAATGTATTATCAGTCTCACATGGTTGGAAGGAAAATGTTTTGTTGATCTTAAATCATTGTATTATTGAGCTATTATTATATTGACAAGAAGTCAGTATTAGGAAAGACAAACATGCTGTGGGTATAAAGCCTTAGAGTCTAGGCTTTGGGGCAGGGGTCTAGTTCATGGGATATTTTGAAAGAACAAAGTTAAGATCTAGTTCTATAATTTAATTAAAAGATTGGATACTAAAAGAGGGATTTGGAAGAAGATCAACTAGGTTGGGGTCAAGTACTGATACATAGTAGAGGGAAACAAAAACCTAACTGCTTGAATTAGGGAACAAGTTCATCAAAGGACCCTCAGCAAGGCTAATTTTGTTTCCAAGCCTAGACTAGGGACTAGTTTGGTGTCTGGGTCTGAAGTATGACTAAGTTTAAATTGGGAAGTTCAGACACAGAAAGTCAGACTAGTCATCTTGAGAGAGGGTGAAGTATTAAGAAAACACTTTTTTGCTACTCTGGATTACATAGTTGTTTTTCTTTTAAATGCAGTGGAGCTGTCATCATTTCCAAAATTAAAATACTGCTTTTTAAGAAATTGTCATTAATTAGCTCATTCATTTCAAATATCTATTGAACAATTTACCATTTTTTTAAAATAATAAAACACTTCACATTTCAATAGTGTTGTGTGGTTTACAAAGTATTTTCTTTAAAACAACCCTTTGCAAGTTATATTATTATCTTGTATTATTATCCCATGCAGATAAAGGAACTGAGCTAGCATGTTTGAGTATCACTAAAACCTGCGTCTTCTGACTACAATCCCAGTGATCTCCAGTAATTAATGCTATACTAATCAACATATGTTCTAGTTTCCCTTAATCCTTTTAGCAATGATTAAGCTGAAGGGTCTAAAAATTAAGATTTTTTTTTTAAATTTCACATTTCATTGTCAGAGTTTGAATTCTATTCTATCATTACCTTCTATAGATTAAAGAGTGCCTAAAATTAAGGAAAGCATCATAATTCAAGAGTGATTAAAGTAAGTTAGGTGCTGGTTAGCACAAATAATGCATTATTTGGATTTGAATTTCATTGGGAAAGAATAAATCACCACATTTTATAAATTTACGTATTTGAATAGGGCAAATTCAAATATTTTGGACTTATTTGCAAGTTCTATTATTCACACTAATCAAGACTTAGCTGTATACAGTTATCCTTTCCACATTATGAGTTTCCCCATCATAGTTTCAATATATCATGGGTTGGCATAAGAAATTAATTGGGAATTTTGAGGGAGTTTTGTAGAAGGCTCAGATGACAGCAAGGGTCAGTAGACAATACAGACAATACAGAAAATGTTTAGAAACTCAAGAACGCATAAAATATATGTATAATATTATATAATATCAAGATATTTTATTTTTAATACCATAATAATTCAGACTTCTTCTCTGATACAAAGAGAGGGTCAAAAATTTTTGCATGGATTTTCCAGACCATGGGGGCACCACATCTTTAACCCTATGATGTGGAAGTGATAACTGTAAAGCTTAGACACACACATGCATATGAAGACATAGTTATAATTATAATCATAAATTTCTCCAGTTAAAATTAACCCACTTTTGTGGAAAGTTAACTCAAAATGTAGTGATTGCAAAATGAAAACCTTACCCAGTTAGGATTACAATGGACATGAATGCTTTTTGTCCTTTCTTGGGCTTCACAATAAAGTATATCTTACTTCAGAAACCTGACATAGGAAAATCTGTGTCAATTGAATTCAGCTTAACCAAATATTCATTTATTTACAAATGAATATTTATAGCACCTAATAGGTATAAGGGATTATACAATTTGTAAAACTTGTACAATATACTATAAAAACTTACATTTACATTTTACTTTCTATCCATTAATACAACTTATAGGTCACAACTAATCTGTGAATTAGGCTATAAGTATGATCAAAAAAATTAGTGTGGAAGGAATGGGAAGTTTTTAAGCATAAAACTTTGAAGAAAAAAAAAGAAAACATTTTGAAGCAGATGGAAACAGTGAGAGGTTTCTAAAGAGACTGATATGGATGCACAAGGAACTCACCATCTAACTTAAATTGCAAAAGGGCCTGAATAGAGGATACAAGCAAGGATAGATAAGAGAGTATGAAAATAAAGGCATATCTTGATACAAAAAGAATAGTCAAGATACTTACAGATCAAAATGGACTGAGGGTAGTGAGAAAAGCTAAAAATCTAAGGATAACAAAAAGATACTTCTAAAATAACTATATGGTTTAGAGAAAAGAGCTCAAACAGAGAAATGGAAGAACTTCTCTCTTTTCTCCTCCAAGGAGAATGATATTAGCACAGAAAGGACAAGATTAAAGTGTCTATAGGGTATTAATAACAGATAAATAAGAGGGTCTAACTGTCCTTAATGGCAGTTAGGTGGCATAGTGGATAAAGTACTGGGCCTAGCATCAGGAAGACCTGAGTTCAAATCCAGCCTCAGACATTTACTAGCTGTATAATCCTGGGGAAGTTACTTAACCTTTCTGCCTCAGTATCCTTATTTATAAAATGGGCTGGAGAAGAAAGTGGAAAACCACTCCAGCATCTTTGCCAAGAAAACCTGGAGTAGAGTCATAAAGAGTTGACACACTGCAATAACTGAACAACAGCAACAAAATGTCCTTAGTAAGTTCAATTCACTTGATTCAGATGAACCACTTTGCATGGTACTAAACAGAATATGTAAATACAATTGCTGAGTCATCGGCAGTAATCTTTCAGGAACCGTGGAGAAAAGGAGATGGATTGAAAGGATGAGGAAGAATAATATTGTCTCAAGTATTTAAAGAAAGAATGGATCCCAAGAAATATAAACCAGCAAGATTGAATTTTATTCTGAGAAAAAAAGTGTATGCGTATGTATATATGTATACACACACACACACACACATATATAGGTATGTATGTAGGTAAACATACCTGAGATGCTTAGAAAAGGGATCAGTGATGTGAACAATCAGCACAACTTCATTAATATCATGTTTGACCAGACTAATGCACCATCTTCTTTTATACATGGGAATGCTATTGATAAAGATATCTTAAGTTTCCACAAGCATTTTATAAGGTCTCACACCTTATTTTTGTAGAATAGATGTGGTGATATTGTTTCAAGAATTGCACAGTCAGGTGGATAGAGGGTTGAACTCAAAGAATTATTTGACTTCAATTTAGTAAGACATATCAGCATTATTTTAATTCATATTTTTGATATTAATGATTTGGAACATTTTTACATACGTTTAGTGGTAACTTGTGGTTTTTTTCCTTCAAAACTGACTCTCTCTCTCTGTGTTTTTCTCTCTTTATCTCTCTCTGTCTCTCTCTACCTCTGTCATCTTACATATATATATATAATACATATCTATCACTAGAAATATATACCTATATATATATAGAAATACATGAATAAAATATATGAATATGTATCTATAGATCTAGTTCTAGTTGCTATTCTTATTTACTTGAATCAGTTCAACATATACCCATACATGCATCATACATAAACACATATATTATTACATGCATACACATACATATAAATATGTAAATGTATGCAATTTGGATATATGATTTTTTGTCATTCAATAAAAATTTATTAAATGCTTTCTATGAATCTCAAGGAACAATGTGACATTTTCCTAATCCTCTGCAAGTGCAACTTTTGAAAAATAAATATATATTATTTATCCATTTATAACATTCTTTTTATTTACATTTTGAGTTTGAAATTCTTTTTTCCTGTGTTTTTAATTTATTTAGCTTTCATTTTCAACATTCACTTTTATAAGATTTTGAGTTCTGAGTTGTCTTCCCCTCACCTCCGCAAAACAGCATGCAATCTGATATAGGCTATACATGTACAATTGTATTAAACATATTTCCACATTAATAATGTTGTGAAAGAAGAATCAGAATAAAAGTGGAAAACTACAAGAATAAAAAAAAAGATAAAATCTCATTTCAATCTGAATTCAGACTCTATAGTTCTTTCTCTGGATGTGGATAGCATTTTCCATCTTGGGTCTTTTGAAATTGTCTTAGATTATTGCATTGCTGGGAAGACCTAAGTCTATCAAGGTTGGTCATTCCACAACATTGCTGTTACTATGTACAATGTTCTCCTGGTTCTGCTTACTTCACTTACTTTGTACAACATTCTCCTGGTTCTACTCACCTCACTCAGCATCAATTCACTTAAGTCTTTTGAGGTTTTTCTGAAGTCTGCCTGCTCAACATTTCTTATGGAACAATAGTATTCCATTACATTCATATACCACAACTTGCTCAGCCATTCCCTAATCGATGGGCATCCCCTCAATTTCCAATTTTTGGCCACCACAAAAGAGCTGCTATAAATATTTTTGCACATGTGGGTCCTTTTCCAATTTTTATGATCTCTTTGGGATACAGATCTAGAAGTGTTATTGTTGGTTCAAAAAGGATGCACAGTTTCATAGCCCTTTGGGCATACATCCAAATTGCTCTCTTGAATGGTTGGATCAGTCCACAATTCCACCAACACTGAATTAGTGTTGTAATTTTCCCACATCTTCTCCTACATTTATCTATCTTCCTCCTGTTTTGTCATGTTAGCCAATCTGATAGGTGTGATGTGATACCTCAGAATTGTTTTGATTTGTATTTTTCTAATCAATAGTGATTAAGAGAAGTTTTATATGAGTATAGCTTTAATTTCTTCATCTGAAAACTGCCTGTTCATGTCCTTTTACCATTTGTCAGTTGAGGAATGATTTATATTCTAATTAATTTGACTCAGTTCTCTAGTTATTTTAGAAATGAGACCTTTATCAGAGACATTAGCTATAAAAATTGCTTCCCTCCTTTCTGCTTCCCTTCTAATCTAGGGTGAATTGGCTTTGTTTATGCAAAACCTTTTTAATTTAATGTAATCAAAGTTATATTTTGCAATTCATAATGCTCTTTCTCTTATACAGTTATAACTTCTTCTGTTCTCCATAAATCTGACAGACAAACTATTCCTTGCTCTCCCAGTTTGCTTACAGTATCACCCTTTATGTCTGAATTGTGTACCCATTTTGACCTTATCTGGCTATTTGGTGTAAGATGTTGGTCTATGCCTAGTTTCTACCATGATGGTTTCCAGTTTTCCCCGCAATTTTTGTCAAATAGTGAGTTCTTATCCCAAGATCTAGAGTCTTTGGGATTATCAAACAGTAGATTACTATAGTCATTGACTAGTGTGTCTTATGTACCTCACCTATTCCACTGATCCACCACTATTTCTTAGCCAGTACCAAGTAGTTTTGATAATTGCTGCTTTATAATACTGTTACAGTTAAGCCACCTTTACTTGCATCATTTTTTTTTCATTAATTCCCTCAATATTCTGGACCTTTTGTTCTTCCAGATGAATTTTGTTATAATTTTTTCTAGCTCTACAAAATAATTTTTGGTAGTTTAATTGGTATAACACTGAATAAATAAACTGATTTAGGAAGAATTGTCATTTTTATTATATTACCTCACCCTATTCATGAGCAACTGATTTTTCCCCCAATTAATTAGATTTGACTTTATTTGTGTGAAAAGTGTTTTGTAATTGTGTTCATATAGTTCCTGGGTTTGTCTTGGCAGTAAGACACACAAATATTTTATATTGTCTATTGTTACTTTAAATGGAATTTTTGCTTACTGCTGGTATTTGATAGTAATGTATAGAAATGCTGATGATTTACATGGGTTTGTTTAATATCCTGCAAGTTTGCTAAAGTTGTTAATTATTTCAAATATTTTAATTGAGTATTTAAGATTCTTTAAGTGCACCATTGTATCATCTACAAAGTGTGATAACTTTGTATCTTCTTTGCCTATTCTATTTTCTTCAATTCTTTCTCTTCTTGTATTCCTAAGCTAACGTGTCTAGTACAATATTGAATAACAATGGTAATAATGGACATCCTTATTTCACCCCTGAACTTATTGGAAATGCTTCCAGTTTATTCCCATTACATATAGGGTTGCTGATTATTTTAGATAGATGCTACTTATCACTTTAAGGAAAACTATTGATTTTGTACTCTCTAGTGTTTTTCATAGGAATGGGTGTTACATTTTGTCAAAAGCTTTTTCTGCATCTATTGAGGTAATCATATGATTTCTGTTAATTTTATTACTGATATGGTCAAATTATACTGATAGTTTTCCTAACATTGGACCAGCCCTGCATTCCTGGTATAAATTCCACCTGGTCATAGTGTGTTATTCTTGTGATAAGTTTCTGTAATATATTTCCTAATATTTTGTTTACAATTTTTGCATCTATATTCATTAGGGAAATTGTTCTATAATTTTTCTTTCTCTATTTTGGTTCTTCCCAGTTTAGATATCAACACTATTTGTATCATAAAAAGAGTTTGATAGGGCTCCTTTGCAAATTTTTCCAAATAGTTTATATAGTATTGGAATTAGTTGTTCTTTAAATGTTTGGTACAATTCACTTGTAAACCCAGTGGGCCCTGTTGATTTTTTCTTAAGATGGCTTGTTTAATTTCTTTTTCTGACATAGGATTATTTAAGTATTTTACTTCCTTTTCTGTTAATCTGTGCAATTTATATTTTTTGGTGAATATTCATCCATTTCACTTAGATTGTTAGATTTATTGACATAGAATTGGGCAACATAGCTTCTAATTATTGTTTTAATGCCTTCTTCATTTGTGGTGAATTCACCCTTTTAATTTTTGGTGCTAGTAATTTGGTTCTCTTTTTTCTTTTTTTAATCAAATTAACCAAATATTTATCTTCTTTTTCATAAAACCAGCTCTTAGTTTTATTTATTAGTTCAATAGTTTTTTTTTAATTTCAATTTGATTTATCTTCTTGATTTTCAGAATTTCTAATTTGGTATTTAATTGGGAACTGTTAATTTTTTTCCAACTTTTTTAGTTCTATGTCCAATTCATTGATCTCCTCTTTCTGTATTTTATTTATGAAAGCATTTAGAGACATTAAAATTTCCCTTATGAACTACTTTGGCAGCATCCCATAAGTGTTGGTATGTTATCTCATTATTATCATTCTCTTGGATGAATTTATTGATTGTTTCTATGATTTATTGTTTGACCCACCCATTCTTTAGGATTAGACTATTTAGTTTTCAATTAATTTTTAGTCTATCTTTCCATGTCCCCTTACTATATTTAATTTTTATTGCATCATGATCTTAAAGGCATGCATTTAATATTTCTGCCTTTTTGAAATGGATTGCTATTTTATCTTCCTTGATCTCCTATTCACCTTAATCTATATTTGCAAAAAACACTCCTCTCCCCTGCTTCTAATTTATATATATATATATACATATATATAAAACAAATATTATATATTCCTTTATATATTCATATATATTCCTGCATGTACATTTGTAAGCAAACAGGCAAAAAAAAATTATGCATTATGTAGGTTTTTTGGGTGTATTATCTCTTTCTATATCACTAGGTTTTGTTTAAATACTTGCATTTTTCTGGCTATTCATGATTTTAATTTATTTTGATTTATTTAATTTAATGTTTTTCTTCCCCAAATAGACTATCATGTCATTTGTATATAGAAATAGTTTTGATATTTACTTTAACAATATTTTGATTGTTTCTATTATTAGTTCTTTGAACTGTCAATTCTTTATGATTAATTTACTCTTGGATTAATTGTTATCTTTTCCTTAAAGGCATACACACACACACACACACACACACACACACACACACACAATTGCTATCATATTGTGGACAGCAATGATGTGCTTATTTTTTCTACTTATCATTATTTGTTTCTGGATTTTTATGATCTAATGCATAGTCGGTTTTTATCAAAGTGTCATGCTCAGATATTATGTACATTTTTATCTACCACTTTTCATTAGAGATCTAGTTCCAGTTTCCATAGACCAACCATATCTAACTTCAATAATTCTATTTTGATCTTTACCTTCATGTTCATTTATCTTTTTTTAAAGATTTCTTTGACTCTGAAAGAAGATACATTGAGATCCCTAAGTATTAATTTTATTGTCTATTTATGTAATTTTAATAATTATCATTTAAGATTTTAAATAGAATATCATTTTGCAAATATGTATTACATGTTGTTATTAGTTAGATAATCAACTTTCCCTAGTTATCTTTAAACATATCCTCATTTTCACTTTAAATGAATCTTTATTTTTCAAATATTTCTTACAAACAACATGTTGGATTTTGATGTTTTACTTTTTTGTTACCCTCTTCATTTTATGGGTGAGTTAATTCCATTAATATTCATGGTTATGATTATTAATTGTGTATAATCTCAAAAAATTATTATTTTTTGCCTCCATTATCCTCTTTACAAATAATAAGGAGATGTATCCTCAATGAAAGAGAGCATGCTCAATATTGGTGATTTATAAAAGTACTGATCTTCTTCCATAAGATTTCCTTAATTCTCTTTCCTTCATTGAGATCACAATTATGAATCCTCATCCCCTTTCCCCTTTTAGTATCCCTTTTGTGATCTACTTTTATAAATTATAACTTGTTTAATTACAACTAATGTCTCTCTGATTAGTAAGGTTTCATTGACCTTTGCTGCATAAAAAAAAAACCAAACAAACTGTCTTCACTCTTTCCCTAATCTTATCTGTTAACTTTCTGCATTTAATGTCTTTCAATATCAAGCTTTCTCTCTGTGTGTAAGAAGCCACATGTTTTTAAACCTTCATTAGTGTTGTAGAGATGAAAGTAAATTTCATATGATTTATGCTCCACCACTCCATTCTCTAAATCTGTATAGTCTTTTTTACATGACTCTCAATAATGTGAAATAATAAATGCTACATTCTTTAACCCCTCTTATATTCTGGCATAAACCATTAAAATCCTTTTTATTTTTTCTTTCAATACAATCAAAACAAAACAATATAGCCCCATTTGTCATATTTCTCTAAATTACGTAAGCCTTGAAGAAATTATAGCTTTGAAGACACATTCAGTTTTTTTCCTCATTAAAATATGAGTGCTTTATCATCATATAGCCCCTCCCAAATGTTCAGCTTTATTTAGATTTCTAAGTTTCTCTTGGCATAGGAGTTTCTCTTTCAAAGATTCTATTTGAATTTAGTTATTTTTTTTCTTCAGAAGTGCTTAGAAGTCCTCTATTTTCTTAAAGATTAATTATTTTCCTTTTAGGATAATACTATTTTTCAAAGTGAGTTATTTTTATTAAACTTTTTATTTTGAATTTTGAAACAGTGTATTCTGAGACCAATTCTCCTTTAAAACAGTAGCTGCCAGGTCTTCTATGAGCATATAGTTTTTTGATATGTAAACCTTTTTTGCTGCTGGCATTTTTTTCTTGATTTGAAAGTCTAGATTTTAAATATTACATTCTAATTTTCATTTTGGTATATCTTTCAGAGCACTGTTCATGCATTCTTTCTATTTTTCCTTTTCCCTCTAGTTCTAAAATATTTGGATAGTCTTCATTCATATTTTCTTGAAATATGGTATCCAGAATTTAGGGGTTTTGGTCATGATTTTTCAGTAGTCTGATGAGTAGTGATCTCTTATCAATCTATTTCTAGGTCACTTGTTTTGACAGGATATGCCTTAGATTTTCTTGCTTTTTTGTCTCATGCACTGTTTATAATTTTTTGTAATTATTATCATTTCAGCTTTTGTCAAGCATACCTGGATCAATTAATCATTATTTTGACTAGAACTTTAAAAAAAGTCTGGCATATTTGTATGGCATCTGGGCTCTTCTGTCCTTGTTCTCTACAAGATCATCATCACCATCATCATCATTATCATCAGTCATCACCAATAGCACCTACTATGTGCCAGATATTGTGCCAAGCACTTTACAAATATTATCTCATTTGATATTCACAATAACTCTCTCATGTAAGTGCAATTATTACCCCCGTTTTACAGTTGAGGAAACTTAGACAGAGGTAAAGTGATCTGCCCAGGATCATGCAGCTATACAGTGCCTGAGTTTGGATTTGCACTCAAATTTTCCTCATGAAGGTCCAGCACTCTATCATTGTGCCACCTAGCTGCTTCCTAACACAGGGCATCTTAATTGGAAGCAGATCTATTATATTTTGGGTGACTTTTTTTTACATATGAATTGGATGAGATAGTTGTTTCTGATGATACTTGTAAATCTGAGATTCTGATTCATTCTATATACAAGAGTTTTAAGGAAGGTCATTTTGTCAGAATATTTTATTTCTTATATGATCTAGCCTACTTCACTTAGCACATGGGGTTTCATAACTTGTTCTACTCTTCTGTTCTATTATTTTATAAATATAAATTATTCTTATTATCATTATCCATCCTAAAGTAGTTCTAATCATGATAGGAGGTTTAAAACAGAATAAATTGCTTTATAACAAGTATTACCACAGTTTGGAGCTTTCTAACACAAGCAGTAATCAGTCTTACTACAGAGAAATATTTCGATAGAGGCCATGTGATATTTTATTGCTCTAAGTTTTTTTTTAATGTTTCTGACAAATGAGAATGAATTCAAAAGGTTGAGTTCATTATCAAGAAGGAATTCTACTGACTTGTCTACACTAAAGTTGTTATACTAGAGGTTTTCTTACCTCTGGTACCTGCTGAAATGAGAATATAACTGAGAAATGTTAAACAAAATAAGTAAAAATGTAATACAATAGAGAAAATTTCAAAATCAATATGTGGCCACAAGGATCTGTTTCTATTTGATTTAAACATCAGTGGTCTATAACATTTTTATCTCTGCCACTAAGGACTGCCAAATGAAGTTTCAGACATAGAACATGCTTATAAGTTCACATATACCAACACATCTACCTACATCTTTCATATTAGTCTTTCAATTGATAGATCAAATATTTCCATGTGGTTCTTTTATTTAACGTTACGATTATTGTTGTTATCACTGTCATCACTATTCCTAGTGCTAGTATTTATATATTCTATGTATTTTACATAGTGCTTTAAGGTTCGCAAATTATTTAACTATCATCTCATTTTATTGTCATACCAACCCTGATAGGTATTATTGTTGTTGTTATTATTGTTATTGTTATTATTATTATTGTTATTGTTATTATTTTACAGATTAGCAAACTGAGGCAGAGGTTTAGTAACTTGCTTAGTATCACATAGCTAGTAATTGGGTTTTGGGCACAGTTCTTCCCAATTCCAGTTGTAACAGTTCACCACCTAGGTCTACTTGGTCTATAGATAATGTTTATTACTGGCTGAAATTTCTTCTCCCTAATTTTCTTCACTTTTCTATTTTATATCAGTGGATTTCACATAATATCACTGAAGACAATGAGTAATTACCATCTGTCACTACCATTTAAGTCCATTACTTTTTTCAGGTATCCATTACATAAAGTAATGGGGGTATTCCCATGTAAAGGGTGGCTACATAGAAGTTAAATTTTGCCCTTTAATTATCTGTCAATGATTATCAAGTTCCATCAATCTTTACTGGAAATATGTAAGGTGTTACAAATCATCTTATTAATTGCTGAATGTGCTTTATCCTTTATTAAATACATTATGTTTCTGGCACAATTTCATACAGTATCTTTGGCAGTCCTTATTCAAAAGTTTTTTGCTGGTTCCCTTATTGACTTTATGAGATTGATGACTCAGGAGGAATTGGTCTGATAAAAAACAACATTCTTTAAAACAAAGAAGCTGACTGGTCTTCCTGAGTATATGCTGGGGACTCAAGTCTATTAGGCATGCAATTGCTATATTTATATATTTATAAAACTGAAAGGGTCCTTAGGAATAATCTTAGACCAGATCATTTCCATTTTACAAATAAGGATATTGAGACAAACAGTTTAAATAAGTTGCATATGGTCACACAGCAAATTAGGGACAGTGCTGGGATTTGAATCTTGAATCTTTTGGTTCTTGGTACAGTACTCTTTCCACTACATTAGACATTTGTGGCATAATGATTTTCTGGAATAAAAAATACTTGTGCTTTGAACTTGTATACAGAAAAATTTTTGGGTGTTCTGATTCACAGATTAGATTCCAATATAAAGACCCTTTTATCAATATAGTATCCTAAAGGTGAAAATAGGAAAGAATTTGCTTTAATTGAATCTGACGGGATGGTCATGTTCCCATAATTGAATGAGTTACTATAACCTATAAAAAGAAAGGACTTGTTTTATTTAAGCAAAAAATGAAGAATTAGGGAAAATTGAGGCAATTTAAAGTTTCACAATCAGAGAATTGTGAAATGTCAAAGTTTTAAGGGAAACACAGATGCCATCAAGACTTCAAGTGAAGGGAGAACCTCTACTTTCCTGGGTAGCCCATTCCATTTCTGAATACAGATGTTAGGAAGTTTTTCCTTCTCCTAATCAGACTCTTTGTGTTTTCATGACATTGCTCCTACTTGTGCCCGTTAGGTCTAGGCAGAAAAAAAAGAATCCCAAATCTACTTGTTTTATTATATTTATCTGGTTACATACAAGGAGACAATGAGACAGAGACTCTTGAAATGTCCTATTAGGTCTATGTGAGTGAACTTAACCAGGACTATAGATTTTTGAACAGTGTAATTTCAAATATCTTTAAAATATTCATGTGACTTTTTTCAGTGCTCTGACATTGGCCAGAAAATAGAAAGTTTAAGGCAAGAAAAAAGTGATAATGACTTTTACCTGAATTTTTCAAAACTTCCAAGGATCTTAGACAAGCAATAAATTAGGTACAAGGACCACAGACATACATACTTTCTACAGCACTCCTGCCATTACCAGTCTCCTCCTCTTTCTGACCCAATGCATACACATACATTACAAATTACATTACCAAAGTCAGAACTAATTAACACAAATGAAGTGCTACTGAGTAAAGAAGTCATTTGGCAACATAAAATAATATCTTGCTTGTGTATTAGTGAATAACTCATTTTGGAATTAATACCTTTTAATGAAACCTATTCTTCAGTGAGTAGACTTTTTTCCTTTTGAATAAATAGGATTAACTGGGACTTAGAGGCTGAATATGGACTTCAGGTTTTAAAATGTTACTTATTTTTAAACTTGTTAATTACTATATCTCCTTATGTGGTGTCTGATACTAGCCATTGCCTAGAATATAAAATTAAATATTATAGTTTAAAAAGTGTATTTGCACCGGAATTGTCTGAGAGCATGTGTTACAAGAGGTATAAGAAGGCACTGCACACAGTGCCAACCCTAATATATTTGAGCTATAAGGCTAGGACTTGTTTTCTTCAGATATTTCCTTTGCCCACATGGGCAATAATCATAAATGAAAGCAATATGCTGTGAATTCATGCATACATATAACTTCTGAAAACAGAATAAAAACCTATAGTGTTCTTACTGAGCTTTAGTAAAATACATTTTACAGTGTATTGCTGTTTTTACAAATGATCTACATCTGGAGAGTATGGTTTATAGTAAGGAGGTCAAGGAATATTTCTAAGTAACAGCCATGTATTTTATTTAAACAAATAAACAAATAAATAGACATGTTGAAATACCATGGGTCTAAGAGTTCTGAAGAGAAGGAAATTAATCAATAATGGTATTTGTTCAAAGTTATGAGAAAGTAGAATGTGAAAATAAATAATTTTATTTTTTATATCTGGTGTGTCCATGTGTTTGTATATGTGTGTGTGTTTAGTTACTAATAGTTGATCTCAAAGAAGTTAATGTTG
Organism: Vombatus ursinus; assembly: GCF_900497805.2. Taxonomy (NCBI): domain Eukaryota; kingdom Metazoa; phylum Chordata; class Mammalia; order Diprotodontia; family Vombatidae; genus Vombatus; species Vombatus ursinus. Next base: position 34,959,850 of record NW_020954556.1, on the reverse strand, counting down.
TCTCTAAACAAAATCAGTTAACCAACAAACATTTTATGCAGTAACTAGTTCTATTATGTTCAAATTAACTGGGATAAAGTAATTTAAAATTAAATCAAATAATAAACTTTAAATGTATCTTTGGAAACTTTTAATTAATAAAAATATTTTTCTGTATTTATTCTGAAGGTTATACAATTTAATTTATTTTTATTAATTAATTAATTAATTTTTGGTTTTCAACATTCCCTTCCATAAAATTTTGAATTCTAAATTTTCTCTCCCTTCCTTCCCTCCTGAAGACAGCATGCAATCTGTTATAGACACTACATATGCATTTATATTAAACATATTTTCACATTAGTAATGTTGTAAAGAAGACTTAGAACTAATGGGAGATACCATGAGAAAGAGGAAAAGAACAAAACAAAACAAAAGAGTAAATAGCATTTTTCAATCTGCATTCAGACTCCATTGTTCTTTCTCTAGATGTGGATAGCATTTTCCATCTTGAGTCTTTTGGAATTATCTTAGACCATTGCATTTCTGGGAAGACTTAAGTCTATCAAGGTTGGTCATTCCACAATGTTGCTGTTACTATGTACAATGTTCTCCTGGTTCTGCTTACTTCACTCAGCATCAGTTCATGTAAGTCTTTTCCAGGTTTTTCTGAAGTCCTCTTGCACATCATTTCTTATAGTCCAATAGTATTCCATTAAATTCATATACCACAACTTGTTTAGCCATTCCCTAATTGATGGACATCCTATCAATTTCCAATTCTTGGCCACAAAAAGAGCTGCTATAAATATTTTTGTACATGTGGGTCCTTTTTCCATTTTTATTATCTCTTTAGAATACAGACCTAGAAGTGGCATTTCTGGATCAAAGTGTATTCACAGTTTTATAGCCTTTTAGGCATAGTTCCAGATTGCTCTCCTGAATGGTTGGATCAGTTCACAACTCCACTAACACTGTATTAGTGTTTCAATTTTCCCATATCTTCTCCAACATTTATTTCTTTTTCCTGTTTTTCGTGTTAGCCAATCTGATAGGTGTGATGTAGTACCTTAGAGTTGTTTTGATTTGCATTTCTCTAATCAATAGTGATTTAGAGAATTTTTTTTTCATATGAGTATAGATAGCTTTAATTTCTTCAACTTAAAACTGTCTGTTCATATCCTTTGACTATTTATCAATTGGGGAATGACTTGTATTCTTATAAATTTGACTCAATTCTCTATATATTTTAGAAATGAGACCTTTATCAGAGACACTGGCTGCAAAAAGTTGTGGAAACTTTTAATATTGATTATGATCCCTGTTTGTTGTAATTAATTGTTTTTCATAATTTGGTACTGATTTCACAAATTTTTGACAGTGATGGAATATTTTATGTGAAGAACATCAAGATGCTGAATATAGCTGGAACTGAGGCACAAGAAAAGGAATAATGTGAAATAACAAGCTTGGAGAGTTATGTTGGAATCAAGTTGCAAAGGCCTTTAAATTCTGAAAAGAGAATTTTTTTTAATAGCAGTGATAATGGGAGGGACTGGTAGCTAGATGGCACAGCGGAGAATGCTGTGCCTGTATCAGGAAGACTTATCTTCCTGAATTCAAATCCTGCTTCAGACACTTACTAACTGTGTGACCCTGGACAAGTCATTTAATGCCATTTGCCTCCATTTCTTCATCTATAAAATGAGCTGGAGAAGGAAATGGCAAACCACTCTAGTATATTTGCCAAGAAAACCCTAAATGAGGTCATGAAGAGTTAGATAAGACTGAAAATGACTCAACAATAACTAAAGTGGATGAATTATTTTTGTGTAGACAGATTATTGAAAAATCTAATTAGGAATATTCAGTTTTTTCTTCAGTATAATATTTTGCTTTGTTTTGTTTTATTCCTGATACTAGAATGATCTGAAGAAACATACTCACATAAAACTCTGGAATCAGCTATCTCGTTTTTAGGACACCAAATTAACATAAGAAATGGAAGAATCAATTTGAGAGTTAAACTGGTTTGATTATTTATTCTGATCTTTATTCCCCAGCTCAGGATCCTATTTTGCTACAATATGAGATTGCATCTGAAATAGATAGGTGGAACAAGTTAAGACCACATACAAGTTGTTATCAGACACATTGTATAAATTTCAGGCCACTTTAAGAACAAAGTGATTCAGTAGTCATTTAAATAGTCTTCTAATAAATACCATATTTATGTAACTATAGTATGGCCCTGTGAATAGAGTGAAAGACTTGGAGTCAAGAAAAAACTGAGGTCAAATACTACCTCTGATATCTACTAGGTATGTAAACACAGGTCGCTTAAGTCCTCTAAATTTCAGTTCCCTCATTTGGAAAGGAAGGATAACCATACTGTTTTGTAAGGCTTTAAGGAACTGTTATGTGCCAAGCATTTCACAAACTCAATGCTGCTCTAAGTTTCCTCTGGCCCCCACTGCCTGAGGACCAGGTGCGTCAAATTTCACCTCTTCTTCAGGGTTCTTTGGAATCATAAGGGGCTTTGGTTACCTTCATATCTATCATTTACTCAAACCTCCACTGATTGTCCCTTCAGTTTAGGGGTTCAAACAACAAAGTTCTGTTTAATGACTGAAAGTTCAGATTAGCTTTTACAAAGACATATTTACTTTAAAGGTAGTAGCCAGAACAAACATATAGCCATTTCCCACAACATCTAGAAGATGTCACCCCACCTATACCATCTCAATATAGGGGATCAGAGGTAGATCAAATTCACAGATTAGCTCAGTTTTTTACATAGCATTATTTCTACCAGTTTCAAAAACAAAATAATTTCCTGGGCTTGTATCTCAAAACCTTTGCTTCTCAATGCTTTGTTCCAAACATTCCATACATTCCACCATATATTCTGGAATCCTGAATTCCAAAGTCCAAATAGCTTCAGCTCCACTTTCTGTACCTATAACTGATAAGAACAAAATCAAATCAGACTAAATTACACGCTCATTTCCTGAGGCCACATGACATAAAGGAAGGGGAAGGTACTTTTGGGGCCCATTCCCCTTAATGCAGGGTATCTATGTAGTGCCTGGTAGAATAAACAAATCTTTAATCCCTGGATGCCTCAGTCAAGATACTGATCCAGGCAAGTAGATTTAAAGACAAAGGCAGTTCAGGCCATACAGATAATAGGAAGAAAGTGTTCTCAACCACATGAAAAATGAGAATGTGTAAGCATGTACCTGGTCTTTTGTATCAAAGAAAGTTTCTGGTATCTCCTATATGAGTGTTTTCATTTCAGGTGGTAGATTATGGACCAATTCCCTGTTACACTATTTATAAGAATTTCCTTGGGACTATTCACTCAGAACCTCAAAGGAAAGAACAGGCAGATTCATTTGTCTTTGACTTTAGGTATTTTGATACTAAATTCAGGTATTTTGAAAACTGAGTTGGGTGTTTTGTATGTTAATAAAACAGTTCATTTGTCCCTGAAAGTGTTTCTTGCTGTGGAGACAGTTTTTGACCGGAGTATTTTATTTGGTAACTCTGTAGGGATGATCATAACATTTGGTTTACTTAGTTTATCAATAAAGAGTACTTCTGGGGAAAAGAGGATGTATGAAAAGACCATGTCATTTGTGGTACATTTCAGAGATTCTTCTTCAGATTTTGACTCAAAGTGCACTTACTAACATGAGGTGGAAAACAACAACAACAGGAAACTCTCAAAATTAAGAGAACCCTTTAGATTTAGCAAGTAGAAGTAACAATTTGCTTCTTTCCAGAACTGAGAAGGAAAAAGATCTTTCAAAAGCTCCTGGAAACTGAAAGGGCTCTCTACTGAAGCCATATAACCAAGGACAGGTAATTGAAGCTTCTTCCTATGGCACTGGAATTTACAAAGTGCTAATAGCACTTTCATGCTTTAAACAGATAGAAAACAACTGAATTCAGGACCAAGTTAGCAACAATACTAAGGAAGCTACCAGGTAGTGAGCTTAAAGACAGAGCCTGTTGCAGCCTACCCCTACCTTATTCCCTCTGCTTTATGGGAATTACCTTAGTTACCAAAATTACAAGTTAAAATTCTCTGCCATAAGGTTTGCCACTCTGAGCATTTCAGAAAGGACTTTCTCTACAGAAAGTTAGTATTTTAAAACTTAGAGGGGTTTTCAGATCAGTTGGTTTAATCCACTCTAGAAGTATAGAAGTTACACAATACAGCTAGTCAGTGTCAGTATTAGAACAAATATAAAGGTATACTGTCCCCACAACTAAGGGCTATATCCACTACATGGCCTACTAGTCTTCTTAGTCTCAATAAGTGTTGACTTTCTGGGAAATATTTGGATAGTTTATTTTTATTAATTACAACTTTTGTAGTTTGAAGTCAGTTTTCACACTAGTTTTGTTCAGGCAAGTTGTCAGCTATCTACAAATAAAGTAATATTTTCTTAGGAATCTCAAAAAACATAAAAGAGAAATAATAAAGACATGAGTTTCACTTCATAGCAGCCCCCTCACACTCATACAAAAATATAATTGTACACACATACATACACACACACTATATACTGTCTCCAAACTGTGTTTTAGTGTTTCTAAGGGAAATATTCTTCACACTATTAAGGAAAGGTTTTTTATGAATTTAAAAAAAATTCATATTTTGAAGGTCAGTCATAATGCATATGCTATTGAGTACTTAATGTTAAAGAATCTATCTTCACTTTGAAGAATATCACTTCTATACAATAACCAACTTTCTCCCAGAGAGAGGATTTTTTATTTAAGAAACTCGAGGAATTTCAAAGGAACTAATTGGAAATATTTGGATGAAATGAAAATACAAAGACATCTAGGGTCAGATGATCTGAAATTTGAATTTGGTTCTACTATTTTCTACCACAAACTTGGGCAGGAATTGAAGTCAAGTTCATTGGTATATTACTTATTTCCATTCTCTTCTTTTTGAAAATCAGGAGACCATTAATTCTTCTCCAATCCTGCATCACCTCTTTTATTTGTCACAAGTTCATCAGTCATGCCTGCTAATACTTTTGGTACTCTAGGAAGCAATTAATTTGATCTAAGTGACTTGAACTCATGAAGAAAAAAAAAGTTGTTCCCTTACTTTCTTCTTACTCATCAGCAGAGCAACTCAGTGGTGGTGGATATAGCATGAGATTTGTATTCAGGATTCAGGAAGTCCTAACTTTAAATCTGACTGAATATACTTATTAGCATTATGACACAGAACAAGTAACATAACCTGAGTTTGTCTCAGTTTCCTTATCTGTTGAATGGGGAAAATAATATCACCTACCTCCTAGGATTGTTTTAAAGAGATGACATAATATTTGAAATGCGCATTGTAAGCCTTAAAACACTATACACCTGCTAGTGATGATGATGATGATGATGATGATGATGATGATGATTCTAGTTCAAGCTCTTACCACCTCTTGTCTTGATTATTCCAATAACTTTCTATTTGGTTTACCTACCTGAAGTGTCTCCCCACTCTTATCCACTTTCCACATGAGTATCAAAGTGATTTTCTTACAGCAAAGTTGAGATCATGTTGCTCCCTTTCTCAATAAACTCATGTGTTTTTTTATTACATCTATGATTAAACACAAACCGCTCTGTTTTGCAGCTAAAACCCTTTGCAATCTTGCCCCAACCTACCTGCCTAGCCATATTATATAATATACTACACACAAACACACACACAAACACACACACACACAAACTATGATCAAATTGAACCTCTTTCCTATTCCTCATACATGACACTCAATTTCTTTGATCCATGCCTTTGCAATGGCTATCCTCCCTGTCTAGAATGTCCTGCCTCCTCACCTTTGCCTCTTTAAAGCTCCAGTCAAATCAGTTGAAGTTAGTCAACAAGCATTTAGTAAGACCCTCCAATGTCTTAGATACTGTACTACACATGAGGGCTATGAAATGGCAAAAGACAGTCCCAAGGGACTCACAATATAATGGGGAAGTTAACATGCAAGCAATTATGTGCAAATAAGATATATACAGAATATATTGGAAATAGTAATAAATGGAAGGCACTAACATTAAGGGGGATCAAGAAAATCTTCTTGCAGAATGTTATGTTTTATTTGATACCTGAAGGAGGCTAGGAAAACTGGGAGAAAAAAATGAGGAGAGAGAAAATAATAGGCATATAGAACAAACAATATTTTCAGGACCTGAGAAATTGTATGTCTTGTATGAGGAGCAGCAAGAACACCAGTAGAACCAGATTGTGGAGAACATGTGGGAGAATAAGGTATAAATTGGGCCAATAAATGAAGGGTTTTAAGAACCAAGCAAAAGATTTTATATTTGATCCCAGAGGTAATAGAGAAACACTAGAGTTTATCTGATATGGGAACACTTATGTAGTCAGACTTGTACATTAGGGAGATATCTTTGACAGTTGAGTGGAGGATGGACTAGAATGGCAAGAATCCTAAAGTATGAAGACTGAGAAAGATTAAAAGTGGTTCTATATCACTTATTTATTGATCTTAGTTGCAATTAATTGCTTTTCTCTTATAACTACTTAAGTCATGGTTCTTGGTCTCTGAACTTTGTTTAGAATTTAGCTGATCTGTAATGGGTTAAGTTTAAAAACCCAGCTATCCTCATCATTCTACTCTTTCCTCAAGGAATTAACTTACCTTGGGGGATGCATGGAAACACAAGGGGCTTGGGTCTAGTATTTTTACACTACTAGCTATCATTCAAAGACGTCTGGTCTGCTGTTCAAAAAGTTTGGATGACTATCTTGCAGGTGGACCCAAAAAATGAACACTTCTCAGTCTCAGGAGAGAAGGAAGTCATTGCTAGCCCCTCATTACCAACTTTCAACTAATCATGTTGTTCCCTGTGGCTCAGCTTTATAAAATCAGGCATGTTGCCCTCAACCTCATGGTAGGCAGCATGCCCCTCCTAATAAATGTTATCTTGCGTGGAGAAATATGTCTCAGTTTACATTTTTGTTAGTTTTAATCTGTAACAAGACCAAATAGCAAGCTATTGAAATAGCTAATGTAAAGTTCAATTGAAAATTAATCGCTACTCAACTACAAAGGACTTACGAAGAAACATCTATCCCCTTGCAGAGAGACAACTGATGGAGTCTCAGTACAGATTGAAACATAACTTTTTTGCTTTCCTTATTTTTCTTCCTTTTTTTTTCTTTAGTAATCTAATGTGGAAATATGTTTTACATGGAGTCACATGTATAATTGATACCATATTTCTTGCCTTCTCAATGGGGAGGAAGGGGCAAAAGGGAAGGAGAAAATTCAGAACTCAAACTTAAAAAAGTTAATGACAAAATATATAATATATTTGGCTAGGCAATGGGGTTAAGTGACTTGCCCAGGGTCACATAGCTAGTAAGTGTTATGTGTCTGAGGTTGGATTTGAACTCAGGTCCTCCTGAATCCATGGCCAGTGCTCTATCCACTGCACCACCTAGCTGCCCCTGATAATATTTTTTTTTAACTTAGTCATCACTTACTGAAGAAATAAAGGAAAATTTCTTGGAAGAGAAAGCATATCACTTGGGTTTTATAGTATGAGTGAAATATAGGGAGAGTCAAGGTGGGATTCTAGACTGAGTAAGAAATCAATCGATCAATCAATATTAATTTATTGTTTCTAGTATGTGCCAACACTGTGTTAAGTGCTACAGATACAAAAAAGATGCAAGAGAGTCCCTGCCCTCAAGAAGCTTACAATTTAATGGGTGATACAACACACAAATAAATATATACAAAGCAAACTATATAAAGGAAGGCTTCCATTAAAAGATTTTATTTAAGATTTAAAAGAAGCCAGGGTGAGCCAAGATGGCGGAGTAAAAGCAGTGACTTGCTTGAGATCTCTCCAAATACCTGTAAAAATGGCTGTGAACAAATTCTAAAGCAGCAGAACCCACAAAAAGACAGAATGAAACAAATTTCCAGCCCAAGACAACCTGGATGGTTGATTGGAAAGGTATATTGTGCAAGACTGGATGAGGAATGCAGTTCAGCATGGGCATGCAGGACTCAGTGAACCTGGAGCAGGCCTCAGAGGACTGAATCACTGGCAGCTGTGGTGGTTTCCAGACTTCTCAACCCACAAATGTGAAAGACAACTTAGAAGGTAAGTAGGAAAAGTCTGCGTCTGTAGTGAGAGATAAGCACACCATCCCAGCCCCAGTCCCCAAGTGCAGCCCCAGGGCAATAGCTGCCTCCAGAGCTTCTAGCCCACATATTGAGGGGGAGTTGAGTGGCTGAGCAGAGGGAGATTGCAGGGATCTCTTTGCTAGCACAGGATTCTCTTGCTTTGCCCATGCTTGGATCTGGGTCACAGTTCTGGGTGGTTGTCCTGGGGTGAGGAGGAGTGCTGGTGTGGAAAAGCTTGTAGTAATTGTGGAGAGGAAATCTTCCTCATAGTTCCAAAGCAGAAAAGGGTGTTTGTGGTCACTCATGGACCAGAGCACAGGCCAGGAAAGGAGTGAACACCTCACCCCTTATCATTCCACCTTGGAAGAAATGAAATTTACAGGTCCCTAGAAGCATCTCTGAAAATAGCTGCACAAAACCTCTGAAGCTTGGGACAATAAATTCTCCACACTGGAAGCAGACCCCTACCTTAACAAACAGTTTATAACTCAAGTAATTAACTAGGATCATGAGCAAGCAGCACAAAAAGAGCCAGATGATGGAATCTTACTTTGGTGACAAAGAAGATCAAAACACACAACCATAAGAAGACAACAAAGTCAAAGCTCCTACATCCAAAGCCTCCAAGAAAAATATGAATTTTTCCCAGGCTATGAAAGAGCTCAAAAAGGATTTTGAGAAGCAAGTAAGAGAAGTAGAGGAAAAACTGAGAGTGATGCAAGAAAATCATGAAAAACAAGTCAACAGCTTGCTAAAGGAGACCCAAAAAAGAATACTGAAGAAAATAACACCTTAAAAAATAGTCTAACCCAAATGGGAAAAGAGGTCCAAAAAATCAACGAGGAGAAGAATGCCTTAAAAAGCAAAATTGGCCAAATAGAAAAGAAAGTCCAAAAGTTTACTGAAGAAAATACTTCCTTAAAAATTAGAATGGAACAATTGGAAGCTAGAGACTTTATGAGAAATCAAGACACTGTAAAAGACATTCAAAAGAATGAAAAAATAAAAGGGAATGTGAAATATGTCATTGGAAAAACAACTAACCTGGAAAATAGATCTAGTAGAGAGAATTTAAAAATTATTGGACTAACTGAAAGCCATGGTCAAAAAAAAAAAGCATAGACATCAACTTTCAAGAAATTATCAAGGAAAATTGCCCTGATATTTTGGAACCAGAGGGCAAAATAGAAATTGAAAGAATCCACCAATCTCCTCCTGAAAGAGATCCCCAAAGGAAAACTCCTAGGAATATTGTAGCCAAATTACAGAGTTCCCAGGTCAAGGAGAAAATATTGCAAGCAGCCAGAAAGAAACAATTCAAGTATTGCAGAAACACAATTAAGATAACACAAGATTTAGCAGCTTCTACATTAAGAGACCACAGGACTTGAAATATAATATTCTGGAGGGCAAAGGAGATAGGATTACAACCAAGGATCACTTACCCAGCAAAACTGAGCATAATCCTTTAAGGGAAACATGGCCATTCAGTGAAATAGAGTATTTTCAAGTATTCTTGATGAAAAGATGAGAGCTGAATAGAAAATTTGACTTTCAGATACAAGACTCAAGAGAATCATAAAGAGATAAACAGGAAAAGGAAATCATAAAAGACTTATTAAGGCTGAACTGTTTATATTCTGCATGGAAAGATGATTTTGTAACTCATGAGTCCTTTGTCAATATTAGAGTAGTTGGAGGGAAAAAATTATATGTATAGATAGATAGATAGATAGATAGATAGATAGATAGATAGATAGAGGGCACAGGGTGAATTGAAGATGAAGGGGTGATATCTGGAGAATAAAATTAAGGGGTGAGAGAGGATTATACAGAGAGAAGGAGAAAGGGAGAGGCAGAATGGGGTAAATTATCTCACATAAAACAGACAAGAAAAGGCTTTTACAGTGGAAGGGAAATGGGGAAAGGTGAGAGGGAATGAGAGAATCTTATTCTCATTTGATTTGGCTTAAGGAGAGAATAACATACACACTCAATTGGGTGTGGAATTCTATCTTACCTTACTGGAAAATGGGGGAGGTAAGGGGACAAGAGAGCAGGAGGATGGTAGACAGGAGTGCAGATTGAGGGAGGGGGTAATCTAAAGCAAACACTTCTAAGGAGGGACAGGGTCAAAAGAGAGAATAGAATAAATGGGGGACAGCATAGGATTAAGGGAAATATACTTAGTTTTTCACAACATGGTTACTATGGAAGTAACCATGGAAGTTTTGCATGACTACAAATGTATAACTTGTATTGAGTTGCTTGCCTTCTCAATGAGGGTGGGTGGGGAGGGAGGAGGGGAGAGAATTTGGAACCCAAAGTTTTAAAAACAAAAGTTTAAAAAAAATGTTTTCACATGCAACTGGGAAATAATATATATAGGAAATGGTGCATAGAAATCTTTCCTGCCCTACAGGAAAATTGAAAGGGGGTAAGAGAAGGGGGGGAGAGATAGAAGGGAGGGCAGATTAGGAGAAGGGGTATTCAGAATGTATGCTATCTTGAGATGGGGGACCCACAAGATGGGGAGAACATTCGGAACTCAAAATCTTGTGGAAGTGAATGTTGAAAACCAAAAATAAATAAATTAATTTAAAAAAATAAAAGAAGCCAAGGAAGTTAATAGATGAAACTGGGAGCAGAGAATGTTCCAGGCCTTGGGGACAGTCAGAGAAAATTCCTGGAGCGAGAAATTAACTGTCTTCTTCAGGGAACTATCAGGAGGTCAGTGTCCCTGGGTAAAAGTGTATAAGTCAAGGAGTAAGTTTTAAGAAGACTGAAAAGTTAGGAGAGTACCATGCTGTGGATGACTTTAAATGACAAACAGAACCTTTGTATTTGATCTTACAGATAATAAGGAGCCATTGGAGTTTACTGAGTAACTGGGCTGACATGATTAAACCTGTGCTTTAGTAGAATCACATTACTGACCAAATGGAGAATGGATTGGAGAAGAAAAATATATGGAGTTTTATATGGAATAGCAACTTTTCGATCTATCAGGCTTGAAGGATATATGTAGGACATTAATATAATAAAGGGTAAAAATGTAGCATGGTGCTAGATTGTTAAGTTTTGAATATCAGATTGAGTTTGATCTTTACTTCGTAGGCAATAGGAAATCATTGTTATGTTCTTTCAGTGAAAAAGGAACATGATCACATTTGTAAAACAGGGTGATTAATCTTGCTGGTAGGTGTGGAAAATAGGTTTGAAGGGAAAAAGAGTGGTGGTGAGTAGATGGGCTGAGGTTAGAAAGTGATGATGACAACCTTCCTGAGGGTTTTGATGGTTAAAAAAATAGATAAGAGACTATTGAGTAGATAGAATTTATAGGATTTGTCAACTAGTTGTATATAGGAAATGAGAATAGAATGAGTAAAAGATAAAATTAAAGTTTTGCACAATTATAATTGTGGGAGTGTCACTGCATTCTTGTAAAAGTGAAATCAGAAGGAGAAGCAAGTTTTGGGGAAAAGATAAGAAGGCTACATTGGGAAATGTAGTTTGTAGTATATGGAAATATCAAGACAAAGATAATCAGATCTAGGATCAAGAGCTCAAAGTAGCTTTAAAGAACATATTGTCCAACACCCTAATTTTAGAGATGAGGAAATAATATATGGGGATGACTTATATAGGATCTTATAGCCAGTTCATTTCAGAAGTAGGATTTGAATACATTATCTTGAGTCTAAAACCAATTCTCTCTCTACTATGATGATAATCTGTATTCACTTAGAAATGAGGATCTAGAAAACCATTTGGAGAGAGAACATGACTGGAAATATACCTTTGACAGTCATTTACAGAGAAGTCTTAGTCGAGGTCATGGTGATTAATATCACTACTAATGAAGAGAAGTGTACACAGAAGAAATAACAGGCAAGGATAGAATCCAAGTAATCATGAAAAGGAAAAGTAACTAGTGAAGAAGATGAAGAAAGAATATCTAAATTAAGAGATAATAGAGTTTTGGAACTATGATTGAAAGAAGGATCAAGGGAAAATATATGAAAAATGTTTTACAAACTTCAATGAGTTATATAAATGTTGTTGTTGTTGTTGTTAATATTATGGGGTAGTCCATAGTTTCAAATGTTAAGAATGGTAAAAAGTGAAGGTTGAAAAAAAGGCACCCCATTTAGTATTAAGCAAGTTATTAACATTTAAGAGAATCATTTCATTAGTTTGGTGGGAGTAGAATTAGGGCTTCAAGAAGTAGAGAAAGTGGGTTTAATGATGAAATGAAGGTATATGTTAATTTTTCAAGAAGTTTGGTTGTAAAAGGGAGGGAAAAAGGTAGGACAATAACTATGTGGTGTGTATTAGATTGATTAATATGACAAGAAAAGGAAATTATAAATGTCGGAGAAGATATGGAAAAATTGGAACACTAATGCACTGTTGGTGGAGTTGTGAACTAATCCAAGCATTCTGGAGAAAAATTTGAAACCATGCCCAAAGGTCTATAAAAATGAATACTCTTCTATCCAGCAATATCATCACTAGGTCTGTATCCCAAAGACATCATAAAAAAGGGAATAGGACCAACATATACAAAATTATTTATAGCAGCTGTTTTTGTGGTGAAAAAGAATTGGAAACTGAGAGGATGTCCATCAATTGGGGAATAGCTGAACAAGTTGTGGTATATGAATGTAATGGAGTAATATTGTGCTACAAGAAATGATGAATGGGCAGCTAGGTGGCACAGTGGATAGACCACCGGCCCTAAAGTCAGGAGGACTTGAGCTCAAATGTGGCCTCAGACCAAACCCTTGACACTTACTAGCTGTGTGACCCTGGGCAAATCACTTAACCCCAATTGCTTAAAAAAAATGATGAGCAGGAAGATTTCAGAAAAACCTAGAAAGACTTACATGAACTGATGCTGAGTGAAGTGAGCAGAAGTAGGAGAACATTTTACACAGTAAAAGCAACATTGTACAATGATCAACTTTGATAGACTTGACTTTTCTCAGCAATACAATGATCTAAGACAACTCCAAGAGACTCATGGTGGAAAATGCTATCCACATCTAATGAAAGAATTATGGAGTACAAATGCAGATCGAAGCATATTATTTTCTCTATTTTTTGTTTTTTCTTTTTTATTGTTTTTCCTTTTGTTCTGATTCTTCCTTCACAACATGACTAATGTGAAAACATGTTAAATATGATTGTACATGTATAGCCTGTATCGCATTGCTTGCCATCTTGGGGAGAGGGGAGAGGTGGAAGGAGAAGAGGGAGAAAAAATTTGGAACTCAAAATCTTTTAAAAGTGAATGTTGAAAACTATCTTCACATGTAGTTGGAAAAAATAAAATACTAATATGTGGGGAAAAGAAAACCCCAAATGAGGGTTTCATGACTGAAATGACTGAACAACAACTACAACAACATTGTTTTATTGAGTTCTATAAAGTATCCCTTTGATAATTTGATTGATATAGATTAAATAGTGTAAATTAAAAAAAATAAGTATGTGATGTAGAAGTTCATGGAGTTGATTTTTAAAATTTTGTTTTGGAATATGAGCACTTTTGTAGGTAATAATAAGAATAGCTAATATTTATATACCATTTTAAAGTTCATAAAGCACTTTGTTTACATTATCTTATTTGAGATAACAACTATGTAAGGCAGTTGTTATTTTCATGGCTATTTTAAAACAAGGAAATTGAGTCACTTGAAGTCTCATTTGAGGAAGGTGAGGAAACTTGCTCCAGATCACATAATGAGTTAGTATCAGAAGCAGGAATTGAATCCAGATCTTCTTGGCTCCAAACGTTTTGTTCCCTTTGTCACACTGGTACTTCCATAGGACACTGCCTTAGAGGAAAGATCATAGATGCATAAAAAAGGGGTTATGCTTGCCAGACCAAGGTTCTAAAATAGGTGGGAAGGGTTAAAATCAAAGGAAGAGGTAGAAACATTAGACTTACGCAGGTATAAAGACACCTCTTCTTCTGAGACAAGTGTGAAGTAAAGGAAAATAGGTCATCATCATGGAATCATAGATTTAGAAATTGAAGGATTCTAAATAGATTTATTGCTGGTTTAGAATATTAGGTTTAGGTAAGGAAATGATAGCATTTGTCATATTGAAACTACTACTTTCTGTTGATTTTTATGCATGAGAATTGTTTGATTTTTAGAGCTATTTAATAAGATTTCATTGCTGTTCTTTTTCTAATTATATGTTATAGAGATTTTAAGGAATACAGAAACAAACCACCTTGCAACAAATATTATACCTATTTTGTGCATATGAGTGATACACTATTTTTAATCCCTTTCTCTCAAATCAATTAGACATAAACTAGGATTTGAGGAATTCAGATCTAGGAGACATGATTCTTTCAAACACTTGAAAATAATTCCTTTTCATTTTGGAACTTTTCCAAAATGAACAAGATTGACAGAACCTCTCATGTTTCATTGCCCTCTTATTTTTTTTATTTCATTTTAGTCATGTCCAGAGGCATAACTAGGTTTAACAATAAGATCCATCACCAAAGCCCCAAAATGGAGGATGGGAGTTCTTCCTGTAGTAAACTTCCCACTTACCATTCCTGATCTTACGGTCCTCTGAATGTCCCATACTATCTGAAAACAACTACCAGTGCTTTCTCACTTGACCTCTGGACACTCCTTCGGGAAGAAGTGAAATTCTAGGACTTGCTCTCTTCAACTGTTTCTTACCTCACCTGCTGTCCTGGGGTCTGGGGTCAGTAATACCATGCCATTGGTCAAACTGTCTAAACAATAGCCATTCCTCTCCAAGAATCTGTTGAGGGTAGAATTCTCACTCCCAAGTCTGTCCCTATCCCACTGAATTTACTCCAAGAGTAAGTATTTCTAGTTGCATTCTGACTACGGGAAGATACTTTTATAATATTCTAAACCAGATATGCCAAAGACTGTTGTGCAACTCTACACAATGCTGAAATTCCTTGCCCTGAATGACCTCAGTTTTTAAAGCACTATACTTTTTTATTTCTTTAATTCTATATAGGATACACATTTTTCCCCTTTACAGCTAGCATGAGTGTTATCTAAACTGCTAAGAAGATTGTGTAAGGGGAATTTTTTGAGCTTGAGCATGGTTTCCATAGCTACACAAACCACTTTGCTGGTATGACCTCAACATAATCTTGAAATCTTTATTTTTTTCTCTGTCTGCCATGTAGACAACATTTATTTTTCTTGAAGCACTTGGGGAAAAGAAAAATATTTCATTTTTAAAGGCTGTGCATGACAAAATTGAATACTGGTTTGGTCTGTAACCAAAAAAAGCTATTGGTTATTGTTTAGGGAATAAAAACATATGAATTTGTAGTATGTCTTGAAAAAATGGAAATATCATAGTATAATAACTGTATAAGGTTGTTGATTTAGATTTTGAAAGGATCTTTGATATCAATGCCCTAATTTTATACATAAGAAAACAAAGAGCAAGACAAGCTATATGACTTGCTCAAAGTCACATGGGTGGTAGGTTAAGAAGCCTCAAATGAAACCCTTGACATCTGCTACAATACTCATGTCTGTGAAGTGATGTTTGGGAAGTCTAGCACTTGAACTTATGGGATATACCTAGCAGTTATCCTCCACAAACTATGGTGCAGAGGTTTGTTGAGTTCAAGTAGTTCAGTTTAATTGCAACATAAGAGTATGCGAAGAGAGTGATAGGGAGGAAAATGTAGGTTGGAGCCATATTGCAGTGCTTAAATGCCAGGATGAAGAGTTCACATTTTATCCAAAAGTCAATTGACATCTCTGAAGGCTTTTTAAAAGAGTAGTGAAATGGCCAGTCCTTAGTAAGATAACTTAGACATTGTGGAGGGTTTATTGGAGAGGAGAGAAATGGGAGAAGAAAAGATCAATTAGGAGGATCTGATAGTGGTCCAGGTTAGACCAATGCTCTCATATCCCTTCCCTTGTCCTGCTCTTCCCAATTCTGTAAATTTTATGTACTTTATCCATTAATAATGTGACTTAAGTGAAAGGCTTTCTCAGGAGGGTGGCATATGGCTCTCACAAACCTAACCTTTTTTAATACCTTGGGCCAATTCAGAGAGCCCTTAAGGGTGATGAGGACCCATGAAGGGAAGTGCCTTATCTATGCTCAACATGGCAAGATATTGACAGAGAGAGAGAAAAAACAATAATCCCTAGGTCACATTTGGCTATGAAGGTTTCACTTGAATATTAAATCATGTAGTTATAAAGCTTATAGAAAACTGCAGAGCCAGGACTAACCTTAGAGATCATCTAGTTCTTGTGTATTTTTGCCTATGTATATAGAAGCAGATAATATGTACATACACACCTTTGTGTGTGTATATTAAATAAATGTTTATATGTATATATATATATATAGTAGTGTGTATACATATACATATGTACAACTGTATACACACAAACATACAAATATAAGGATATATGTACATAAAATGCATGCATCTATACCTATATGACATATATTTATTTATTTGCTGTATGTGATGTTAATATATTATATATGTCACTTAGATATATAAATACTTTTTAAAGGATGGAATAGAAAGAGAACTTTTACAAATCACATGCATTTGCCCCTCCTAAGAGTCCATTTGATCCTTCTTGGAGCCCGACAATACACCCTTTCTTCCGAACGGCCTTTGAAGCTTTTAGCGGGGGTTTGCTGCTGGCTATCAGATGTCAGGCCCATGGATGCACTGATCAAAGTTGTGTATCCAAATGTTAACTAGTATTTAAAGGGAACAACTAGCCCCACTCTTATTACAAAGTATGTTCCATCCACAGCAATTTTCATTCCTCTATTTCAACAACCCCATAAAATGGATTATTCTTTTTTTAGCTCAGTTTCAAGAAGAAAAAGGACACAATTGTCTAGTCTCTTAAACTCTCATTCAAAGGGAGTATCATTAAAGTGTTCCTGCTAGGGGACTGTGTGGAATCCACATAATTTGTAAAATCTCCATATCTTTGGGACCAAGTTTTCTTTTCTTTTGAGGATTGTAAGCCTATGGAAATCTATGAGCAAGAGGAGATCATGCCTGGGTCTGTGGAGGGTCTAATGGTCACATATGTAAGGATTTATTTTCCTGTCCTTTTAGAAAATCACCAGTAACTTCCTGGCACAGGACAGAGAATTGGATTTTCATTTGACCTCATAAAAAACTACTTTTTCTACTTCAGCATGAGAACATTTTAAAGTTAATTCCTGACAGTCTTTTCACTTATTTCATTGAATGAATAACTGATGTTTATCATTACATTAATGTTAATGAAGGGCTTAAATACATTGTTAATTTGAGCCTCACATCAACCTGTTGAGGTCACAATTATTGTTACCCTCATTTTACAGATGAGGAAATTGAGTCTAAGGGAGGCTGTGATTTCATCGTTCTGTCCCTCAGAGCAGCTTCACTTCTTATAATCATTTAGTCCCTCTTTCTGGCTGGAAAAAAGTTACATTCCTGCAGGCCCCCAGACTGATAAAAGGTTATATTAGAAATTTGCCAATAAATGCTATAGAACCATATAACGTAGTACACTTAAAAAGTAAGAAAAAAATAACTTCAAAATGAGTTTTATTTGCTTGTGCCTCTGGCTCAGAATGTTGACAGTGAAAAAGAACCTTGTCAGTATTAATGGGAGACAGTGTAGTAATAGAAGAAAGAACACAGGATCTGCAATTGGAATCTTGTGATTCATATCTTGACTTGAGTAAGTTACCTAACCACCCTGAGCCTCATTTTCCCAAATGGTAAAATGAAGGGAGGTAGGTTTCTGAGCTTTTATCTAGTTCTAAACCTCTGATCTTATGACTAACACAGTCAGGAACTTTTAAAGCCTTTGAATAACAGATTGTGATGAAATAAAGCAGAATTAGAATTGTGCTGTAAAATCTCTCTGGGTTCTCAGAAAGAAGAACTTTGTATGAAAAACCCCCTTATTGCAAAAAATAAAGTTATTGAAACAAACCTCTAGAATTTTACAAAGAGAAAAGAATAAAAAAGAGCAGATTCTTTTTGTAAAATTATGTATTTGGCATTTATTTTCTCCAATTACATGTAAAATATTTTTTTACATTTGTTTTAAAACTTTGAGTTCCAAATTCTCTTTATCACTCCCCCCCCCCACATTGAGAAGGCAAAAAATTTGACATAGGTTTTACACACACACACAGAGTCATGTAAAACTTACTTACATATTTATCATGTTGTAAAAGAAAACATAGGGCAAATAAAAAGAAAAATAAAGAAAGTTTAAAAAAAAGGTATGCTTCAATCTGCATTCAGACTCCAATCAGTTCTTTCTCTGGATAGGGGTAGGATTTTTCATCATGTCCTTCAGAGTTGTCTTGGATTATTATATTGCTGAGGATAACTAAGTCATTAATGGCTGATCATCTGACATTCTTGCTATTACTGTACACAATATTCTCCTGGTCCTAATCATTTCATTTTGCATTAGTTCATGTAAGTTTTCCTAGGCTTTTCTGAGATCATTTTGATCATCATTTTTTATAGCACAATAGTATTACATCACAATCATATACCATAACTTGTTCAGCCATCTGCCAATTGATGGGTATCTCCCCAATTTCCAATTCCTAACCACCAGAAAAGAGGTGCTACAAATATTTTTGTATATATAGATGTTTTTCCTTTTTGATTTTTATCTCTTTTGGGATAGAGACCTAATAGTGGTATTGCTGGATCAAAGGGTATGCACAGTTTTATAACCCTTTGGGCACAGTTCCAAATTGCTCTACGTAATGGTTGAATCAATTCACAACTCCACTAACAGTGCGTTAGTGTCTTAACTTTCCCACAATCCCTCCAACATTTGTCATTTTCCTTTTCTGTACTATTAGCCAATCTAATGGAATTCAGTCAATCTAATAGAATTATTTTAATTTTCATTTCTCCAATCAATAGTAATTTATAGCAGTTTTTTTCATATGGCTGTACATAGCTTTAATTACTTCTGAAAACTGATGATTCATATCTGTTGACCTTTTACCAATTGGGGAATGATTCCAACTTTTATACATTTAGTTAATTTCTCTATATAGTTGAGAAATGAGGCCTTTATCAGAGAAACTTGCTTCAAAATTTTGTTCTCCATCATAGTTGCTAACTGTATTTCCCACCATCCTATTTCCTTCTAGTTTATTCTGTTTTCTCTCTCCTTTCTTTTTTTATATTTTAAGAATTCATTTCTTAATTTCAATTTTTTATTTCTATTTTGAGCTGTTATTTAGCATTTTATTTTTCACAAGTTATATGTAAAAACAATTTTTAACATTCATTTTTAAAAATTTGAGTTCCAAATTCTCTCTTTTCCTCCCTCCCCAATCTCATCATTGAGAAGGCAAACAATTATACATAGGTTATACATGTGTAGTCATGCAAAACATATTCATAATAGACATGTTGTGAAAGAAAATAAAGCCAAGAAAAAAAGTCAAGAAAAATAAAGAAAGTTTTAAAAAATATGCTTCAATCTGTATTTAGACACCATCAGTTCTTTGTCTGGGGATGGATAGAATTTTTCATCATAAGTCCTTTAGAGTTCTCTTGGATTGTTATATTGCTGAGGATAACATTCATGGCACATCATATTATAATATTGCTGTTACTTTGTACACAGTATGTTTCTCTTTATATTAGCCCATGCAAATCTTTTCAGGTTTTTCTGACAGCATCCTACTTATCATTTCTTATAGTAAATTAGTATTTCATCATAATCACATACAACTTGTTCAGTCATTCCCCAACTGATGAGCATCCCCTCAACTTCTAATTTTTACCCCCTGAAAAGAGCTGCTATAAATACTTTTGTTCATATAGGTCCTTTTCCTTTTCCTTTTTTAAAATATATTTTGGGATATAGACCTAGTAGTGATATTTCTAGGTCAAAGAGTGTGCATGATTTTATAGCTCTTTGGGTGTAGTTCCAAACTGCTCTATAGAATGGTTGAATCAGTTCACAACTCTAACAGTGCATTAAAGTTTCATTTTTTCCCATACTCCTTCCAACATTTGTCATTTACTTTTTTCTGTCCTATTAATCAATCTAATAGGTATGAGGCAGTACCTGAGAATTGTTTTAATTTGTATTTCTCTAATCAATAGTGAATTAGAATTTTTGTCATATGGCTGATTACTTCATCTGCAAACTTATCATTTTTCATCAAATTTGATCATCTATCAATTGGGAAATGACTCTTCTTTTTTTATAAATTTGACTTGGTTCTCTATACATTTGAGAAACGAGGCCTTTATCAGAGAAACTTACTTCAAATGCTTCAAAATTTTTTTCCTCCATCCTATTCCCCACAATTTATTCTATCTCTCCTTTCAACCTTCCAAAAGTGTTTTTCTTGACTACTCCTTCCCCAATCTACTCGCCTTTCTGCCACCCTCCTATTTTATCCTTTTCCTCTTCTACTTTCCTGTAGGGCAAGTAAGATAGATTTCTATACCTAATTGAGTGTGTATATTATTCCTTCTTTGAGCCAATTCTAATGAGAGTAAGGTTCCCTCACTCCCTCTCACATCACCCCTCTTCCCTTCTATTGCAAAAGCCTTTTCTTGCCTCATTTATGTGAAATAATTTACCTCATTCTACCTCTCCCTTCCTCTCTCTCCCAGTACCTTCCTCTCTCATCCCTTACTTTTATTTTTAGATATAGGCCCTTCATATTCAAGTCATGTCTGTGCCCTCTGTCTATATATGCACCTTCTAACTACCCAAATGATGAAAAATGTCTTATGCATTACAAATATTATCTTCCCATGTAAGAATGTAAAAATTTAACCTTATTAAGTCCCTTATGATTTCCCTTTTCTGTTTACTTTTTTACACTTGTCTTGAGTCTTTTATTGGAAAATCAAATTTTCTATTCAGCTCTGATCTTTTCATCAAGCATGCTTGAAAGTCGCCTATGTAATTGAATTTCTTTTTATTTTCCCCTGAAGGATTATACTCAGTTTTGCTGGGTAAGTGATTATTGTTTGTAATCCTAGCTACCGTGCCTTCTTGAATATCATATTCCAAGCCCTCTGATCCTTTAATGTAGAAGTGGCTAAATTTTGTGTTATCCTGACTATTGTTCAACCATACTTGAATTATTTCTTTCTGGCTACTTGCAATATTTTCTCCTTGACCTGGGAACTCTGGAATTTAGCTAAATATTCTTGACAGTTTTAATTTTGGGATTTCTTTGAGGAGGTGATTGGTGGATTCTTTAAGTTTCTATTTTACTATCTGGTTCCATAATTTTAGGACAGTTTTCCTTGATAATTTCTTGAAAGATGATGTGTAGGAATTTTTGATCATGACTTTTAGATAGTTCATAATTTTCAATCTCTCTCTTGAATCAATTTTCTAGGTCAGTTGTTTTTCCAGTGAGATATTTCACACTGTCTTCTATTTTTTTCATTCATTTGGTTTTGCTTTATTGTTTCTTGATTTCTCATTAAGTCATTATCTTCCATTTGTTCCTATCCAATTTTTAAGGAATTATTTTCTTCAGTGAGCTTTTGAACCTCCTTTTCCATATGGCCAATTCTCTTTTTAAGGCTTTCTTCTTTGCTTTGGTTTTTTGACCCTCTTTTACCATTTGGCCTCATCTGTTTTTAAGGTGCTATTTTCTTTAGTATTATTTTTGTATCTCCTTTACTAAGCTGTTGACTCATTTTCCATGATTGTCTTGCGTCACTCTTGTTTCTTTTCCCAATTTTTCCTCTGCCTCTTTTATTTGATTTTCAAAATCCTTTTCAAGCTCTTCTATGTCCTGAGACCAATTCATATTCTTCTTGGAGGCTTTAGATGTCTCAGAAGCTTTGATTTTGTTGTCTTTTGAGTGTGTGTTTTAATCTTCCTTGTCACCATAGTAACGTTCAATAGTCAGAGTTTTTTTTTCTTATTATTTGCTCATTTCTGCAGCCTATTAGTTGGTTTTTAACTATTTGTTAAAGTATGGATCTGCTTCCAGGATGGAAGGCACACTGTCCCAAGCTTCAGGGGTTTTGTGCAGCTGTTTTCAGAGATACTTCTAGTGACCTCTAAGTTTTCAGTTTTTCCAAGGTGGTATGATCTAAAGATAGGTGTTGACTACTCTCCTGGTCTGTGTTCTGGTCTCTGAGCAAACAGAAGCACTCTTCTGCCCTGAGGGTCCTCCCTCTGCTGTGGCTGCAAGCACTCCTACACTAGCTCTCCTCCTTGCCCTGAAACTGCCACTCCAGATCTGGATCTGAGTATGGGTGGATCAATGGAATCTTGCCTCAGTGCTAGCTAAAAGATGCCTGTAATCTCCTTCTGACCAGTTGGTTGATCCCTTTAACCATCTGTGAGCAGAGAGCTCCAGAAGCAGCCATTGCTGCTGTTGATTCAGTCACTCCCAAGCCATATTCCTGGTTTGCTGTGGCCAGGGGTGTGCTGGCATTGCCTATGCTAGACTGTGCTCCTCCACTTTCATGAAGGTGTGATGGACCATAACTGCTGACCTCAGTTGTCTTTGGCATTTGTAGGCTGAGACGTCTGAAAAACAATACTGTTGCCAGTTATTAGTTGCCTTGCAGACTGTTGTGGCTTTGCTGATGCTTAGTCTGCATTTGGGGCCTGTCTGAGCTAGCACCACCTACACTGAACTGTGCTCCTCTCTCACCCTTGTGCAACAGATCTTTCCTGCCAATCTTTCAAGTTGTTTTAGGCTGGAGATTTGTTTCACTACATTTTTTGTGGGTTCTGCTGCTCTAGAATTTGTTTAGAATCATTTTTAAATATATTTGGAGGGGGAGGAGGAGAGTGCAGGTAAGTCCCTGCCTTTACCTTGCCATCTTGGCTCTGCCTCCTCTCTCCCTCCTTTTAATCTTCTCCCTCCTCAAAAGGTTCCCCCTCAATCTGCCCTCCCTTATATCAGCCCTAACCTCTTATTTTATCCCCTTCCTCTCTTAATTTATTGTAGGGTAAGATAGATTTCTATTAGTCAATTAATCAATCAATTAATTAAGTAAGTAATTTTTAGTTTATGCCCTAGAACATGGTCAATTTTTACGTAAGTGCCATGTCCCACTGAGAAAAATGTATATTCCTTTCTATCCCCATTCAGTTTTCTCCAAAGGTCTACCATATTTAACTTTTCTAAAATTCTTTTCACCTCCTTAACTTCTTTCTTGTTTATTTTGTGGTTAGATTTATCTAGTTCAGAGAGGTGGAGGTTGAAGGTTCTCCACTAGTATAGTTTTGTTGTCTATTTCTTCCTGTAACTCCCTGAACTTCTCCTCTAAGAATCTGGATGCCATACTGCTTGGTGCATATATGTTTAGTAATGATATTACTTCATTGTCTATGGTACCTTTTAGCAGTATATAGTTTCCTTCTTTATCTCTTTTAATAAGATCTATTTTTGCTTTTGCTTTGTCTGAGATCAAGATTGCTACCCCTGCTTTTTTTTTTTTTATTTCAGCTGAAGCATAACATATTCTACTCTAGCCTTTTACCTTTACCCTGTGTATATCCCTCTGTTTCAAATGTTTTTCTTGTAAACAACTTATTGTAGTGTTATGGTTTTTAATCCTTTCTGCTATCTGTTTCCATTTTATGGGAGAGTTCATCCAATTGTCATTCACAGTTATGTTTACTATCTGTCTTTTTCTCCATCCTATTCCTCCCTCTCCTGTTCATGCTTTTCTTTCTCCTTTTCTCCCCTTTCCTTGTCACTAGAGTTCTGCTTTTGACCATTGCCTCCCTCAATCTGTCATCCCTTCCATCAGCCCCCTCCTTTTTCTTTCCCTTTTCCCTTACTACCTGTTTCCTCCCTTATATCCTCCCTCCCTTTTCTTTCCCCTTTTCCCTCTTACTATCTATAGGACAAGTTAGATTTCTATACCTAACTGATTATGTTATTCCCTCCTTGAGCCAAATCCAATGAGAGTAAGGCTCAAACAATGCTCATCTCTCTCCCTTCTTTCCCTCTACTGTAATGGTTTTTGTGCCTTTCTTGTAACTTAATTTATCCTAGTCTGTCTCCTCCTTTCCTTTTCTTCCAGTACAATCCCTTAATTAGATCCACTTAATTCACTTGGATCCATTTAACCCACTTAATTTGATTTTTTTTATCATTACATCAAAGTCAACTTCTACCTACCCCCTCTGTCAATGTATACCCGTTTAAAAGGTGTAATAACAATGCAGTTCTTGAGTTACAAATGTCATCTTCCCTTGTGCAGATGTAAATAATTTGTCCTTATTAATAACATGTTTTTTTCTGTCCTGTTTAGCTTTTTATGTCTCTCATGAGTCTTGTGTTTGAAGACCAAATTTTCCATTGAGCCCTAGTCTTTTTATCAAGAAAGTCTGGAACTCCTCTATTTCATTGAATATCCATCTCCTCCCCTGAAAGATTATCCTCAATTTTGCTGGGTAGTTGATCCTTGGTTGTAATCCAAGCTCCTTCGCCTTTTGGAATATCATATTCCAAGCCCTCCAATCTTTTAATGTAGAAGCTGCAAGGTCTTGCATAATCCTAACTGTGGTTCCACAATATTTTAATTATTTCTTCCTGGGTGCTTACAGGATTTTCACCCTGACCTGATAATTCTGGAATTTGACTACAATATTCCTTGGTGTTTTCAACTTGGGATCTCTTGCAGGAAGTGATTGGTGAAATCTTTCAATGTCTATTCATCCTCTGTTTCTAGAATATCAGGGCAGTTTTCCTTCATTATTTTTTGAAAGATAATGTCTAAGCTATTTTTAATCATGGCTTTCAGGAAGTCCAATAATTTTAAAATTATTTCTCCTGCATCTATTTTCCCAGATCAGTTGCTGTTTTTTTTTCCCAATGAGATATTTCAGATTTTCTTCTTTTTTCATTCTTTGATTTTACTTCATTATTTCTTGATCTCTCATAAAGTTGGCTTGCATTTGCCCAATTCCAATTTTTAAGGAATTATTTTTTTTTAGTGAGCTTTCACACTTCCTTTTCCATTTGGCTATTTTTATGTTTTAAGGAGTTCTTTTCTTCAGTGAATTTTGTATATCTTTTTTCTTTGGCCAATTCAGTTTTTTAAGGCTTTCTTCTCTTCACTGGATTTTTGGACCTCTTTTACCATTTGGTCTAGTCTGTTTCTTTTTTTCTTTTTTTTTTTTTTTAGTTTTCAACATTTATTTCCACAAGATTTTGAGTTCCAAATTTTCACCCCATCTCGCCCTCCCCCCACCCCAAGATGGCATGCATTCTGAATACCCCTTCCCCTAGTCTGCCTTTCCTTCTATTTCTCCCCCCTTCTCTTATCCCCTTCCCCTTCTATTTTCCTGTAGGGCAGGATAGATTTCTGTACCCCATTTCTCGTATTTCTTATTTCCCAGTTGAATGTGAAAACATTTTTTTAAACATGTGTTTTTAAAACTTTGGGTTCCGAATTTTCTCCCTTCCTACTTCCCCACCCACCCTCATTGAAAAGGCAAGCAACTCATTAAAGGTTACACATGTGCAGTTATGCAAAACACTTCCATAGCAGACATGCTGTGAAAAACTAACTCTATTTCCCTTAATCCTATCCTGCCCCCCCATTTATTCTATTCTTTCTTTTGACCCTGTCCCTCCTCAGAAGTATTTGCTTCTGATTAGCCCCATTCCTAATCTGTCCTCCTCTCTATCATCCCCCCTATTCTTTTGTCCCCTTCCCCCCCTATTTTTCCTATAGAGTAAGGCAGATTTCTAAACCCAATTGAGTGTGTATGTTATTACCTCCTTAAGTCAAATTCTATGAGAATAAGATTCACTCATTCCCTCTCACCTTCCTCATTTCCCTTCCACTGTAAGAGCCTTTTCTGTTTTTTTTGTGAGATAATTTACCCCATTCTACCTCTCCCTTTCTCCTTCTCCTATTATAATCCTCTCTCACCCCTTAATTTTATTCTCCGATTCTTCCATTCATCTTCAACTCACCCTGTGCCTTCTAACTATCTATCTATCTATCTATCTATCTATCTATCTATCTATCTATCTATCTATCTATCTATTTATCTATCTATCTATCTATCTACATACATAGATACAATTTTTTTCCCTCCAACTACCCTAATACCGACAAAGGTCTCATGAGTCACAAATATCATCTTTCTGTGCAGGAATTTAAACAATTCAACCTTAATAAGTCTCTTATTATTTCTCTTTCCTGTTTACCTCTTCATGTTCCCCTTGAGTCTTGTATTTGAAAGTCAAATTTTCTATTCAGCTCTGGTCTTTTTATCAAGAATGCTTGAAAGTCCTCTATATCACTGAATGACCATTTTTTCCCCTGAAGGATTATACTCAGTTTTGCTGGGTAGGTGATTCTTGGTTGTAATCCTATCTCCTTTACCCTCTGGAATATTATATTCCATGTTCTGTGGTCCCTTAATGTAGAAGTTGCTAAATCCTGTGTTATCCTGATTGTGTTTCCACAATACTTGAATTGTTTCTTTCTGATTGCTTGTAATATTTTCTCCTTGACCTGGGAATTCTGGAATTTGGCTACAATATTCTTAGGAGTTTTCCTTTGGGGATTTCTTTCAGGAGAAGATCGGTGGATTCTTTCAATTTCTATTTTGCCCTCTCATTCTAAAATATCAGGGCAGTTTTCCTTGATAATTTCTTAAAATATTTTTTGCCTCCTTTATGTAGCTGTTAACTCTTTTATTTTCCATGATTTTCTTGCATCAATCTAATTTCTATTCCCAATTTCCCTCTACCTCTTTAATTTATTTTTTAAAATCCTATTTTTTGTTAGGGACAGCTAGGTGGCACAGTGAATAGAGCTCTGTCCTTAGAGTCAGGAGGACCTGAGTTCAAATCCAGTCTCAGACACTTAACACTTACTAACTGTGTGACCCTGGGCAAGTCACTTAACAACAAAACACAAATCCTTTTTTTTTTTTTTAGCTATTCCATGGCCTGAGACAAATTCATATTTTTTCTTTCAGATTTTGGATGTGGGAGTTTTAACCTTATTGTCTTCTACCTAGTGTGTGTTTTGATCTTCTTACTATAGTAGTATTCTATAGTCAGATTTTTTTCAGTTGTTTGCCCTTTTTTCAGTCTATTTCTTGGGTTTTTACTCCTTGATAAAATTGGGCTCTCCTTCCAGGGTGGAGAGCACACTGTCCCAAGTTCCTTCTTCTGTGGCTGCTTTCAGAGCTAGTTCTGTGTAAGCTTTCAGTTTTTCTAAGGTGGTATGATCTGAGGAGAGGTGTGTTTACCACTCTCCTGGTCTGTGCACTGGTCTGTGAGTGACCACAACCACTCTTTTCCACCTTGGGATTATAACCATGGTCTCTGCACCCCTGTGGCTGCAAACTCTGCTGTGCTAGTGCTCTCCCTTGACCTGGGACTGAGATTCAGATTCAAGTGTGGGCAAAGCAACAGAGTTCTACCCCCAGCGCCAGCAAAGAGACTTCTGTAATCCCCTGATGATTTGTTCGGCCACCATCAACCCCTGTAGGCTGAGAGCTCCAGAAGTAGTCACTGATGCTGCTGATTTAGTCACTCCCAAAGCCTGTTCCTCATTAGCTGTGGCCCAGTTTGCACTGGTGCAGCTTATGCTGGACTGTGCTCTACTGTCACCCTAATGCAATAGACCTTTCCTGCTGACCTTCTAAGTTGTCTTGGGCTGGAAAATTGTTTTACCCCATCCTCCTGTGGGTTCTGATGCTCTAGAATTTGTTTTAGGCATTACTAAAAAGTGTTTGGAAGGGTTTCAGGAGAGCTCAGGGGAGTCCCTGTCTTTCCCCCACCATATTGGCTCTGCCCTAAGAGCACTAATTCTTGATAATGGCAACTATATGCATATTTCCCACTGGACTTCTCATTCAACATTGACTTGCTGTTTTGTAGATGTATAGACACAGAATGAGACTGTTTGTATAGTCCAAGTGTGATTTTCTTTTGTTTTTCAGTCATTTCTGTTGTGTCTGACTCTTCATGACTCTATTTGGTGTTTTACTGGCAAGGATACTAGAATGATTTGCCCTTTCTTTCTCCAGCTCATTTTATAGATGAGGAAACTGGGGCAAACAGGGTTAAGTGACTTGCCAATGGTCACACAGTTAGTGTCTCAGGCTAGATTTTAATTCAAGAAGATGTATCTTGTGATCTAGCTCTACAGAAAATCTCAATGTAAACATTGTGGGGTTTGGGTAAAAACAAAGGGGTTGATTATCTCTGACATCATTTCTAGCTCTAAATCTAAAAGATCCTGGACTCTCCTGAAGCTAGAAATTCTAGGAAGATAATTTTCTAGAACTTGTTCTTTGAAAGGAAAACATTAGAATCCTTAACTGAAATAACATTAAGTACAACGTTAAGTATATTTGAAAGTAACAGATGAGACAATTAATATTGATTTATGGATTTTTATAACAATATGATTTTATTAATAAAGTTTTAAGGGCAACTCCTACATAAAGTTATTTTCTACCAGGGACCCCCCCCCCTTTTAGGTGTCTCACTATTTAACATATATTTTGCAAAAAATGAGGAAAATGATTCTCTCCATGTGTTTATTTTGCTGAGATGGAAACCAGGTGTTAGTACAAGCCATTTCTAATGAAATACATTTCCTAGAAAATTAAAAGAGTAAATTGCTATTGAAGGATATCAGAGTTATTATTTGAGCTAAAACCTTAAA
Organism: Vombatus ursinus; assembly: GCF_900497805.2. Lineage (NCBI taxonomy): Eukaryota > Metazoa > Chordata > Mammalia > Diprotodontia > Vombatidae > Vombatus > Vombatus ursinus. The sequence continues at coordinate 34,930,960 of NW_020954556.1, read as the reverse complement.
AAGCATTATAAACTACTTGGCTTTGCAATTCATTTGATTAGCTGAATGTAGAGTTCATAAATTTGTTCAAACACAGTGAAAGATGGAAGTTGGTTGTATAGTTCTACTTACTGGGTTTGAATGACCAACTCTTTTAGAAAGTATTTATATATTTATGTATTTTAAATTATATCAAACACTTGTTTGGAAGATGGTTGTTCAATAAAGAGATATCTATCAATTAAATGTCGTAATTTGCCAGAAAAAAATGTTGATCTTATATATTCTTCTAGAGACACTTCCAGAAAGTTCTATAAATTATTTCAAAACATAGCATTTACATGAAAGTTCTAAGTCAAAAACTGAAGTATTAGTATACAGAAAGAGAAAATAAGTGAAAATAGAATTTGTGATATTAGTGGATTATAATCCATATCTTATAACTTCAAGGATATCCTGGATGATGTAAAATCTCACAAATTATAAAACTTTAAAAATAGTTAATGAAACAGATTCAGTATTTTTTCCTACTAACAACAATGTTAATATATTCTGATATATTATAGTACATGTTAAAACTCTCATGTAGGCTGTGTGTTTCAATAAATGACTAGTTTATAAAATGTATAGTTCAAATTAAATTTACTTAAGGCTTAAGCTTTAAGTTCAATTTTCTATAAATTTGAAATCTCAATATTTGATTCTATAGTAATAGAAGGGAGAAAATAGGTGCAACTTTTCAGTATAAGAAGTTGGAGTCTGATCATTTTGTTAGTTTAGTTCTCTAGAGGAACAAGATCCCCAAAGTAGCTCTTGGACATTAATGAATGTGAGTCCAGGGGCTTTGATGAGGTAGACAAGTTCTATTTTGACTGTCTCTTGAAGATTATAAATCTAATGATGAGATGATAGCTCTTAAATACCCATATAGCTGTGGCATTTAGTCAATTCCATTCAGATAGATGGCAGAAGCTATTACTCTTGAAAGCAGATATTTCCCTCTCAGCAAAACACAGCATGTCAACCCCTTATCAATCACATGAATCAATTGCCTTAAGGGTGGCAGGGTGCGTGTGCACATTTTCCTTATGTTTGTCATACAGTTAAGAAAACATCTTTCAAAATGTCTCTAAAAAGCCTTCTAATTTGAGATTTTATTTGAATAATATCACTAGGGATATTTTGCCTTGTTAATACACTAGTAATTTCCTGAGTTCTAGGGATAGGATCAATGATGATATTCTGTAATTATATAACATCTTGAACAGACATAAGAAATTATTTTCTTACATTAATTCCCACTGAGCACAAACTATTCTTTGCAGTGTTAGACTATTTAATACAGTATACACATACAAAGTGAAATGGAGAACTGAGAAAACAACTCACACAACTAAAAAATTAAAAGCACTTTCATCAAGATAATTGAGACTGGAATGTTATTTTGATCAGAATTATCTAGATAACTGCAACAATTCACTGCTTCCCTTGTAAATGAAGACTATATATCTTGTGAGATAAGGAGGAGACAGTCATTTTGTGAAGGAAAATGAGATTATGAAAGAAATTAAAGCAAGTATGGTTGTTAAGTGCATTTCTACAGATAACATGCATGTTTTATATAAACATGTACAAAATAGTGTCATGTATAATTATAATAGAATGCAACATTGTCATAATATGTTCACACATTATTTTATCTAAATATATATAATATTGTTTAATTAGTATAATTTACACTAATTATAATATATATGTGGGTACCTGTAGATATACGCACAACACATGCATACTTATATAGTACCTAACAACACATATACATAAGTATGTATGCATACATAACAATAAACATACATTACATAAAAATAAATAAACATGCAGACATATGCATAAATGTACACACATGTTTATTTCCCACCTGGCTGCTCTCCTGAACTTCATGATCACCAGAAACTAATCATCCTGCAATATGTAACCAACTCTGTAACTCACATTTCCTAATAAGTCCCTTAAAGTTAAATGGAGGAGTTCATATTGTATCTTTAGAGGCATTAAGGAATAATTAGAATTTGTTTTGTAGGAGAGTGACATAGTCAGACTTCTGCTTAAGGAAAATCACTTAGGTGGATCCAGGGAGCGGGCAAATCTCTAGGCAGGGCGGCCACTTAGAGGGCTGATGCAATCACCTAGGCATAAGGGTTTAAACTAAAATGGTGACTATGTGAGTAGATAAGTTGTCAAATATGAGAGACATAGTGGAGGAAGAAATGGCAAGATTGGGCAAACGATTACTTATATAAGTTGAGGGAGAATAATAAGATAAAGAAAATTCTGAGGTTTTACACCTACAAAAATAAAAGAATAATGGTGCCTTCAACAGAATTAGGGAAATTTGGAAGAGGCATGAGTTTGAGGGAAAGATAATAAGTTCTATTTTAGACATATTGAGTTTGAGATGGCTTTCTGACATCCAGTGTGAAATGCTCAAGCATGAATAATGGTCAGGGGAGTTGCTGGGGTATGTATGCATTTGAATAATGTATTATTACATGCATTCATGCATGTTCATGAATGTACACACATGAATGTATATGCCTTGTGTTTATGCATAGACAAAATGATTATATGAGTATATGCAATATACTTTTTATATGTGCATACATGTCCGCACACACATGTATGCATGCATTCTATCTATCTATCTGTCTATCTATCTATCTATCTATCTATCTATTTTAGAGAAAAGGCAACTTGCATTGACATAGAGTTTAGAAGGCATTTCCTTTCCTGGGAGTTCCCTATACCAATAAAATCACAAGTCCAGTTCATGCATCTGTACTTATATCTACATTTATCAATACATAGATGCACATTTACATACATATATGTATATGCATTAATGTTTAATTACATACATAAATAATGGATATATGTACACATGTGTGTATATTACACACATTACTAAAAAATCTGAAGATAGCATTAAAAAAGGATATAATTTCTTTTTAAATTGTATTTGCCTAAAGTTCTTCCTAAATGATTGATTCTCCATTTTCTCAGAGTGGCTGTGATACATAGAAAAACATTCTTTATATTATCATTCATGTACTTCTAATATCTGTGAGAACAGATTCAGGAAAGAAGCCTACTTTCCTTGAAGTTGACCATATTATTTCTTTAGAATGTATTTTTCTAAACATGAAGTATTCCTGCAATAGTCACCATTAAGCAGCTGCTTCAATAAAGCCAATCTCTAGGGTTCCTGCTGGTTGCCAATAAGCCCAAAGCAACTAGAGCACAAGAATGAAAATCACCAAAAAAATGAGTTCTCCAAGAATCACCCATTTTTTTTTTGTCATTGTTTTCCTTTCCTATTTCAAGGACATGTTTGAACTACTCTCAAACTAATATAATATGACTCTCCCCATGTCTACTGGTCATGCTGGGGGTTACAGTGGGAAGAGCGATTCATTGTAGTCTGAGGACAGGGGCTCAAATGGCAGCTCAGAGACTCACTACTTGTGTGACTTTTACAAATTCACCCAAATCTTTGGTTTCAGGTTGCTTTCCCAGAAAATTGGAGGTTTGAATTATACAACTAGTAAGTTTCCTTCTAGCTTTAACTATATAATCCTATTATCCAACTCAACAAATGCAATTCCCTTATTACAGAAAGCAAAACATAGAGACTAAATTTTATTTTTCTTTCACTTTGGGATAGTAGAATAGTAATTCTAGGAATTCTGTAAACATAGTATTTCTGGATTTCAGCAATGTATTTGACAAAATTTGTCAACAAATCCTTGAGGACAAAATAGAGAACTGTGAGACTGATGATAGTACTTAAGTTTTATTGAAACTGCTTGAAAAACACCAATAAAAATACTAATTGAAATATCAGTGTACCTGGAGAAAGATCTCTAATGCTTTTCTCTAGTTCTTTCTCCTGTGCCCTGTATTTTTGAGACCAGATCTTTGGCTTCAGTTTTCTTTCATTTAAATTTTGGGGTTTGGATTATACAACCAATAAGTTTCCTTCTGCCTTTAACTATTACAAACAAGAATCAACTATTCAGCAAAACTGAGTATAATTTTTCAGGGGAAAATATAGGCATTCATTGATATAAGAGACTTTCAATCATTCCTGAAAAAGAAACTAGAAATCAACAGAAAATTAATTCTATAGGTAAAAGACTCAAGAGAAGAATAAAAAGGTAAACAGGAAAGAAAAAGAAAGATGTTATTCAATAAGGTTAAACTCTTTGCATCCCTACACAGGAAGATGATACTTGTAACTCTTGAGAACTGTATCTTTATTATGGCATTTAGAAGGAATTTACATAGATGAGGGTGTGGGAATAAGTTGAATTTGATGTGATGATTAAAAATAATAATTAAAGGATGAAAAAAGGATTGTACTGGGAGAAGAGAAAGAGGGGAGGCAGAATAGGCAAAATAGGGTAAATTACATCACAGGAAGAGGCAAAAAGACCTATTGCATTAAAGGGAAAGAAGGGGGGCATTGTTTGAACCTTACTCTCATCAGATTTGTCTCAAAGAGGAAATAATACACACATTCAGTTGTTATAGAAACCTTTCACTCTATAGGGAAATAGGAGAGGAAAGGGAAAAGAAAAAGTAAGAAGGCTGAGAAAAGGGAGGAGAGATTAAGGGAGTTGGTGGCCAGGAGCAAAACACTGGTGAAGAGGAAAAGGATGAAAGAAGAGAGAAAAGTATAAATGGGGTGAAAATAGGATGGAGAAAAAGACACAGGTAGTAATCATAGCTATGAATCTGAATGGGATGAACTCTCCCATAAAATTGAAGCAGATAGCAAAGTGGATTAAAAATGAGAATCTTACAAGATATTGTTTACAAGAAACACATTTGAAGCAGAGAGATACTCACCGAGTAAAAGTAAAAGACTGGAACAGAATATATTATACGTCGGTTGGAGTAAAAAAAGGAGGGCTAGCAATCCTGATCTCAGACAAAGTAAAAGCAAAAATAATTCTAATTAAAAGAGATGAAGAAAGAAGCTACATCTTGATAAAAGGCACCAAAGACAAGGAAGTAATATCTTTATCAAACATATCTGCACCAAGTGGTATAGTATGCAAATTCTTAGAGGGGAAGTCAAGTGAAGTTACAGGAAGAAATAGACAGCAAAACTATACTAGTAGGGATATCAACTTCTCCCTCTCAGAACTAGATAAATATAAGTATGAAATAAACAAGAAAGAAGTTGAAAATGAATAGAATTTTATAAAACTTAGATACAATAGACCTCTCGAGGAAGTTCAATAGGGATAGAAAGGAATATAGACTTTTCTCAGTGGTACATGGCACCTACACAAAAATTGACCATGTATGTGACATAAAAACCTCACAATCCAATGCAGAAAGGCAGGAATATTAAATACATACTTTTAGGTCTTGATGCAAAAACAATTACATGTAATAAAGGGCCATTGAAAGATGGAGTAAAAATTATTTTGAAACTAAATAATCTAATCCTAAAGAATAAGTAGGTCAGAGTATGAATTATAGAAACAATCAATAACTTTACCCAAGAGAATGACAGTAATGAGACAACATACCATAACTATCAGATGCAGCCAAAGTAGTTTTCAGGGAAAAATTTATATCTCTAGATGCTTACATGAATAAAATAGAAAGAGAGAAAAGAGATCAATGAATTGGACTTGCAACTAAAAAAAGTCAAAAAAGAAGAACAAATTAAAAATTCCCAATTAAATACCAAATTAGAAATTCTGAAAATTGAAGGAAAGATTAATAAAACTGAAATTAAGTGAACTATTGAATTAATAAATGAAGCTAAGATCTGGTTTTATGAAAAAAATAAAATTGATAAATCTTTAGTTAATTTTATTTAAAAAAAGAAAGAAGAAAAACAAATTACCAGTATCAAAAAATGAAAAGGGTGAATTCCCCACCAATGTAGAGGAAATTGAAACAATAAATAGGAGCTATTTTGCCCAAATGTATGCCAATAAATCTGATAATCTTAGTGAAATGGATGAATGTTTACAAATTATAAATTGTCTAGATTAACAGAAAGGAAATAAAATATTTAAATAACCCCAATTCAGAAAGAAATTGAACAAGCCATCAATGAACTCTCTAGGAAAAAAAAATCTCCTGGGCCAGATGGACTTACTAGTGAATTGTGTAAAATATTTAAAGAACAATTGATTCCAATAGCATATAAACTACTTGGAAAAAATAGGCAAAGAAGGAGTTTTTTTTATGATAAAAATCTTTTTATGACACAAATATGGTGCTGATACCTAAACTGAGAAGAGTCAAAACAGAGAAAATTTATACCCATTTCCCTAATCAATATAAATGCAAAAATTCAAATTAAATATTAACAAAAAAATTACAGTAATTTGTTACCAGGATAATTACTCTGACAAGGTTGGATTTATACCAGGAATGTAGGGTTGGTTCAATATTAGGAAAACTATGAGTATAGTTGACCATATCAATAAAAAGAACCCAGAAATCATGTGATTATCTCAATAGATGCAGAAAAACCTTTTGAAAAAATGCAACATACATTCCTATTATAAACATTGGAGAGCATAGGAATCAATTACTTAAAATAAGTAGCATCTACCTAAAGCCATCAGCAAGCATTATATGTAATGGGGACAAGATAGAAGCATTTCTGATAAGATCAGGGGTGAAAAAAAGATGTCCATTATCACTATCATTATTCAATGTTGTACTAGAAATTCTAGTTTTAGCCACAAGATAAGAAAAAAAAATAGAAGGACATAGAATAGGCAATGAGAAAACAAAATGATCACTCTTTGCAGATGATATGATGACATACTTAATGAATCCTAAAGAATCAACTAAAAAACTACTTGAAATAATTAACAACTTTAGCAAAATTATTCTAAAATAAATCCACATAAACAATCAGCATTTTTATGTTACTAAGAAAAGAAAGAAAGAGAAATTTCATTTAAAATAACTGGGGCCAACATAAAATATTTGGGAGTCTACCTGCCAAGACAAACCCAGGAACTATATGAATAAAATTACAAAATACTTTTCACATGAATAAAGTCAGATCTAAATACTTAGAAACACATCAGTTGCTCATGGGTAGGCTGAGCTGATATAATAAAAATGTCAATTCTACCTAAGTTAAATTACTTATTCAGTGCCATACCAATCAAACTACCAATAAATTATTTTATAGAGCTAGAAAAATAATAACAAAATTCATCTGGAAGAATTAAAGGCCTAGAATATCAAGGGGAGTAATAAAAAGAAATTCAATGGAAGGTGGCCTAGCCATACCAGATATAAAACAGTGTTATAAAGCAGCAATCATCAGAACTACTTGGTACTGGCTAAGAAATAGAATGGTGGATCAGTGGAATAGGTTAGGTACACAAGACACACTAGTCAATGACTATAGTAATCTACTGTTTGATAAACCCAAAGACTCTAGCTTCTGGAACAAGAACTTACTATTTGACCAAAACTGCTGGGAAAACTGGAAAAGAGTATGTCAGAAACTAGGCATAGACCAACAGCTTAAACTGTATACCAAGATAAGGTCAAAATGGGTAAACGATTTAGACATAAAGGGTGAAACTGTAAGTAAACTGGGAGAGCAAGGAATAGTTTACATGTCAGATCTATGGAGAATGGGAGAATTTACGACCAAACTAGTGACAGAAAACATTATGAAATACAAAATGGATAATTTTGATTACATTAAGTTAAAAAGCTTTTGCACAAACAAAGCCAATGCAACCAAGATTAGAAGGAAAGCAAAAAGCTGGGAAACAAATTTTACAGTCAGTGTCTCTGATAAAGGCATCATTTCTAAAATATCTAGAGAACTGAGTCAAAATTATAAGAATACTAGTCATTCCCTGATTGATAAATGGTCAGAGGATATGAAGTCAGTTTTCAGATGAAGAAATTAAAGCCTATCTATAGTTATTTGAAAAAATGCTCTAAATCACTATTGATGAGAGAAATGCAAATCAAAACAACTCTTAGGTACCATATTACACCTATCAGATTGGTTGGAATGTCAAAACAAGAAAATGATAAATGTTGGAGAAGATGTGGGAAAATTTGAACACTAATGCATTGTTGGGGGAATTGTGACCTGGGAAGAAATTTTCTTGCATTTTTTTTCCTTTCTTTTGACTTTGTTTTATTATTCCTTGATGTCTCATGGAGTCATTAGCTTCCACTTGCCCACTTTTAAATTTTAAGGAATTATTTTCTTCAGTGAGATTTTTTACTCCTTTTTCCATTTGGTCAATTCTGCTTTTTTATAAGATTTTACTTTAATATTTTTCTGTCTTTTACTAATTTGTTAATTATCTTTTCATAGTTTTTTGTGCCTTACTCTCATTTCTTTCTCCAATTTTCCTCTAGCAGTCTTATTTATTTTTAACATACTTTTCTTGTTCTTTCTTTAGCTCTTCTAGGGATTCTTGTTGGACATGTGTCCAACCTGAAATTTTCCTTGAAGGTTTGCTTGTAGCCCTTTTCATATCATATTCATCTTCTGAGTTTATTCTTGATCTGTTGTCATAATAGCTTTTTATGATCATATTCTTTTGTTGTTCTTTGTTCATTATTCCAGTATATTTGTTGACTTTGAACCTTATGTTAAAGTTGGGTTATGCTTACCTTGGTGGTGTGGCATTACCCCAAATGTTAGGTTTTTTACAAATAGTGTTTAAAAAAATAAAATAAAATAGTGTTTTCACAGCTTAGTCTAGGGGTTTGTAAGTTTTCAGTGCTTCCCTAGTGGTGTGATATCAAGAGTGATATCAGAGTGTGGTCTCTGCTCTTCTGGTCTGTGCTCTGTTTCTTTCCTAGGAAGGACTCCTGATCCATTGTTGCCACAAGCAGTAGTCCTCCTCTCTTCTCTGAAACTGTCACCTGGACCCTACTTCATTGAAACCACAAGGACTCCTCTCTACTCTGGAACTGTAATCTGAGTTATATATGGGCAATAGAGTTGTCCAATAATTCCTGGTCCTATACTTAGTGCTAACTTAGTACTAAGTGCTAACTTACGCATCCCTTCTAATTTTTCTGCCTCTGAGCTGAGAGCTCCTGAAACTGCTTCTCTTACTGATGTCACAGCCACCTTCCAGGTTCACAACTGTTGTTGCCTCTGCTAGCACTGAGCACCAGGTCCCACCCTACTGTCACAAATCTCTTCCCAACTCTTAACTTGTCTTGATATAGAAAAAAAAATGTTTCACCCACATCTTTAGTTGACTGTGCCACTCCTGAGTTCAATTTGATGCATAATTTAAAGTTATTTGGATTGGGATTTTGGGAGATTTCAGCTGTGATGTTCCTTCTACTACACCATGTTGGCTCTAGACCTCCCTGTCCTTTCTGATATTTATTCTACCAGCCTTTCCACTCTCCTATGCTACTTCTAAATATAATCTGTAATGTAGAGTCTTATTTTATAAACTTCTTTCTAAAAGGACTGTGCCTCATTCATTTTAATATTTCCCTTAACTTCTAGCATGGTGTTTTACATAGAGAAGGAATACAATAAATGTTTGTTGACTTCATTACTGGTATAAACAAACTAGCAATATAGTGACAAGGAAGCTTAGAAAAAAATTAATGAATTAATTTACTTTTTTCCTTCATTTCACCCTACCTGGAATTTTTCAGTCAGTTAGTCCACTAGCATTTGTTGCTCACTTCCTATGTTCCACGAACTATGCTAAACTCTAATGGTATAAATAAGGGCACTTCAAGACATCTCACATCAGCATTTATAACAGAATCAATAATTTTGGGTAAGTACACTTGAAAAAAAGAATAAAATCTAATTATTTTTTTTCCAGCAGGGAAATTATAAAGAAGTGAGTCTTTGCTTTGGTAACTCAGTTTAGGTTTCTTAGCACTGTGCTTATAATTACTTTAAGTAAATATGCTATTGGTTTTCATTAGCAATAATTTATCAGTAAACACAGTGTTAACACTTTCTTTAGGAAAATCTAAACTCATGGGGAAAATTGAGAAATCACTTGGAAAAAATCTAGAGATTATTGTGATCTTGAATACATATATGTCAAAGCTTAACTCAAATGACACATTTTTTTTTCTGATGTTAGTCAGATGGTAGTCATCTTATTACATGAATACTCATACATACACTAATTGGACAAATTGTACTACTCATTCTTACCAAGGTACCATCAAATTTGTAATGCTAACATTATGCTTACAAAATGGTTTTCTTCAAAAGTGATTGTGATACATCATGTTTCTTTTCAAGTTCTAGTGAGACAGATCATTGCTCAAAGCAGCAAATTTTTTTGTTAGAGATGGGGAAGTGAACAAGAAAACTAAGTGACTCAAACTCAATTATGATTTAATCAGTATCATATTTGAGACTAGAACCATAATTTTATTTTATTCTTTATGAAAAACTTTCATTGCTTCATTTTTATTTTATATCTCAATTATGTCATTTTTGAAAGTTTGGTTGAGATCTCCCTCTCGCCATAACTCCAAAATTGTACCCTCAAAGTAACAAAGGAAAGTATTTAAGAATAATGACCACATCTGACTATTTTTAACATACTGCGCTTAATAGTTTCTCATCTCTCTCTTGAGTTTAGGGCAGTATATTTCATTATCTTTTTTTCCAAATCTATTAATGGCCACTAAAATTACTCAGATTTTATCTTCCTTTTGATGTTGTGTTGATTGCTAATAATTAGCAATGATGAAGCATTTTACTAATTGCAAAACACTGTACATACACTATTAGATTTTATCTTCACAACAATATATATTGTGATATATATTGTAGAATATATAGGTGATATTATTGCCTCCCTTTAACAGATGGGGAAGTGGAAACTTAGAAAGGTTAAATGATTTTCCAGACTCACACCATCAGCAAATGGTTGAGGCAGAATTTGAATTCAGGTCTTCCTGACTCCAAACCTAGCACTCTATCCACTATACCAACCAATTGCCTAATAATTTTGGACATTGTGTTTAATCTCTTTCCGAGGGCAGCTAGGTGATGCAGTGGATAAAGCACCAGCCCTGGAATCAGTAGGACCTGAGTTCAAATCTGTTCTCAGACATTTACTAGCTCTGTGACCCTGGGCAAATCACTTAACCTCAATTGCCTCACCAAAAAAAAAATCTGTTTCTAGTTCTGTTTATTTTCCTATGTTTCAATTCATGCAAATTTTCCATTTTTTTAATAAATTTCCAATTTTTATCACTCCTCACTACACACTAATACTCCTTTTATATTCATCTACTACAGTTTCCTCAATTCCCCAGATGTGTCACCTGTTTTTGTTTTGTCTAATTTATTTCAATCCAAGAAACATTTATTGACCACTTATCATGTTCTAGGTGTGAGAGGAAGTCTTCTACAGTGGATAGAAATTTGGCCTTAAATTAGGGACAAACTGTGTTTAAGTCTCAACTCCAACACATAGACACTTGATTTCTCGATTTTCCAAACAATTCTTTGAGATTATAGTTTTAAAAACAGTTCCCACATGTAACGCTAGAGGGTATTTTTCACATTGGGAGCTTGCTACATTAATGGAATCGCAGTTTCTGCTTTCTTTCTACCTCCTTACCTTAGATCCAAATGTAGTGAACTGTGCTAAATGATGAAGATACAACAACAACAATAAGGTAGACTTCTCCCTAAAAGAATTTATGTTCTACTAAGGGATAGAATTTGTGTAAAAGTAAGTGTGACATATTTACAAAGTAATTTTAATGGAGACAGAGACAGAGTTAGAAAGAGACAGAGAGACAGACAATTAGAACCTCAGAATAGCCATTTGTAGGAGGAGAAACCAGGGTGGTGCTTGTAGGACACTACCACTCTACAGAATCTATAGGGTGAGGAAAGGGTGCCTTCCATACATGGGAGGAGGGAGAACCTCTTATTTTTTACAACAAAAAGCATTGCAGAGCATTTTGAAAGATGGAATACTTTCTGTCATTGATATTGTTTGTGACCAGTAACAGGTTACCTGGTTTTAGTTTCCTATTTCTTTCTTAATTGTATTCAAGAATGGCTGGACTAATTTACACCTTCTCTGAATGTGTATAAATGACTGTCATCCAACAAATTCTACAACATTAAACATTTCAATTTTTGTTATCATTCTTAATTTAAAGGCAACATAGGAGCTTAGAGCCTTTAAAAAATTAACTATCTCTTAGTATTCATGACAGTGCATTTTAATAGAGTTGTTGATAGTTTGGAATTATTTTGAAAATCATTCGTATCTTCTGACCAATAACTTTGTTCTCATATTTTAGGGTAAATTCCTTTGTATATAAGACTTTCATCACCATGTAAAATTTATAGTGGATGCATAGATTATTATCACTAATTTCTCCTTTTATCCTATTTGCATTGATTTTTGCACTTTTTATTAGGTGAAAGCATCTAATTATTTATTTTTTGTAATCCCTGTATAATTAATTATTCTACTATTAGGCATTGTCATCAAAAATCTCTCCTATTTTTCTCTATTTTGCCCTTGTATTATACACTTTTATATTTCAGTAATTTATTCATTTGGAGCTTGTTGTGGTATATGGTACAAGTGACTGGTTGAAATCTATTTTTATGCCAATGTGCTTTCCACTTTTCCCAGCCATTTTTCTATAGAGAAGCTTTCCTTAAATATTGTTGTTTGGTATACTGAACACTAGGCTGTGACTGATCACTTCTGTGTCAGGTTCTTCTAGTCTGTTCAAATATCTAATCTGAATTTTTTATACCAATATGTAATAGTTTTAATGATTATTACTTTTTAGTAGAAATTTTAAAAATTGTCTTTCCCCCTTAATGCTTTTCTATTATTTTCCCTTGAAATTATGGGATTTCAAATTAATCTGTATTATTTTATCTATTTTTATAGAGTATTCTTTTATAAATTTGAGTGGTATATAATAAAATTTAATGTTTGTGTATATAGTCAACAATGATTTATTAAATATTTTCTATATACCAGTCACTGTGTTAATTTCTAGCAAGATAAAGAAAGCAAAAAAAATGTTCTTCTCAAAAAGCTCATATTCTAATGGGGGAATGAGTATAAAAGTAACAAAGTAGATACAAGATAAAAGGGTTGTAAATGAAAGGCAATCCAGGAGAAAAGGAAGCATCAACTGAGGAGACCAGGGAAAGTAAGTGTCTGGAGAGGCAAGCTTTGCAATTGGTCCTTCCTTTTCATAAGGACTATGACAATGCTTTCTCTGAATGTCCCAGTATAATTGAGCATTCCAAGTCCATTATTTTATGCATACATATATATGTTGGTATTAATATATTTTAATCATCTCAGTGTGAATCAATTATGAGCACTGCATATATTGTATGTATGTAAGCATAAAGTATCTTGATACTCTAATTCCCATGTACTTTGTTTTAAGCATTTAAAAAAAATTCTTTTACTATTGTTCATTTTTGTTAGTACTATTCAGAAACATGTGATTTTGTGGATTTATTTTGCATCTTGATACTGTATAGAAACTATTAATTTTTGTTGTTGTTGTTTAAAATTCTTATTTATTTCTTTCTGGAGGCATCATTTGTGTTCACATGAATCACAAAAAGAATATTTTTAATACTTTTCACAAGTCTTAGGAGGTTTCTTTTTTTAAGTTTTAAGTTTCAAATTTTATACCTCCCTCTCTGCTTCCCTCCCTGAGATGGCAAGCAATCAGATGTAAATCATACATGTGCAATCATATAAAACATTTACACATTAGTCGCTTTGTACAAGAAGACATGAATAAAAGAAAAAGAATGAAAGTGAAAAATAGCATGCTTCAGTCTGTATTCAAATAATATCAGTTCTTTCTCTGGAGGCGGATAGTATGCTTCACTGGTCCTTTGGTATTGTCTTGGATCATCGTATTGCTGAGAATAGCGAAGTCATTCACAATTCTTCATTTAACAAAACTGTTGTGACTGTGTACAATGTTCTCCTGGTTCTGTTCTGTTTACTAATCATTAATTCATGTAAGTCTTTCCAGGTTTGTCTGAAATCATCCTGCTCATCGTTAATATTCCATTAAAATCATATACCACAGCTTGTTTAGCCATTCTGCAATTGATGGGCATCAGAATTTTCAATTATTCACCACCATTAAAAGAGTTGCTATAAATATTTTGTACATATATGTCATCCCCACCCCTTTTTTATTTGTTTGGGATATGGACTTAGTAGTACTATTACTACATCAAAGGGTTTGCACAGTTTTACAGCACAAAATGCTCTCCAGATTGGTTGCATCAGTTCAAAACTTCACCAACAGGGCATTAGTGTTCCAGTTTTTCCACATCACCTCTACATTCCAACATTTTCCTTTTTTTGTCATATTAGCCAATCTAATGGGTATGAGGTTGTTTTTATTTGCATTTCTCTAATCAAGAACATTTTTATATGACTATAAACAACTTTGATTTCTTTATCTGAAAACTGTCTGCTCATATTTTTGAACATTTATCAATTGTGGAATGACTCAGTTTCTATATATTTGAGACATGAGAACTTTATCAGAGATACTTGTTGCAATTTTTCACAGTTTTCTGGCTTATGGAAGCTATTAATTACATCAGTTTCTTCACTGTGGTTTTCCAAGTAAATAATCATAATATGTTATTATTTCTCCTCTTTCTTCTTTTTCATCATCATCATCTTCTCCTCTTCCTCCTCCTGTTCCTCCTTCTCCTCCTTCTTGAATTTCTCATTCTTCTTATTATTCTCCTCCTTCCTTTTTTCTTCCTCTTCTTTATCTGTTGTTCTTCTTCTCCTCATCCCACTCCTCTCTCTCCTCCTTCTACTCATTTTGTCTTCATATATTTAACTTTACCTCCTAGTAAATGATATCCTGAAAATATATCTAGCATGATGTATACCTTCAGAATATTCTCTTATCGAAAGTAGATCTAACGAACTTCTCTTCTAGTTCAAGGGGTGGCCATTTCTCTTAGTACATATAAATGATAGAAACCACTCCAGGAATACTTAAAATGTAAACAGTTGATTTTTATAAATCCAATATACTAGTACTTGCTAACTTTGACTTTTGTGTCCCCTTTGGGCCCAGATGCTGCAAATACAAGTGTTCCTCTCTTCTGCAAATTAAGTGGAATATTTTGTATTTTCAAAGTGTCTAGTACAGAATTTGTAATGTACTGGGCTTTATTTTTTTACCTTTTCAAGGAAAGGCTGCAACTCTGTCCTAGCAGAAGAATTCAATGGAAATCTTACTGAAGGTAATCTCATCTCTTCAAAGAAGGACAGTAATGCCTTTACTTGATTTTGTAGCACCTAGTGGTAATACAGATTACCATTTCAACCTGTAGCAAAGATAATGTCTATGTTTTCCATTAATTCTATCATTTTCTTGGGTTAGCCCTCACAATATGTCTTGATTTTATCACCATCTATGCTACACAAGTAGAAAAATGGGGCAGCAATTCTTTTTCTCATTTTTTTTTGTCTTTTCCTTTGTCAGCTGCAGAATTGACAAGTAACTTTACTTGTTAACTTTACTTATGCAATGGAAGAAATAAATTGATTTCAAAACACCTAATATCTTTGACAGGTTCTGCTTCTTAGTAAGTTAACATAATGTTTCTTATAGAGATAACATACTCCCCAGGTAAACAGGAAGGCATTAGCTATAGTTTTCTCCCAGAGGTTCTGGAATTTCTTGAGTATTAAATTATCTTCTTCCATATACCAGCTATTAAGTAGCTGCAAATGTTCCATGATCTTTCTTTTTCTTTCTTTCTTTCTTTCTTTCTTTCTTTCTTTCTTTCTTTCTTTCTTTCTTTCTTTCTTTCTTTCTTTCTTTCTTTCTTTCTTTCTTTCTTTCTTTCTTTCTTTCTTTCTTTCTTTCTTTCCCCTTCTCTCTGGCACACTCTTCTGCTATACCATATCCTGACAGAGGTTAAGATTCCCCTCATATATTTTTCAGAGTTTTCTGTTTCTTTTCTTTCTTCCATCTTTTCCAAAAGCACATCATTCTCCCTAATAAGTTCCTGTCTAGTCAGTAGAGCTTCTACAGCTGGAAATTCTAGAACTATGTCAAATGATACTTGGTAAAGGGGGATTTCTTGCTTTCTCCCTACTTGTATCATGAAAATTAATATTTCTCCATTACTTCTAACATTAATTCTTAATTTTTGATTTGTACTTTTGATTATATTAAATGAGGGCTCATCCTTCCTTGAAATTTTAGTTAGTACTTTTAAATAAATAAGCGTTGTATTTTATTAAAAACTTTTATGCATCTATGATATGACAGTGACTCGAGGGCTTATTTGGGTGTAAAGAATATCTGAGTTTAAGGTTTCTGTCTTGTACATACTGGCTATGTGATCATGGGAAAGACATTTAACCTTTCTGTTCCTCTAGGAAATGCTAAAACTTTAATTTATACTCTGGATGCTGATTCACATCTATGAAGGAAGTTCCTATTTTGAATAGTTCCCCCATTGAAGAAGACTAAATCACTTATTTAGTCCTGTTTTCATCCTTTCTATAAATTAAACTTTAATAGAGAATTATTTTCTAGATATTATTGAGATTACTGTATTTTCCTTGTGGCAATTTTAAGAATTTTCCATCAAAATTTGGAATTCATATTGACTAATAATTTTACCTATTTGTTTTGTCTCCCTCAGTTTTGCTATCATTGCAATATTAGTCCCACAAAAAGAATTGGGGGGGGCATCTGGGGGGGGTGTGGATAGAGTACTGGACCTGAAGTCAGGAGGACTTGAGGTCAAATCCAGCCTCAGACCAAATACTTGACACTTACTAGCTGTGTGACCTTGGGCAAGTCACTTAACCCCAAATGCCTAATAAAAAGGAATTTGGTAGAGTCACCTTTTCCTTTTAAATTTGAGATCAATTTATATATCATAGGTAGTAAATATTCTAAAAATTTGAAATGATTAACATGTAATTCCATCTGAATTAAAACTCATGCCTCAGCATTCCCTTTGCATTCCCTATGTGCTTTCTTGACTTTTTTTTATTTTGATATTGAGTGGTTTAAGGTTTCTACTTTTTGTCAATTTATCTATTCTATATTTTTGTATATAATAATTAATTTATTTCAAATTCTCATATGTACACATGTTCATACATATATGCATGTATGTGTGCATATGTGAATGTGAATCCATGATCTAGTTTTTAATGATTACTCTCTGTTAATTACGAAGTCATCTTGTTCATTAAAAAATTTTAATGTTTAATTTAATTTAATTACTGACTTTTATCTGTCTCTCTTTATAAATTATCTAATTGTTCATTGTATTTGTAAGTCTTTTAAATATCACCAGATGTTTGTTTTCTGAGTTCTTGAATTTTTTTTTCCAGTTCATCCTCTAATTTTCAAAATATCATATAATTATTTTTGGTTTCTCAATTTTTTTCTAGTTGTTAAGTGACTGATCATTTTACTACTGTTGTTTTCCCCCTGTTTTTAATATCCATTTAGAGATATCCATTTTCTTTTGATTATTATTTTAGCTTTATTTTATGTTTTGGCATGTTGTCACATTATTATAATTATCTATTATTATTGTTTTTATTAATTTCTTTGAAATTTTCTTCATTATTTAAATGTCATTATTCATATTGTTACTTGGTCTCCATTTAGGTTTGGAGGTTCTATTCTTACTTTACCGATAAATGATTTTATGAAAGTGTTCTTGATTAAATATCGGGACTGAATAGTGACAACCTTGTTTTTTCATATGTATATGAAACTCTGGTGTTAGGAAATTCACTGCATCACTGCAGGTCAAAACCTTTCTGACTTTTACTTTTGGTTTCCTAGAAAATTGAAAAGTTAAGTTACTGACCCAGTCATAAAAAACAGTGCATGTCAATAGTGGAACTGAAACCCATATCTTTCTAGATTGAAAGCTAGCTCCCTATATACTACTACATATGGTATATATACATACATACATACACACATACATATACATATATACACATATATCTGTGTTTGTGTACATATATACATATTATGTGGATGTATATACATATACAAGTAGATAGATAGGTATAGCTAGATATAGCTTTGTTTTGGACTTCTATAAGTTCTAGTTCATGATCAATTTTATAATTAAGAAATATGTATAATCTTTATTACTCTTATTCAGAAATTACCACTAATTCTTTTTCAAATTAAATTTTAAAAATCCTTTAAGGTCCATGTTTTCTGTCTTGTTTATCCATTGAATTTATCCATTTCTGAGCAAGGAACATTAACATCTGCTATAATTATTGTGTTAGCAAGAATTTTTTTTTATATTATAGTTTTAAGAAGTTGGGCAACATGTTGTTTGATATACACATATGTATAATGATATTTTATTGTCAATTATATATTAAAGCTTAATTCGTGTATCTACATAGTGCTTAGCACATAGTAAGCACTTAATAAATGTTTGTGAACTATTCATCTTACTTGCTAATATGAAGTCTTATTGTTTCCTAATTCTAATTTATTATTTCAACTCCTGCTTTTTTAGTTGCTTAAATCTACATATTTTCACCCCTTTAGTGCCTAGATTTTCTGCATATGTTTCTTGTAATCAACAGATGCTTGTACTTTGTTGTTTATTGTGAGGGGAGGTAGCTCTTTTTTTCCCATCTACTCTTTTTTTTAGAGAGCTTAATCTCTTCAAGTGTTATTACTATTACATGTTTGTTTTCTTCTATTAAAATCTTGCATATAGTTTCCCCTCTTAATTGTGTCCTTACTTTTTGGTTCATTTTTCTTAGTCTCTCCTGTACATTCCATTCTCTTCCCTATTACTCTAGCCATATTAAAATTTTCTGTACTGGGCAAGGGAATTTTACTCCCACTCAGAGAAGCATCTGTTGATATTAAGACTTCTAGTAGTTGCCTTTCCTTGGGACCATCATTTTTATTGAATGAGAATATTTAGCTTGGAAAAGATAAGTCTATGGTCAGTTCAGCACTCTGCACCACTTATCATCTTTGTCACTTTCACATGCTGTCTGTATCTTCTCTTTACAATGACATAGTCCATTAAATGCCAATGTTTGATGTGGGAGTGCATCCATGAAGTTTTATTGCATTTAGATAAATGGAAGACAGTGTGATAAGAAGGTCATGAGATGAACAAGTCTTCAGTAGCAAGTGACTTTTGTGTTGCCTTTTCTGACTTTGTTGCTCGCAAGTACTCCTTTCCATGTCCAATGATCTGTGCCTACTCTGGTAGTAAAGTAATCCAGAATTATAAGTTCATCCCCTTTCAGCACACTGATAATGAAGGCCTTCAGATCCTCATAAAATTTTTCTTTGACCTAATCAGGTATCATCATGGTGGGACCATATGCACTCATGATGGTGACATGGTGCTTTCCTGAAAGTGGAGAACATATTGTCGTGAGCCTGTCATTCACTCCTTTTGGTAGGTAAACAAGCTTCTTGACTAGACTGGTTTTGATTGTGAAACCTATGTCAAATTCATGGCACTCCCCATCATTATGGTCACTCTAGAAAAAAAAAATGTATCCAGCTCGGCCTTCATTTGCCAGGTTTGTTTCACTCAGAGCTACTATATGTGTGTGATGACTGCTGAGGTCTTCCTTAAGAAGAGCTGTTAATCTTTCAGGTCTTCTAGATTTCATGTTGTCCATAAGTGTATACACATTCCATGTGCCAATAGCGAATGGAACCATCTTAGTAAAAGTTTTTGTACATTATTTTGTATTTCAACCACAGGGTGGGATTCCCACCTGCCATGGTGAGTAGGCAGTGTTGCATAAAACAGACACCTTTTAGGGAACTTTTTATAGCCTCTTCCTCATGCCAGGAGGTGAGCAGTGCAATCCTTTAAAAATGCTGCTCAGATACCCAGAGAAGTGCCAAATCCCACTGTTGCATTAGTCCACTGAGAAGATGACTATGGCCTGTGCAGCCTGTGTGAAGAGTTGTGACTATAGCTCTCAGTGTCCCTGAACCTGCTTTTTCATCAGTTGTCCTTCACCACAGGATTTTGAGGTAGTTAAAAATGAAAAAATGGTATGAGCGATTACTTTGTCACTACATCTAATTGCCATAATAATGATAAAGTTCCTAGGAGTTACAAGTATCATCTTCACATGTAGGAATTCAAACAGTTTAAACTCATTGAATCCCTTATGTTTTCTGTTTTGTGTTTATCTTTTTATGCTTCTCTTAACTGTTGTATTTGAAAGTCAAATTTTCCCTGGACTTTTCATCAGGAATGTTTGAAAGTCCTTACTTTCATTAAATGTCCGTACTTTGAAGAATTTTACTCAGTTTTGGGGGGTTAGTGATTCATGGTTGTAATCCCAGCTCCTTTGCTCTCCAGAATACTATACTCTAAGCCCTCCACTCCTTTAATGTGGAAACTGATAAACCTTGTTTTATCTTGACTGTGGCTTCACAATATTTGAACTGGTTTTTTTTTTTTTCTGTCTGCTTGATGTATATTTTCTTTGACCTGGGAACTCTGGAATTTGGCTATAATATTCCTAGGAATTTTCATGTTGGAATCTCTAATGATTGGTGGATCCTTTTAGTTTCTATTTTACTTTCTGGTTCTAGGATATAAGGACAATTTTCCCGATAATTTCTCAAAATATGATGTCTAGGCTCTTTATTCTGGATGTTATAACTTCTACACTTGATCAGTAGCATGAAAAAATATGGCCTGATATAGATAACAATTTACTAAAGTTTGCCTATTCCCTTCTCATATTTTCATTAAAGTTCCCCTCAAAAGATACATAAATTATTTTATAATGATTTCATAGAGGCAGAAAGGTAGGTAAAAAAAGTGCTGGGAGTTGCTGATGTCATCTTGACTAGTGTATATGTATGTGTGTGTGTGCGCATGCGCGCGCACGTGCGTGTGTGTGTGTGTGTGTGTGTGTGAAGCTGTATCTTTTTTTTTATTTCTGTAGAATTCAGTTTAAGTTGGAATGATGCAGAAGGTACTGGCCCTGGATTCAAAATGACCCTAGTTCAAATTTGCTAGTTGTGTGACCTTGGGAAAGTCATTTAACCTCTTTGTGCCTTAGTTTTCTTAACTGTTATATAGGAATAATAATAGCAGTTACTTCACAGGATTGTTATAAAGATCAAATGAGAATATATATGTATACATATGTATGTATGTATGCATGTGTGCATACACGCACACACATGTCTTAGTATAGTGCCTGGCACATGGTAGGTGCTTAGTGATTAATATCTCATTACATCAAGACAGACAGCTGCATTTAATGATGTTTACCCAAATGACTTTATAATATCTTGACCTTAAACTAGCCAGGTAAGTTATTAGCAACAAGAACAATAAAATGACTCAAAGGAAAGAAATAAACACACATTAAGAGGCACACAGATGTACACACAAATTAGTTGGAGGCCTATAGAAAGTCACTAATAGTTTTTTGTAAGGCTTTTCTTGCAGGAAGTAGATATATACATTCAAAGAAACTCTGAAGAAGTAGCAAATACATCATGTATTTGTATTTCAAGGTACATTTATATAAAATGTTAAGGTGTGACTATCAGAAAAGAAAAGATGCTATCAGAAATTTTCATAAGAATGAAAAGATTTTCAAATCTTACCTGATGATCATTCACCCTGTAAACAACTTTGTAAGATAGTAGTAGAGTGTTTTGTGACTTGTCAATTTATGAGTGAGCAGTAGTTTCTCAGGATGGAAAGAAAAGCCAGAGATTACCAAGATTCACACTCTGTTTATCTCCTAAAAATCCTCATTTCAGGTTTCTTATTGAATCTTAAAGACTTTGTGTAAATAACATATTGATTTCCCTTGAAATTTCAGAAAGTGCTCTCTGGTCTAGCATTTGCTCTGTTTAAATAAAAGCTTAGATTATTTTTTTTCTTTTAAGGCTTCTATATATTAATACTCAAAGATGTCCACTCCACTGTATCAACCTAGAACGTCAAAGATTCTAAATGAAAATGACCTATTTCTTTGGATCTTTCAGGAATATTTAAGAGAAACACTAGAAATAAATGCTACTCACATTATTATCATCATGAATACAAGGAAAGTAGCTCACTGATAGTTTAGCAGACAAAAGAGCAAAGGAAAGCTCAGTTTATTATTCAATCTCTCATTATGTGTCTAGCTTTTCCCCTTATTTTAATTCAATCACTAGGAGGAAGGAAATTCACTACTATCTTATATCTCTCAATTAAATTCATCATTTGCTGAATTTCTGCACCTAGCAAAGCACTGTGCAGTAAGGCTTGCAAAAGTGTGTTATAGATGTTTCTGTTTGCCTTATCCTTCTATTGGACTATAAGCTCTGAGAGTACCAGATCTTATCTAAACTTTGTATCTCCCTCATTGCCTAACACAGTATTCTGCATACAGGGGTCACTTAATAAATGTTGTTGTAGTTTAAGGAACAGAGCTAAATAAAGAACAGTTTTGTGTTCTAGAGGAGTTTAGAATTGAACAGTAAAGACAAGGTGTGGGCAACAAATGTAAAATAATTCAAAAAGGTAAGGATCACAAAAAGGCAAAAAATATTTTCAGGAAAAGAGAGAGAGGGAGAGAGAGAGAGAGAGACAGAGATAGAGACAGATTTTGATTAACAGAGTGACAGAGAGAGAAGAAATAAAGGAGAGTGAAAGGGAGAGATAGAAAGACACAAGCACCGAGACAGAGACGTGGAGATAAAAACAGAGGCAGAAGAAGCAGAGAGACACACCACTTCATTTTATTTTGCCTTTGAAGGATTTTAACAGGCAAGAGTTATGTGAAGTAGGTTAGGAGAATGAAGGGATAGAGTGAACAAAGCCACAGAGACAGAAAAGTCTATATTTTGATCCAATTTACCTAAATTATTGTGTGTAGTAACAGAAGTGGAAAGAGATGTATTTGAAAAGTTAGGCTTGGGACAAAGTTTTAAGGCTTTGAATATAAAACCTAAGAGTATAAGCTCTATTCTATAGATAGCAGGAACCACCAGTGTCTTTTGAGCAAAAAGATATTTGCTAAGTAGTGCTCCAGGAAGAACAATATAGTCGGTGTGGATAAAATGGATATATAGTAGAAGCTGAAGTGAGTCAGGACATTTATGATTCTATTATTCCAAGAGTCCAGGTAATAGGAATTAAGATACTGAAGAAGGATGATGAAAGTGGAAAAATACTATGTGTTTGGAGGAGCAAGAGGAGTCAGAGATGACAGTGAGGTTCAGGTCTTAGATGTTTGTTTGTTTTTATTAACAGAAGCAGAGAAGTCAAGAATAAGGGTTGGTGTAGAAGTGGAGGGGTGAACTAAATTTTAAACATATTCAGTTTGATTATACTGAGAATCCAAATTGGTTTAGTTAGTATGAATCAGTAGTAGAATCAGTTTTCTCTGTTATATGACCTCCCAAAGCAATGCTCAGCTGCAAGGGAGAAGAGAAAGAGAGAGATGATTGTGAGGATTAACTAGAGTTGGGAATTATCAAGGTAGATATGATAATTTTATGTCCTAATACTCCAGAACACATAATTATGCCTCAGTACTTATCATTTTGAGGCTGTTACTAAAAATAAAATGGCTATGATAATGTAAATTAATTTGATATGACATCAAGTAAATCAGTGAAATATTCTGATTCACACTTAAAAAATAAATTGTTCTTACTACTATTAATATTTTTTGATATTTTGACTTCATAACTAACTTTTTACTCTGGAATATTGAACCAGTTAGGGAAAATACATCATTCAAGTTAATCTAAGGGTATTTTTCCCTTTAGAATGAGAGTAGATAAACCAATATATGGCTGCATCTCAATAGCATTAGACATAACTTTTGTGGCACTCTCTCATTTGCTGTAAGGCAGAAAATTTATTGTATTATTATTTAATAGGAGCGTAATTGCCTTTAATTTTAAAATAATAATAATAAATCATGTTGTTGTAGCATCTATGGCACAATGGGATAAATACTGAGTTTGGATCCAAGAATACCTGAGTTCAAATCCAGTCTTAGTTACTTATTGTGGCACCCCGAGCAAGTCAGTTAATCTATATTTGGCTTTGCTTCTTCAATTACAAAATGGGGATAATAATTGCACCTATCTCTCAGTTGTTGTGAGGATATAATGAGGTAATATTTGTAAAGTTCTTTGCATGGCATATAGTAGATACTTAATACATTTTTGTCCCTTCCCTTCCCCTCTTATTTCATGCTAAAATCACAACACCATATAAAGTTTGTAGGGCAGGTATCATTGAAAATATAAAGAAATTGTGACTAGAAGAGTTTGGGTCATATGCCAAAGGTCATGGCTTTTTTTATTTTAACCCTTTCTTTCTTAGTATTTGCCTTTTTTCTGTTATATAATCATCTTCATGGTTATCCAGGAGTTAAACTCCACAACTATCTATGATGTCTCTCTCCCAGACATATGGTCCTTCCCCTCTTACATCATCTATCTTTCTTTTTCTCTTTTGGTTGATAAGTCATGTCTGTCAATTCATGATTGCATTTGAGGTTTTCTTGACAAATATTTTGGAGTGGTTTGACTTTTCCTTTTCTAGCTCCTTTTACAGATGAGGCAAGTGAATCAAACAGGGTTACATGGCTTACCCAGGATCACATAGCTAGTAAGTGTTGAAGGCTGGATTTGAATTCAAATCCTCTTGACTCTAGGGCTGGCAATCTATCCACTATACCACCTTATTAACTCCAATACATACACACACACACACACATACACATATTTATATGAATGTGTATATGTATGGGTATATGTATATGTATATATAAACATATATATAATCTTTCTATTACATAAACCCTTACAATAATGGCATCATAAATGGTCTGATAAAATCTGACTTCTACTCTTATAAACTCATCCTTCCCACAACTACTAGATTGTTTTTCTTAGAGTACAACTCTGACCATTTCACTCTCCAAAAACCTTTTGTGGTGCCTCTTTTTTATAGACTGTAGTTGACACTTTTAGGTTTAGTACTTGAGGTCTTAAAATTTGTCATTAATCTACCTTTTCAGAAATTTCTCCCTCTAGTCACTTTCTCACATACAACAATCTAGCTCAGAGGTGTCAAACAGAAGGCACATGGGCCACAGCTCATGACACTCACAAGTGCATCCTGAACCAGATTAAAATGAAATAGGGAAATATTAAAAAATACAACACAAATATATATTACACTTAAAAACTAAGCTAATATGTGGTTTACAGAGATCTTTATATATGGTTTAGTGGACATTTCTACTTGAGTTTGACACCACTGATTTAGACAATTTGGACTGAAATCATAGACTCAGCATTGATGTAGTTATTTCCTCCATTGGGGCAGATTGCAGCTAATCCATGCTTTTGCAGTTTATATTTATGCCTATTTACTTCCATAAAGGCTCCAAAGAGGATTTGTTTGTCATATGAATGCTTTCTTAGAAATATTTTTAAATTCTATGAGTACCATTGCAACACGCAAATTGCCTACATCTTACTCTTCATAGCTAAATGGCCCACCTTTTTTTCTTCAGTCACACATTTACTAAATAACATCTTTCTGCCATTGCTTGCATGAAAATCATAATGCTAAGACATTGCAGCCTACTTATTACCACCCCATTTACCTCTATGGGTTATTCATTATTTTGACCATCAAGATATTATGGCATTCTATGATCAATAGCTATATAACATCATTGAGATAATATTGGTTTGCATCATAAAGAAGCTTGAGAAATCATATAAAGCAGTGAATATTTTTCCACATGTATTCCTCTTCTTACTTCTTACTTAATATCCATCTAAAATTAACTGAAGGACTAACTCATTGGGATGGTCACTCAACTTCCTGTTACAGTTAAGGGAATACAATGCCTATTTTTTCTAGTATGGACTGTTAGGCCTATCTCTTCCAAGTAGTTGTGGATCTCATTGAGGACTTTCTATGATATTGTGGGAACTTAATATTATCAGTCTTTCCAATAAAGTAAGGGATGAAGCAAGGACAGCCGTTTTCATTGTTATTCATTATTTTACTAGACATGTTAGCTATAGCAACAAGGGAAGAAAAAGAAATGGAAGTAATCAGAATAGTCAATAAGGAAACAAACTATCTGTCTTTGCAGATGATATGATGGAATATGTAGAGAATCCTAGAGAATCAACTAAAAAAAACTAGTGGAAATAATTAACAACTTTAGCAAAGTTGCAAGATATAAAATAGACCCACAAAAATCATCAGCATTTCTATATATTACCAACAAAGTCTAGCAGGAAGAGATAGAAAGAGAAATTCAATTTAAAATAATTGTAAACAGTTTAAAATATTTGTGAGTCTAACTGCTAAAACAAATTCAAGCACTATATGATCTCAATTACAAAACACTTTTCACAGAAATAGTTATAGCTAAACAATTGACAACACTTGAATTGCTCATGTGTAGGCCAAGTCATTATAATAAAAATGACAATTCTACCTAAATTAATTTACTTATTCAATGCTATACCAATCAAACTATCAAAAATATTTTGTAGAGTTAGAGAAAATATCAAAATTCATGTGGAAGAACAAAAGTTCAAGAATATAAAAGGAACTAATAGAAAAAATGTAAAGGAAGGTGGCCTAGTTCTACCATATCTCAAACTTTATTATCAAGTGGTAATCATCAAAACAATCTGATATTGTAGGCTAAGAAGTAGAGTGGATCAATGGGATAGATTAGTTACACAATGCACAGTAGTAGATTACCATAATAATATCATATTTGATAAACCCAAAGACCCTAGTTTTTAAGACAAGAACACACTATTTGACCAAAACTGCTGGGAAAACCAGAAAACAGTATGGCACAAACTAGGGGGAGATCAACATCTTACAATGCATACCAAGATAAGGTCAAAATGACTGTAAGATTTAGACATAAAGAGTGATACCATGGGCAAATTAGGTGAGTATGGAATAGTTTACCTGTCAATTCTATGGATAAAGAAAGAATTTATGACCAAACAAGAGATAGCTTTATGAGCTGAAAATGGATAATTTTGATTATATTAAATTAAAAAGCAAAACCAATGCAACCAAGATTAGAAGGAAAGTAGAAAACTGGGAGAAAAATTTTCTGCCAAATGTTTCTGATAAAAGCCTCATTTCTGAAAGATATAAAGAACTGAGTCAAATTTATAATGACACAAATCATTCCCCAATTGATAAATAGTCAAAGGATATGAGCTGTGAGGATATGAGTTGTGAACTTATCCAATATGATATGAGGATATGAGTTGTGAACTTATCCAATCAGAGCAGAATTTTAAAAGCTGGGCATTTATGTTCTCATAGTTTCATCAATCATAATCCTTTATGTATTGATAATTATTATATCTTTTAAAAAAATGAGTCAGTATATATGAGAAATTTCTGATTTTCTCTTATTTGCTTTTTTTGTACAAATACAACACTACCAAGCTAGAAAGGGTGAGTATATCACAGTCTTAATAATTGATTATATGTCTATATCCAAGAGCCAATCCAGCTAACCTTAAATAAGCTCATCGTTACATTAACCAGATGTTATGCTTAATAAATTTGAAATAAAAATGAAATTTTGAATCCCCAAAACTCTTAAAGATCAGAGAAGGGTTACAATATTTTTTTTTAATTAGCAAAGAAGAGTACTAATGTATCCTTGCAGTGTTGAAATAATATTATCTTCCCCTCTTATTCACCTAACCATCAATCATTTATTATTTTTCCTCTTTCAGGATCATAAGAATCTAATTTTCTAATTCTTTCAAAATTGTTTTGGGAATGCAAGCTTTATGAGAACAGAGACAATTTCATTTTTGTCTTTGTTTCCCTAACACCTAACATGGTGAATGACACACAGCAGGCACTTCATATTTGCTTTTAGGTTGATTGTACTTGATTTTGTCTAGTAATTTTTCCTGATTTCATCATTTAAATTTTCACTTCCACTATAGCAGAAGAGGTACAA
The DNA here is from genome assembly GCF_900497805.2 of Vombatus ursinus. NCBI lineage: Eukaryota > Metazoa > Chordata > Mammalia > Diprotodontia > Vombatidae > Vombatus > Vombatus ursinus. The sequence goes on along the minus strand of NW_020954556.1, from coordinate 34,902,875 downwards.
TGGTTTTAACTTTTAAATATGGATATTTCACTGACATAAATGATGAAATGTATCATGATAGAAACTATAGCAAATCTAATCAATTTTTTATCTACTTCCTCTCCCTATTTTATTTTTATGTGTAAATGCACCACAGATGATCTTTGTTACTGAATTATTCCCTCCCCCCACTAATGTTTATTCTTTTATGAGGTAAAACCATTTATTATATTGCATCACTTTCTTTTTTTTTCCAGCCAAAAACAAGGTTTATTAAAAATCCACCTTATTAGTCAGACTCTTAAGGAATCTGAGCATCTGTGTGCTATTGGCTAGATTGTAAAAATCTGAGCAATGGCTAGATTATAAGAATCAGAGCCATGGCTAGATTTTAAGAATCTAAGTGTCTTAATGGAGACAAGATGGACCTTATACACTGAAAGACTGTGGGAGGGATCTAAGAGTGGTCAAGTAGTTTGGGGTGACTAGAGAAGGAGTCTAAGGAGATCTGGATGGGAGTGGCCAGTAGGCTGGGGTGAACAGAACTCCTGGGACTTGGATCATGTGGTCAAGGGAGAATGGAGCCTAGTTAGGATTAAGGGTGGGAAGTGGCCAGGGGACATAGGGAGATCTAGGCTAGGTTAAGGGTAACAGAATTGGGAGATTGGGTGTAGCCACAATGAAAGGCCAGTTGATGGGATTATAGCCTCAGGTAAATGCTAGAGATTTGGCCAGGAGAAAGTCCAGGGTTTTTCCTTTTGAGGTACAGCTCCCATCCTCATCATTCCTTCCTCAAACAAATGGGACCCAGATTCTTTTGGGATAAGGGGCAAAGGCCTCAGCTTCTAAAACTGCTTCCTGCTGGCAAGGGGTGTAGAGCTGTCCCTGCCTCAAGGGAGAGCCAAGTAGAGGCAGCATCAAGGGAACAATGGGGGGACATTGGCTGGTACCTGCTGTTTGCTATCAACTATAGGTGAATGGCCTGTAGTCTGGAAGACATGAACCTTCCAGTCATGGCTGGTATTAGGCAGTTTTTTCCTGGTTCAGTGAACCATATGATGAGGTCTAGAGGTGAAGGGTCCTGGAATCCCAAAATCCCAACATTCGGGTCCTGCCTGAAAGAATTCAACCCAAGCCTTCTTCCAGCCAAAAACAAAGTTTATTAAAGATCTGCAATATTAGCCAGATTCTTAAGGAACATGAGCATCTGTGGGCTATTGGCTAGGTTGTAAAAATCTGAGCAGTGGTTAGATTATAAGAATCAGAGCCATGGCTAGATTTTAAGAATCTAAGCTTCATTATTTTATTCTGTAATATATCTCAAATGAGTTAATGTCCTAAACTAGCCTTGCCTTTGTCTGCCAGATCTTACTGCTTTGTAAGTAGTTTAAATATCTTCTGGATGGATGAAAAAATGGTGTCTTTTGGTCTTATCATTGTGGTGATTGATTTACACTGGAAGAATCTCTGTACTAGATGAAGAAACTAAAAATCAATGTATTTTTTATTTATTTTCTGATTTTACATGTTAGTAGATGGTTTGAATAGGTCAGATTGAAACTATTTTAATTATATTACCTTTTAATCTTTTGGAGGGCTCTCCTCTCTTTGTCTAGCCTACCTTTTCATTGATAACACTGAATATGTGAAATTGGTGTAGAAGATCTCCAAAAATTTTTCTACCTCTTCACTCCTTGCCACAGATGTTGACTCTTAACTTGCAATTATCTTCATAAAATTCTTTTTGGTTTTGTTCATCATGAACACTTAAAAAACCATATCACCATGTTTCCCACAAAATGTTGTTTGATATTGCCTTTAGGCATGTGATGAAACTAACTCTGCCAATTCCTTTATTTGTCTCTCTAAGGAGAGCCAGAGAGTCATCCTCTCATTTATTTGAAATTTTCTTATGTCTGGTGGTATCATTTGTAATGAGAATATCAATGTTGATAGACTTCTATTTCTCCTGTAGTAAGTCAACTTCTTAATTGTCAGACAACTGTCTTACATGTAAAGTACTAATAGCTAAAATAATGTGTGTAAATGGTTTAGGAACTGCGTGATTCTTAGTATCATTCTTCTGAAGGCATTTCAAAACCTCACAGATTATTTAGCCATAGTAGCTTAATGTAATGCTCACTCAGTCACAGGTATTCCAGAGCATCTCCCAGGAAAGCACTGTTATCTGGAGCTAATCCAAAGGATGAGCTGAAATGGGGCTAGCAGAAATGAGTGATGGTAATGCTGCTGCATGACTGATATGCTCTGGGCTCCAGTTTGAAAAGAGAATGCAATGCCATATTCTCTAAAGCCGAGGGAGTCAGTGTGAGATTCAGTTAAGCATCCTAGGACAAAGATTCGAGAGTCAGAATACAGATATCTTTAAAAATTACAGTAATGGTAAGAATTATTTAATGGAGATGATTTCAAATGTACAGTACAACAATTAATTGTTCTCAGAATATTCTAGAACATTTATCCAGATTGTTGAAGGAGAAAGATCTGCCTCTGTGTAATGAACAGAGGAAGTAGTGTGGGGAGGTATGTACTCAATTGAATTCTGAAAGCAGATTCAGCAAGGTTTTGATTTAATTCCACCTCCTTCCACATTCATGGCCTCTGCAATCATGGGTAAGTCATTAACTCTCTGAGCTCAATTTTCCTTATTGGTGAAATGGGAATAATAACATCTGTAGTTTTTATCTTGTTGTGAAGATCAAATGAGGTGAAGATAATGATTATGGTAATGGTAATACTTTATATTCCTCTAGTGCTTCTATCACTTGAAAATCTAAAATGAAGTTCCCAAAATTCTATAATATATAAGTATACACACACACATACACACACACAAGCACACACACGCACACACACTTATCTGCCTATCTAGTTCCCCCTCCCACATATGAATGTCATATATACAGAAATATATGAAAAGAACTTTGCAAACATTAAAGTGTCAGGTATTAAAAAGTCAAGTATTAATACTATTATTTGGATAGTTTCCAATTCCCTGGTTAATAACAAATTCGATTTTAAGTTAAATCTTGTCCTTTTTCTCACCTTACATCTTCTTACGCTCACTGAGATCTGATTCCTTCCAGTGACAGTTTCCCTGGCTCCTCTTCTCAGCATTGTTTGGACTTTCAATTCAATACAATATCACTCCTTTTTTTTTAACTTATTCACATGATGTTTAAAAACTGTGATTAATGAATTCACTATAGATTTACATTGAATCATCTAATTTGGGTCCTCACTAATGTAAGGCAACCCTATTAACTTTTCTAACTAATTTGCTGTCTTAACCACCATAGTACCTATTACAAACATTTTTATCCTTCCTCAATTATACTTTCCATCCCTACACTCTTATTTGAAGACTTCCTCTCATACTTCATTCTTACTGAAGCTTTATGGAAGCTATGGCAATGATGTCTACTTTATTTCAGATTCCTGCTTGGATTGAAAATACAATGAATTTAAGCAAGAACAAACATAAAAAGAAAAGTAAAAGGCAAAGCCATGTTCTTCTTCCCTCCTGGACCACATTCCTGCTTTTATTATGTATCTCTGACTAACAAAAAACAAACAAGCAAACCCCAAATTTTGGCTTTTGCTCTATGTTCTGGTCAGTGGAAAATCTAATTACCTCCTTATACACTTTATTTTAATGCTTCAATTGACATGATTTAAAAAAAATTGCCAAATCTAATGGTCTTTTCTCAATCCTTATTCTCCTTGTCCTCTCCACAGACTGTGACAGTATTGATCACCTTCTCTTCCTTGATGCTCTCTTTTCATTAGTGTTTTTGAGACATCACTGTCTATTAGTTCTCTTCCTACCTATCTGACCTCTCCTCATTCTCTTTTGCTGGATCCTCATCCAGATCATGTCCTCTAACTATAGGAATCCCTCAAGTTCCATCCTGGGCCCATTTTTGTCTCTTTACACTACTTCACCTGGGGATGTCATCAGTTCCCATGGATTTAACTACCATCTCTATAAGCATGATTCTCAAATCTACCTTTCCTGCCCCAGCCTCTCTTCTGACCTCTAAACTTGCATCTCCAAATGTCTTTCAGACATCTCCGTAGAAATCTTGCCATCATTACCAGCAAAAATCTTAAACCAAACATGTCCAGAATGAAACTATTATTGTTCTCTCAAATCTCCCCTTCTCATTCCTCCCTTATTTCTGAATAGGGCAAAATTATCCTCTCACTTCCTTGCACTCATAATATAGGAGTTATCCTTGATACCTCACTATATATCAACTACTATATCCAAGCTATTGTTAAAGCCTGTGGGTTTCACCTTTGCAATATCTCTCTAATATGCCCCCTTCTTTGCTCTGACACAGCCATCAATCTATTGTAGACCCTTGCACCTCATGCCTGGATTGTTGCAATAGTTTTCCTGTGAGTTTTCATGCCTCATCTTCCCCCACTGCAATCCATCCTCTGTTCAGCAGCCAAAGTAATTTTCCTAAGGCACATGTCACTTTCCTCCTCAATAAACCCCAGTGGCTTCCTGTTACCTCAAGAATAAAATACAAAATCTTTAGTTTGGTATTCAAAGAACTTTATCATCTTGCCTTCTATTAACTTTCCAGTCTTCTTATACTTTATTCCTCACACTTTCTGTTTAAATCAGCAATACTGATGAGGCCAGTAGATGTTATCTCTTCTATCTCTCAGATCCTGGCTTTTCTTCTTTGGTTGTCCTCCATACCTGGAATGGTCTTCCTCCTCAACTCTACCTACTCATTTCTCTGGCTTACTTTAAGTCCCAAATAAAATTTCATCTTTTATAGAAATTCTTTTTAATCCCTCTTAATTCTATTTTCTCCCTTCTGTTAATCATTATATCTGTGTGTGTGTATGTGTGTGTGTGTGTGTGTGTGTATGTGTGTATTATATATAATCTTACTTTCTATACAGTGCATTTGTTTGGATGTTGTCTCCCTCATTAGACTTTAAACTCCATGAGGGCAGGGACTGTCTTTTGCTTTTTTTGTGTGTCTCTAGGGCTTAGCACAGTGGCTTCCATATGGTAGTTACTTAATAAACATTGATTGATTGATGATTTGACCTATTTTCCTTAATCAGTAAAATAAGAATTTTATAATGGAATCCTCATTTCTGTTATAACATCTTAGATATAAATTCCTCTAATGCAAGGAAATGGTAAGATATTTACTAGGCTGATTTTTTTTTAAATTTTTAAAGCATTCTCATGCAATTTGAAACCTGTGACTATATCTGGAATATAACCACTGCTAGTAAGCTACTTTAATATTAAATATTCATTGATTAGTTGTCCTTAAAAGCTCAATAGAATTTTAGACAGCTATGTTTTGTCTGTGAACAACGTTAGTCAGTGAGAAATTGCAAAGTGATGAGATCTGGGGAAAGGGGAAAGTATAAAAGCATCAAAGGGAGAGGAGTAAGTACAATGGGGAGAGATGCATCACATAACATTAAGGAACATAGCAGCAGAAATTATACATAGATGATGGAGCCATCTCAGAAAAGAGAGGAGTGTGTACCTCTTTTTCAAAGTGAATATAAAAACTCTAATACTGCCTTCCCTTTACACACACATACCTTTTAAAATGTGCAAGGTAAACTCATCCAGGTACCTGCTTGTTAGTTATTAAAGAAGAGGATTAAGGATCATGAATATTGGGCTAATTCCTCACTACCAATATGACTCCCCTCATGACTCCAGGAAGGCAATTCATCTCTCCACACAGCTGTCCCCAAAGCAATAAAATGCCTGTAATAAATGTGCCTCTTTCTGTAATGTGGTGGGAAACAAGAAGCCAGCACACACAAAGCTCTAGGTTCCTTTAGGGAAAGGCAAAATCACAGTAGACATTTAAATTGAGCAAAATCATTTCCTCTAACACAGATTGTAGAATATGAGACCAGCTGGCAGAGAGTATGACTTCTGGGAATGATCCCTTATTTTTGTCCCTAGTCAAATAAAAGCTCCCCCCACCCCACTCAACTCCATTTGACTTTTTTTTAAAAAACTTCATTTCCCCCGCTCCCTCCCATTCCAGAGTAGCCCAGAAATGTTGAAGTGTTCTGTCAATCAACAAATATTTTACTGAGTACCTTAGCCATGCAACATGTTGCACAATGCTTTTAACATTCCTGATAAAGTCTATTAAAACAAAATGTAAAAGGATCCACATTGGTGTGCTTAACAACCACCAGAACTGGGGCATCCCTCAAGTCACTTTTCTTCTTACCAAGATTTAGAGTGGACCTAATTGTTGCATAATGAAGCTGCTTTTACTGGGAAATAACATATAAGAAACACAATATTTGTTTTGTTTTGCAGGTAGAATTAAAATCATATTTGAACAATAAAGTTCTAATTTAAATTCCCTTAAAGAACCTGGATTCAATTCCCCCATCTACTGCTGACTTCCTGCATAACTTTGAATTAATCTCTTCACTTCTCTGGGCTTCTGTCTCTCTATCAGAAGAATTGATAGGGTGAAAAGTGTGCTGAATTTAAAATCAGAGGATCTGGGTTTGAATTGCAACCTGACTCTTGGGACTCCTACCTGCATGGCTTTGGGAATGTCACAATGTCTCTGAACCAGTTATTACTCCTTAAAAATGTAATAATTGATTCAGATAATCACTCTAGTCTCCTCTGTTTCTAAAGCTATGGTTTTATAATTAGATCACGTATAAAGACCTTTCCAAGGCTAACACCATGATTCTTAAATCCTACAAAACAGATAAATAAATAAGATATTTCTTGATAACTTTTCCCCTTAACAAATATGCTTTTCTGGGTAATATAAGCTTAAACTCAGTTAAGATTTGTTTTCCTCTTATCACTTGTAGGATCACTGTCCTGCTTCGTTTTTAAGATTGAGTGTTGTTCCATTGTCCACTTACCAAATAAGGGAAAGTAAATTACCATTGATTCCCCTAGCTGAAATGGCATGACTGCAACTTAATAGCAATTCCAAATCAATAAAACATTTTTGGCTGAAAATAAAATATTAGAAATCTTATACTGCTTACTCTCCTGAAATTGCTGGGTAGTGATTCTGTTCTCTTTCATTATTGAAACAGTGTTTTCATGGTTAATGTAGTCAATGAAGAATCAAAATACCTTTCCAGATGATCTCTGATCAGTTATTTGGCTCCCATGTCTTTTTTTCTGTAAAATAAATATATCACTTATTATCTCATGACTCTTGGCAGTATTTTCTTAGATAACTATGGATTTGCCACACTAAATGCATTGTTGAGTAGTTGCCTATAAAAATTGCTAAATTTTGCTGTATACATAGTTCCCCAACACAACCCTACACTGTCTACAAATATTTATACATACTCTATTCTAAAATGTCTGTTACATTCAGGCATGAAGAGCCCAAGGAAATTTTCTTGCCTTTTGTAATAGCTGTTATCTTCTACTCTGAGAAAGAAATTTTGTTTCAATCTCTTCTTCTATGTGTAGATTTTATTTTCACTTCCTCAAAATATATATATATATCTGGTCTAGTGATAAGCTGGTATGTGAAATTCCATCAAATGCTTCTAATTATGATATGTCTTTTCATTATAGCATTTCCTCTTTGTTCAAACTCCCAACTCTTATTCAAAAAGACAACTTAGGTCAAGGTGAGTGTTTAAACCATGTATCCCCTCTGATTCCTAGAGGTTGAACCCTAAGAGGTTGAGATTGCTCTAGTTCTGTTGCTTATGAGCCACCACTCCTTGTGGAGTTCTCTTTTGGAATGTGTGGAGAGCTCTGTTGAGCTCTGAATGTCAATGTCCTAGTAAAGTTCTGAAGCTGCACGTTTTGGGGGTGTAGCTTGTGCTTAGCTTCCAATGCAGATGTTATCCTCAGCCATAACTGTTAAAAGGACATTGATTCCAATGTCAATAGGAAATAAAATTTTCTGACTTTTAGAACTTCATAAGGTCATCCTCTGGTCAATAGAGTGGAGGGCTCCCCATCCACCACTGCCAAGTCTTATTACATCTCAAAGGCTAGGATAGAGTTGCCCACTACAAGCTTGTCCTGTTCTTGGATTCTGAACTGACTTTTTGTTTTACTTAAGCCCCAGATGGCGTGATTACTTCTCATCCACCAACTATGAGTTATTTTCAAAATGGCATTATTTGCTTTCATTGAATTTGGACCTAAAATAATACTTTAATTCATAGATTGGTTCAATAGAGGCCATTAAGATTGGTTTGCACTCAAATTGTACTTTGATTGATTCTCCAACTCAATCAAAGGCATTCTCATATGATAGATGTATCAGGAAGTAGGATATCCTGTTAGTTACATCAAAGCATATGAGACACTCCTCTTTTACATAATTCAATCCAACAAGTATTTATTTAGTATGTACTATATACAAAGTACAATAGTAAGTGCTGGGGATTCAACAAAACAAAACACTTATTGTCTATAAGGGTCATGTGTTTTACTGCTGTATAAAGATTAAAAGTAAATCAAGCCATTCTCTTCTTATATTTCTTCCAGCCTCCAGAATTCATCTTAACCTGGTGTACAATCCTTGGCAGAGTCCAGGTACATTAGTGTGGTACTTTACCAGAGCCTCATCTCCAGTCCAGTTCCCAGTTCTGGATAATCAAATGAAATTGTGTGAGGTTTTCTAATGAAACACGTATTCATCTGACTTCAATCTTTTATATACAAGAATCTCATTTATGTGGGATTTTGCCTTCCTCTGTGGAATATAAGTGAAGAAAGGGAAGAATAGGGAATAAGGGGGGATTTTTCTGAAACTCTAACCTCTTCAGACCTCAGCCATGCCAGACTTCTTGTGACAGGCCTTGAGATCCAACATTAGTTTGTTGGAGCTGGGGAAATTTGAATGGGCTGAGAGAAATGGAGACCTTACTTACCTAAATTGGAATGCACTTTATTTTGGGAACATAGTCATCAATGGTAGTTCTCTTCTGTTTATCCAGCCACTGCATGCATAAGAAAACAATCATTCAATTAATCAATCAACATGTACTTATTAAGTATTTATTGCCTATGTGCCAGTGACTGAGGATATCAAAACAAAAGTGAAACTATTTCTTGACCTCTAGGAGCTTATATTATACTAGGGTGGGTAGATGGACATGTAGTATAACAGGTAGATAGATACAGAAGTATATAGAAAATAATTCTGATACTTGGGTTTAATAGAGTATGTATGTACAACAAGGATATTCCTCATGTGAGGTGCACTTGAGATCTATGAATAAAGCAGGAGCCAGAGGAAATGAGAGATGACATTCTAGAATTCAAGATAAACCTTTTCTAGGATATAGAGATGGGAAATGGTAATATCATATTAAGGAGGAGAGCAGCTATACTATAGAAGAATAGTGTTAAACTCAAATAAAAATGGGGCTCACTACATGAGAATCCCTATAGTTGTATAATGACTTAGAAAACCATGTATTAACATTACTATGTTCTATTTCATTTTTATTTTGTTAAATATTTTCCAATTATAGTTTAATCTTGTTTGGAGCACTCAGAAGTGTTGTGGTCATATGTGGCCTGTAGGCTCTATGTTTAACACCTCTGCTGTAGAGTACATGCAAGGCAGTTATTCATGATAAGCCTGGAAACCTAAGATCCATATTGTGAAGGGTATTAAAAGCCAAATGAAGAAGTTTGTAGGCAATAGGGAGTCAATGGAGCATATTTAATAGTGCGATGACCTGGTTAGACATGAACTTTTAGTAGCTGTGAGGTAGATAAATTGGAAAGAAAAGAGAATCAAGGTTGGGAGACCAAATGAATAAACTTTTGTGAGTTGAACTAAGGAACTAGCCACTATCTATAAAATCATAGACCACAGAATTTTATTCCTTGAAAAGACCTTAGAAATCATCACATTCAAAATCCCTTTGTTTGTTCCACCAAAAAAGACACTGGAGAAGAAAGAAATTAATTCCTTGTTGAAGGGCACGCAGTTACAACTTCTTGAAAAATTGTATCCCATGTCTCAAACTATGGATTTATAAAATACTTCTGAAATCCAATTAATTTGTAATTTGGGAGTGGCTTATATTGACTTTCCATAGTGTGAGGCAAATCTACACCAGCATAGTAAATAAGACTGTGCCCCATGGTAGCTGCATATCAAGTATAGATAAAATTCTGTCCATCTTATCCTACTAAAAGTAGTTGTTATTACCATGTAGTGTGTACCTCAGTGTGAGGAAAGTAAAATTGCCTGTGTGGAAATTTGAAATATGCCTATAGAGATGCTTAGTCACCTTTCCAAATGAAAAGTACTTTCATGGCTCAAATGCCACAATATAAGAAATTCCACCATTGGAAATTATTTCCTTGGAGATATATTCCAAGTTGATCCCTCTTTAAAAAGCAAACAATCCTGGAAAGAGTTGCATCAGTTAAAAAAAAAACCTATGTGTCAATTGTCTATTATATCAGATGTGTAACTATGAGAGCAGGAATAGTATATATAAAGCAAAAGGAAAAGAGAGAAGAGGAACATGGAAGACAAATTTTCACTACCCTGCTGACAGGGATTCTATGTCACTTACTACCAGAGACTTTGGAAAAGTCACTTAATGTTTCTGAGTCTCACTGCACACCTCTATAAAATAAAGGGGCTGAACAAGGTGATTTTTACTGTGTCTTTCAACTTTGGATCTAGAACTTAATGATCCTATCAATAAACAAGTATCTATTATAGATTAGTCACTATGCCAGGTATGAGAATACAGAGAAAAAATGAATTAACACCTGCAATCAAAATGATTATGATCTATAAGAAGGAAACAATAAGTACATATATAAATATATTCAAAATAGATACAAGGTAAGTTTTTGAAAGAAGGGCAGGAGTTAAGGAGCAAATAACAGTTATAATTAGACTTAAAAGATGTATCACAGGTAAGATGACCTCTGAGATCTCTCTCAGCTTTGAAATTCTGGGCTTGTATGGGAAAAATATCCTGCTTCACTGAAGTAGAATGAACAGTTTAGCTTCTTTTTATTTCTCATTTGGAAATCCTTGTAGACAGATTGTGTCATGGGTCATGCTTTTTCTACTTCATATTTACTGGATTCATGATATTTCTCTCTCATAAAATGCTCACTTCTAATCAATGTTTCAAGTATGTCATAAGGTGTGAGGAAAAGAGATTGGTAAATACTAAAACATAATGTAAATGTGACTTCTTATTGTTTATGTTATAATAGGCCTGTGATCAGAACTTTTCAGACAAGGAGGAAACATAATTATCATCTTTGCAGATCATAGGATGATATAGTTAAAGTAACCTAGAGGGTCAACTAAAAAGCTAATTGAAATAATTAACAACTTCAGCAAAGTTGCTGGATATAAAAGAAATGCACACAAATCATCAGCATTTCTGTATATTATCAACAAAACCTAGCAGGAAGGGATAGAAAGAGAATCACCATTTAAAATTAATATAGATAGTATAAAACACTTGGTAGTCTACCTGCCAAGATGTATGCAGGAACTATATGAACACAATTAAACACATTCTTTACACAGATAAAGACATCTAAATAATTAGAAAAAAAATAATAATTGCTCATAGGTAGGCTAAACCAATATAGTAAAAATTATATTATTACCTAAATTCGTATATTATTCAGTATCTTTCCAGTCAACTTACTAAAGCCTGACTTTATAGAGTTAGAAAAAATAAGGACATAATTTATCTAAAGTAACAAAAAGTCAAGAATACTAAAGTAATTAATTTTAAAAAAGTGGAAAGAGGAGTCTTGCTTTACCAGATTTCAAATTATATTACAAAGCCATAATCATCAAAATAATTTGGTACTACATAAGAAATAGAGAGGTTGGTGAGTGAAACAGATTAGGTATACAATATAAAAAAGCAATGTGTACAGTAATCTAATGTTTGATAGAGCCAAATGTCCTCTTTATTGAGGCAAGCACTCAGTAATCAGTAAAAACTTAAGGGAAAACTGGAAAGTATTCTTACAGAAATTAGATATATAGCAACATCTCATATTGTATATCAAGACAAGCTCCAAGTGACCACATGATTAGGCATAAAGGGTAATAAATCACAGAAGCAAGGAAGAAATACCTGCCAGATCTATGGGAAAAGGAGGACTTCATGTAAAGATATTAGCATAGAACACAGTAGACACTTAACATTTTTTTTTCTCTTTCACTTCCTTCGCAAACAAGAGATAGAGAAGTTCACAGGAGGAAAAATTGACCATTTTAAATACACAAAATTAAAATTTTATTTAAAATTAACACAAAGATAAAACCAATTTAGATAAAATTGGAAGAGAAGTAAAAAATTGGGGACAGGATCTTTGCAGTAAATTTTTGTGATAAAAATCTTATTTCTGATATATATATATGTATATATATATACATATGAAACTGATTCAAATTTATAGGAATAAGAGCCTTCTCTAATTGATAAATGGTCAAGGGATATGAATATATAGTTTTCAAAGGAAAAAAATCCAAGCTATCAACCCTCATATAAAAAAATGTTCAAAATTACTAATATTTAGGGAAACTAGAACATCTCTGTGGTACTGCTTCACACCCATCAGAGTGACAGAGATAACCAAAAAAATGACAAATACTGTAGGGACTGTGGGAAACACATACATTTGCCATGAACTAATCTAGACATTCTGTAAAGCAAGTTCGAATAGCCTAGAAAGCTAATAAACCATGCATACTCTGATTCAGCAACACAACTATGTTTTTATCCCAAAGAGATCACAGAAAGATGGACAGGACCGATATAAACAAAAATATGTATAGCAACTCTTTGTGGAAGTAAAGATTTGAAAACTGAGGGATTGTCCATGAAATGGAGAAGGGTTGGACAAGTTATGGCATGTGAATGTGGTGGAATATTATTGTGCTCCAAAAATGATGAAAGGGATGGTTTCAGAAAAACCTGGGAGGTCTTGTATGAACTGACATACAGTGAAGTAAACAGAACCAGGGAAACAATTTACATAATAGCAAAAATATTGTGACAGAGAAAAATAACTCCAAAAGATTAGGAAATCTAACAAACATAATGGACAAACACAATTCCAGAGAACTCATTATGAAACATGTTACCCACCTCCATATAGAGAAGCAATGGACTCAGTATGCAGATTGATGCTTATTATTACTCTTATTCTTGGAAGCAAACTTCCTCATAGCTTGATAGATTTAGAGTTCAAAAGAACCTTTGAGGTTATCTAGTCAAATACCCTCTTTTTTAACAGAAAAAGGAACTGAGACCCAATTAGATTAATGATTTATTCAAGGTCACATAAGCAGTAAGTGGCATAGGTGTTATCTGAATACATTTCACATGACCCCAAATTCAGATTCTTATTTGATGGCATGCTTCATCCCCTGCTCTCAGTCTACCTCTTCCATCCACTCCTGTTCACCTATGGTGGGATATCCATTTTCTCCATCATAGGGAAGTGTTTTAGAACTTCTCTATCTGAATTGAAATTCTCAGGTAGCCCAAATAGCTAATTATGGTCTTAATCATGCTACTTTAGAATACTTTCAGGTCTCTAATATATTTATCCAATATCATATGTTATAATTATCTCAGCTTTTATCTTACCCTCTACTATGTCACAAACTCCTTCATATTGAGATTATGTTTTTCTATATTTTGTGCCCTACACACATGTTTATCCTCAGTTGTTTGCATGCTGTCTGCCCAGTCATATTAGACTATATGTCAATCATATTAGTCTATGAGCTCTGATACCCTTGATAGCAGGGACTTGTTTTTATTGTTGATGATAATAATGTTGATGATGATAGTGTTGTTGAGTTTTCTTATTTTTGTTAATTTTTTTTCTTTTTCTTTTTGCCTTTCTTTGTGTCCCTAGTCCTTAGTACAGTATTAGGCACAGTGTTTGGTGCTTAATAAATGTTTGTTGATTGGTACTGACTGAACTCTAAATACCATCATCTGCTTATTACATTTGCACAAGTCACACCCCTGTTGGAGTACATATCTTTATTTCCCCTTTTGGAATCTTCCTCTTTTTTTCAAGCCTTAATTTAAGTGACAACTCATCTATGAAACCTTCCCCAAAACTCTCAGTTGTTAGTATTAAATAACATTCCTTACTTAGTACTTTTCTTACTAAAATTGCCTTGTATTTTCTTATCTAATTTTGCATTGGATATACCAGTAGAACACAAGATTGAAGGACAGGACCTTTTCAATTTTTTCTTTATATTCCCAGCACCTAGAACCATGCTTTGAATAGAATAGATGTTGAATAAGGGTTTATTGGACTTACCTAGGTTCCCAAAAGGGGCAATACTAACCCCTGGAGGTACCAGGATGATCTTGGGGGTGCTGGAATGATCCAGGGGGGACAGTAGTAGTTTGATATGAAGCAAATTGCAAAAAAAAAATTAAAGAGTTAAAGAAAGTGGATTTCCAAGAGGGCACTGAGTAATTTTTTTTAAAGGGTTCAGTAGGCCAAATAAATTTGGAAACCTCTGGATCAGAGTTGGAACTATTGGGTGAAGTTGCATTTGTACTCTAACTAGGGGCAAATGAAAATAAAAATCCTACAGAAGAATCAAGATCTAGCACATTTTGCCAAAATGACATCAGAAAGAGTTGTGAACCAAACACTGGATAGTGGCAATTATAGAAGTTAAAATAAAGTGAATGAAATTAAAAAAACATATTTTGCAGGAATAAAAACAAGCCAACAAAGAAGTGGTAGATTAGAAAAAACAACTTTGCATCAATTGTCTCTGGAAATGATATCTAAAATATGTAGGTAATTAACTCAAGTATATAAGAGTCATTCCCCATTGGAAATGAACAAATAATCCTGAAGTGAAAAATAAATGGATGAAAATGAAAGAAAGCAGAACTAGGAGGGGTATACAATGCTACTTAGCCATAGTCTCATACTTCTGCAAATAAAGAAAAGAAGCACATTTTCATACCTCTTTTATGGGTACAAACTTGGTCATTATAATTACATGATATGCAGTTTTGATTCTTTTTTTTAAACTTTTACTGTTTTACTTTCCATTTACATTGCTATCATTATTTGCATACTTTGTTTCTGGTTCTGCTTATTTTAATTTTCATCCATTCATTCTTCATCCTCCTTTTTTTCCCTTTTGTTTTTAATTCTTTATCAAAGGTGATGGATCTGTGAGTGGTGGAAGGGGAAGGAGAAACTGGGAAATTATGTTGAGGTAAAATATGTAAAAAAATTAAAAAAAAACAAAGTAAATTTTTAGAAGAGGAAAAAATAGCTCAAAAGAGTTGGTGAGGTGAAGGTATGTACCTTGAAAGCAAAACAAAAGCAAAAAAAGAAAATAATTCTTTACCTGCTTTGATTTAATCTTCCTCAGAGACCATAATCCTTCAGAATGCTTCAATATGTCCTTAGATGCAATGTTGGAGAATTATATTTGCATTTTAAATTCATGTCATTTTTGGAGGAAAAAGTAATACACATTTGTCATAGAATGTCTTTATAAAACCTATAAAATCCTATGAAGATTCATATTTTAATACTTTGGGAAGACAAATTTACTTCCCAAAATAAATATGAGACAAGAATGAGATGAGAAGCCCAATGTAGAAGTCCTATTTCTTGTTTATTGATATTGATATCATCCTGAGTTGTAAGAAAAAACACTTAGGAGCTAGATAGCCCATGTAGAGTGAAGCTACTTTCACTATGACTCCCAGCAAAGTGGTACATTTGCAAGTAACTAAGCATACACCCATATTACTTCCTTCCTTTCTTGCTTCCTTCCTTCCTTTCTCCTTCTTGCTTCCTTCCTTCTTTTCTCCTTCATTCTCCATTTCTTTCTTTCTTTCTTTCTTTCTTTCTTTCTTTCTTTCTTTCTTTCTTTCTTCCTTCCTTCCTTCCTTCCTTAATTCCTTACTTCTTTTCTTTCTTGATGTTACTTTAGTGTTCCTATACTATAGTATGAAGAGTTGTCCTATTATGCTAGAATTACTTATGTAATAATATATTTAATCATGGCCTAGCCAGGGCTGGCTGTTATTGCTATTTGTGAATGGTGAGGCATTTTTTACTTTAAATCTCAGATCTTTTGCCAGGCAACATTTTCATAATAGAAGGGTAAGTAGGCAAAGGGTCCTGAAAAAAGGAGCAGAGGAGTAATATTCATCAATTAAGCAAATTAACTTCTAGGGAATATAGGGATGATGCATAGTGGGGATGCCCTTTAAAGAAGTTATGACCAGTCAAGTGATTGTTGTGCTCATTGCTTAATTTAAGCTCTCTGCTTTTTATACACACTCTGCACATGTAGTCCTTCTTTCTAATGAATGTCAACTAATTTGAGCAACTATAGTTCCTCCAGCATTTTTAGAGAAGGGATGTAAGCTTTATTAGGAAGAATAGAGTTTTAGGAAATGGAGGTAGAATCTCTCCTAATTGTACCCATCTTTCTTGGCTCAGATCAAATCTTATTTCTTTTATGAAACTTCCCAGATTACTCTAGTCCTTACTGATCTTTTTCTCCCCCAAACTACCATAACCATTATAGTCAGAAACACTCATTTCATCACTTAATTTTATGTTTCATATTCCTTTCATTTGTTCCCTCACATATTAGCCTTGACATCATAGCTACATTTTATACTCCTTGTTAACACATGAAGAAAGGCAGAGCAATGTTCTGTGGGGACAAGAAGGCTGAAAATGTTGCCAGTAGCTGTAGGAAGAACTGTAACTAACTGTTTTGGCATACTCAGAAAGCAGCATGCCCTCAAATCAACAGAGAAATTCATGATGTGAAAATAATACAAGAAGTAATTAAGATAAATTCAGTTGTGTAGAAGGGGAATTAGTTGCCATAGTGGCTCACAGATGTATATTATTAACTGGCACCTTTCTATTTTAACTAATTAGTCTTTCTAATTCTGTGTTAAAATTGCTTAAACTACTGGGAGAATGTGAACATTTATTTTTACAGTCTCTAAATTCTGTGCATTTGGGCACAATACAAGTTACCCCACCAAGTTATGGCTCCTATCTTAAGCACAGTGACCAGTAAGTCAATAAGTCATTATTAAGTACTTATTGTATGCCAAGGGGTATATGGGGTGTTCAGGAAAGAATAGCACCTCTTCAGTGAGGGTTTACCAAACCCTTTTCAGGGCTACACATCCACCTTTGATATCCACCTTCATCCAACTATCATCTATGGCTTGAAGAAGTTATAACATGTGCAGTGGCCATACCTGGGTAAATTGTCCCAGCAGACATGCTAAACTAGGTTGAGGATAATAGGTAGGCCTCCAAACTATCAGTGAGTTAGGGGAAGGTCTACCCTAAGCATCTGAAAACTTCCCTCCGTGGAATTTCATCCAATGGACACAAAGGAGGCTTAGAGCTTGGTCAGACATCAAAGACACGAAGTCCATCCACTGCATCCTAGGCCATCACCAGTCATCTTGACTGACCACTGGACTTCAATGAATTAGGGAGAATGAGACTAATGACTCTGTGCAACTGTGCCTCACTTAAATTCAATTTCAACCCATGATTTCATTGGTCCTCTTTGAAAGAGAATGACAAACAACAACATCACATGCCAAACATTGGACTGTGTACTAGGGTCACAAAGAATCTTTCTCTTCTATTCTGGATCTACTTGAAGCTATCAAATAAAAGACAAAATATATAAGGCTGTGTACAAAGGTTGACTGATTAAGCTGCTGGTGCAAATATCATTGTATTAGAACAGAAGTTCTTACTATTTTAAGGGTGCTGTGGGAGGGGTCATGAACCCACGTGGAACTCTGATAAAATCTAGAGACTTTAGATTAATGGTTCTAAATGCATAAGATAAAATAAATAAGAGTACAATGGAAATCAATTATATTGAAATACACTTATCAACATATTTCTGAAGATTCAGGGACTCCTGGTTAAGAACCCCTTTCCTAGAAGGAAGGAGAGAGTGGATCAGATTAGATTTATTTGTGAACAAACAGTCCACTGCAGTGATCTTATGTTTCTCGGTAACTATTTCTGGAAACATAAACAGGTGAGATTCCATATGTGTAAATTCACCTACTTGCTAAAATTTATTCGTAATGAAAAAATCCTCAAAGAATTGTAGGTTATCCCTAAATTGTAGCAAGTAGATGAATTTGCAAATATGCAATCTATGAATAATGAGGATTGAATATATACATATATAATATTTCTATGCTTATTTATGTTTAAAGTCAAATATTTAAAAATATTATCCTGAGAAAAGACCCATAGCCTTTACCAAACTGCCTTTCCTTTATCTATAAAATGGGGTTAATGCTAATACAATGCTCAGGGTTTGGGGAAGGATAAAATGAGGTAATATATGGGGGAGGAGATTATGGAAAGATGGCCAAATAGGTAAAAAAAAATCCAAACTCTCAAGATTTCCCCCCACAAAAGAGATGAAATAGTACTTCAGGGTGAACATAGAACAGTAAAAATAAATAAGAGTAGGGGCAGAACAGGAATCCTTCTAAGACAATCAGAGAAGATCTGAAGAAAAGTCTCAGGATGAAGTTGGTCCCTGTGAAGAGTAAACACCTCCAGGCTAGGTCCTAGGTCCATTTAAACAACAAGCAGCAAGCCCTGGGGTTAGCTGTATTGGGAGGCTGCCTTGCCCCCAGACTCAGGAACTTTTACCCCCGGGACAATGAGAAGTGTTGTCTATATGAGCCAGGGATGATTGAGGGAATCTCTGCTGACAAGGAATGACAGACCCTGCTGTGCTGTGGAGATGGGTGGGGCAAGAAGGAACCAACATATGTCCTCTCAGTGGAGAAGCAGTAGGGTGGGGACACCACTGGCTGTGTGCACTTATAACAGGCTGGAGGTCTTGCTTTCAGTTCCAGGACAGAGGGGAGAACTGAAGGAGGGTCTGAGGACAGAGACACCATCCCTCACACCCCAGGACTAAAGGTGAATATAAAAACTGAGCTATTATAAATTTTTAAAAAATGCACGGGCAAAGGAGAAAGAATCTAACCATAGAGAGTTACTATGCTAATAGAGAAGACCAGGCTTCATCTTCAGAGGAAGACACTGAGGCAAAGAAAAGCTCTTCTAACCCCAAAGAATAATGTCAAATGGTAACCTGCTCAAAAAGTATTCATCAAACTTTAAAAAGACTTTAATAATCAAATGAGAGAGACTGAGGAAAAACTAAAAAAAAACAAAAAAACAAAAATAAGAACAATCCAAGATATACAAGAAGATTATGAAAAGAAAGTCAACCAATTAGAAAAAGAGACCAGAATCTTAAGGAAGAAAATGACTACTTGAAAATCAGTATTGGGCATGGGGAAGTCACCCAAGTTATAGGAGTTCAAGAAACAATAAAACAAAATATAAAGAATGAAAAAACAGAAGAGAATGTGAAACATCTCATAAGAAAAATGACTGATCTGGAGAAGAGATCAAGAAGAGAAAACATAAGAATAATATGACTACCTGAAAGCTGATAAAAATGAATCTTGATACAATAATTCAAGAAATAATTAAAGAAAATTGTCCTGAAGCATTAGAGCAAGAGAGGAAAGTAGAAATAGAAAAAAAAAATCCACTGATCACTACCTGAAATAGATCCTATGAGGAAAAACCATAGGAATATTATAGACAGATTCTGAAACCACCAGCTCAAGGGTAAAATATAATGAGCAACAAGAAAAAAATTAAATATGGTGTTTCCACTATTAGAGTCACACAAGACCTAGCATCAGTAACTTTAAAAGACTGCAGGTCTTTGAACACTATATATCAAAGAGCAAAATAACTGTGGTTCTGACCAAAAATATACCCAGAAAAGCTAAGCATAATCCTGAATTTTAAAAAATGGACATATAATGAACTGTCAGACTTTCGGGACTTTGTTAAAAAAAATCCTCAACTTAATTGAAGATTTGACATAGAAGAGCCAAAAGAAATATAATGTACACACCAAAGGCCAATTACAAGAGACCCAATAAGGACAGACTATTTACATTTTATGTATGTAAAATGTAAAATATATATCTAAGATTGTTATTGATAATTGGGTAGTTTATATGAAAGATTGGGGTGGACTTGAGTATGATACATCTTTAACAATGAAACCATTTAGGAAGAGGTAAAAGGAGTAATTATTTTATACAAATGAGGTGTGAGAGGAAGACTTGACACAGAGGAATTAGATGGGGGAAGAGGCCTGTTAGTTTTGGAAACCTACTTTCGTTAGGAATGCGTTCAAGAGGGAACAATACATATATATCTAGAAGAATATGAATGTTTTCTAAATTCAGAAAGAAATAAAATGTTAAAGGGATAGGGAGGGGGAGAGGAAAAGAGAGGGATCTCTAGAGGGAAGAGTGAGGGAATAGATCAAAGGGAGGTTTAGAAGAGTATTTAGATTTATGGGAAATGGAGGATAAGGGAGGGATCCTTGGGTGAGGTAGGTTAAGTAATAGGAGGGCAGGGTAGTGGATAGAAGTAAAGTAGAGGAGTTAGGAGGGATAGAAAATAAGAGATACACACAAACATAAAAACAAAAATCAGAAGTAGAATTTGTTAGGGAAAGTATGTGTCTGTGTATGTATGTATATATGTGTATGTATATATGTGTGTATGTGTGTATATGCATATGTATATCTATATCCAGTGTGTATGTATGTATCTGTATATCTGTATATGTGTATCTATACATCTATACATTAATATATCCACCCTTCATTGTAGCCTTCTGGGAGGGGGGAAGAAG
Organism: Vombatus ursinus; assembly: GCF_900497805.2. Taxonomy (NCBI): domain Eukaryota; kingdom Metazoa; phylum Chordata; class Mammalia; order Diprotodontia; family Vombatidae; genus Vombatus; species Vombatus ursinus. Next base: position 34,882,056 of record NW_020954556.1, on the reverse strand, counting down.
AGGGAAAAAGAACAAAGCAAAAAGTGCACAGCAGTGCACAAAAGAAAACTAACAAGGAAGCAAAGAATAAATGGACAGCTCTCAACACAGCACATAGTATTTATTATTCAGGCTTTCTTGAAATGGAAATCTATTGCTATATATTTTGAATCCTCTATTATGTTCTGCTATGCACAAAGCATCCTTTTTTTCTTTTCTTGTTTTGTATTTGTTTCAATATTTAAGTTTATAATGTTTCTTTTTATTTTCTTATTGTGTATTTAAGTTTCAATAATAAAAAATGAGAATGAAAAATGAGATAATATTTGTAAAACTTTTTAAATCTTAAAGCACTATAGAAACAACAGCTATAATTAACTATTACTCTTGTTGTTTTCAGAGTTGCTCATTCCTTATATGTTGCATCTTTCTTAGAGTCTCTATTCATTTTTCATTGCCTTTTTTTATCATGCTCATCTATAGTTCTTTGGAGGCACTAACTAGCGTTCCAGTTATCACCACAAAGTACCAATGATAAAATGTCTGTATTGAAAGGACAGGCTTTTACTGCCATAGGAAGTTTGTAGCCTGTAAAATGTTTGCAATTTCTTGAAAATAATCCAGACTCTCCCCTTTTCATCTCTGGTCTCAAGTAAATGTTTATTTATATCATCTTTATCAGATATATATAACTGTACAATCCCTTTAGGATCTTAATTCAATATATATACATATGGGCAAAAGGAAATAATGGAGAGAAAGAAGGAAGGAAGGAGGAAGGAAAGGAAGGAAGGAAAGAAGGAAGGTATGTTCTTAATTATATTGCTTTGCTTGGCTTTCCTGGAGTCACGTGGAAAGTAGCCTTTTTCTTCCTGGGTCTTCTAGCTCTGAAAGAGTTGTTCTTCTTATGACTCATAGTGATATCAATATCAACAAACAAGAAAATAGAGTGCTACATTGCACTTCTAATCTCATTCTTGTTTCCTATTTATTTTGGAAAGCACAAGACCTTGGCCTCTGTTGTCTCATCTAGCTCTAAATCTATGATTTTATCATTCCACATATAAATGCTAACTGTATAAAAAACACACTGGGTTAAAAAGAGTTCTGAACTCAAGGTAAATTTTCACTATTAGAACAGTTAGATTAGCATGAAACTTCATTAAGAAGAATATGTATCTTATCTATCTGTGTAACACCAGGACACATCATGATAAGTTACAAATAATTTTGGAGAATAGAAGAGAGCAGAGTGACCTTTCTGGACAAGTTGGAACAAATTATTATAAAATGATGTCAAATGGGTAGAATACAGAAGTCTTATTACAGCCTTCTGTGGACATAGGAAGTCAATCCTATGTAACCTATGTAGACCAATTTACCTATCCACATGTTCACTCAGATATTTCAGCTCTGGGTCCGGTTTCACTGATACCACCCCACCCCAGAAGCTCTGTTTTCCCACATGATGACAAATGGAAGCTCAGACCTCTGCTTAACACTATATTTTTTGTTAGGACTTGTTGGTATTGTCACCATAAGCTATATGTGAGTGTTTACACATGTGCATATACACATACATGAAAACTGAAAAATTATACACATGTATACATGTGTGTAATATGTGTGTATATCTATAACTCTATCTATATTGATATAAATACTAGATAGATATTCAAATTTCATCATTCTCAGTGTTCATGTTCTTCTATAAAGTCACAGCCAAACACTAAACTTGTGAGTACTGAACCATTACTCCTAAGGGAAATGCAGGATTAGTTTCCTGACAGCTTCTGGTCACAGCATTTACTTCTGTGTTTTCTAGAGTGGCCTCAAGTACAAATCAGCAAATGTCTTCTTCTTTTTTTTTCTACATGTACCATATTGCTGGTTCATTAACATTGAATTTGTGGCTAACTTCAAGATTATCTAATACATGTATTTTCTTCACTAGGCACATCACAACCTTTTTGCACTTAAGAACACTAAAGAATCCTATCACTATCCTTGGGGGACATTTTAAACAAAAATATCACCAACAAAAAGCACTAAAAAGAGGGAAAATGTGGCACTAAATAGACCACATAAAGGAAAATTGCTAACATTATGACAGCTGAAACAAGAAGGTAAAGTGTTGCCTTATTCAACAGCTGGGAACTTGGGCACTGGAAAATTAAAAATGTTTGCCCCATTGAGAGGCAAGTGTGATCATTATCCCCATTTTTTCAAATAAAGAAAGAGGAGAAGAGTAAGTGATTTGATCAGGGATACACAGTAGGAATTGTCTAAGAAATGAACTCAGGAATTTCTGACTCTAGGTCCAGAATGCTGTTTACTGTATGACCTAATCAATATGTGTATAATGGGATTAGGAATTAGGAAGGAAATAAGCATTTATTAAGCACCTACAATGAATGCTCCAGGTTCTGTGCTAAGCACTTTACAAATATTACCTCTTTGGATCCTTGCCACCCTGGAAGTAGATAGTGTTATTATCTCTATTTTCAGTTGAGGAAACTGAGCCTGGGAAGCTAATTTGCTCAGGATCCTACAGTTAGCAAGTATATGGGATTGGATTTGATTTAGATCTTCTTGACTCTAGGTCCAGTGCTCTATCCATCCACCACTTAGAACAACAACAAAAAACTAAAGCAACCACCACCATAGTAAAAACAGACTGATTATGAATTAGTTGCCTTCTCTTCTGCACCCTACTGCCTCTCCATGGCATTTTAATGTGGGAACAAAGAGCTAATATATCTGCAGTCTTATTAACATTTCCTGATATGATCATGACAGCTAGAATATGCACTCTGTTAAATAACTGTGAGGCAAATATAACTTATGACATGCTGTAAGCACTGCTATTTTCCATGAATGTTTCATCTCTGTATCCTGTTTTCATGGCACAATTAATTAGAATCATTGTACAGTGGTTTTAATCATTTAATTTTCTCTTGATAACACACTATACATCACAAGTACAAATATATCAAGTTAAAAGATCCTACTGGAATTAAAATCCGAAGCATGTATTAGATAAGAAAAAACAAAAGGACCAACTGGTGCCTTTTACTGTATTGGGTCTTACACAAAGGAAGGATCCTCTCCAACTCTCCACACAGCCAATGTAATAAGCACCTTGCAAATAATGGCCATTCAATAAATGCTTGTTCAGTTGAACTGGCAATTTTGGAGATTTAGGAAAAGATATAAAGATTTCATCTGTGTGTGAGAAAGAGTATGTGTGTATGTGTATGTATATGTATGTGTTTATATATATATGTATATATATGTATAAGATGCTTGAATTGCTATTATCAAGGTGTTACATATATTTATATATGTATATACATGTGTATATACTGTGTGTATATACACATACACACATACATATATGTAGTGCCTTGATAATACCAGTTTAAGAATCTCTACAAGAGCAGAAGTGAGCAGTATCAGCAGCAAATTCAGGGAGATTTTTGAGGATCCAGGTGCCATCAATGAGTGTCAACAAAATTCAAAATGCTAACATTAATTATTCTCTCCAAAAACTTGTTATGTGTTTGTGTGTGTATGTGTGTGTGTGTGAGAGAGAGAGAGAGAGAGAGAGAGAGAGAGAGAGAGAGAGAGAAAGGAAAGAAATTAAATTATAGCCCAAGTTTGATACTTGGAAAGAGGGTGACACCAATTTGCAAAAAAAAAAAAATACCTAGATGATCAACTCATGAGAAAAAAAATCATGATTGTCCAATCTATGTTACTTATGTGAACAAGACATGTAACTAAACAATGAGGGAAAGATTATATAAAATATGGCCATGTAGATACAAGTAGCTAGGTGGCACAACAGATAGAGGACTACACCTGAATTCTAGAAGACTGGAGGTCAAATGCAGCCTCAGACACTTAACTTTGTGGCCATTGGCAAATACCTTAACCTCTGCTTTTTCAAGTGTAAAACAAACATAATAATAGCATTTGACTGGGTTGTTTTGAGAATTAGACAGCTAATACTTGTAAAATGTTTAGCACAAGTACCTGGCACATAATAGGCTTCTAACAAATACTTCCCTTCTTCCTTCCTTTTTTCCTTTCATTTGGCTTCCCTCTCCTATCTCTGCTTAAAATCTCCCCACATACATGCTACTATTGTTATCAATTACATTTCTCGGAAGTTTCTGTGCTATTTGAAGAGGTGATATGTCATAGTTGAAAGAATACAAGACTTGGAATCAAGAAGACTTGATACAAACACTGCTTCTCACACTAACTGTGTGATCCAAGATAAATCATTTAATTTTTCTGACCTTCTGTTGTCCCATCTAGAAAATAATGAGCACCTACCTCAAGGAGTTGTTTTGAAATAATATGATGTTCCTCAATATTTAAATATGTTATAAAGAAAAGTTTTAATTTGGTTTGCTAACACATTTAGGTGTACCCATTAAAGAGAGTCTTAGATGAATGTGTCAAATATTTTTATCAGATAAGTGGATAAATGCATAGAAATTATACTCAGGCTTGTGGATGACACTAAGCACTAAGGGACATTGGCACCCAGGAGAATATAACATGAAATCATGTGGTCAATTAATCTTTAAAATTAAATTGCAATTAAGAAAAATAAAATAAATACATTAAATTTGACTGGAGACAAAACCATGTTGATATCATAATTTATCACAAATACACAATGGAAAGACTGTTCCCTAGAACTGTAAGTGTGCATGGAGTATGGGATCATTATGTTAGGGCAAATGGTCATCTTCCCTATTTTATTTTGATACATTTGGCCTATCTCTCTGAATACTTTTTCCTAGAACCTAATTTAGCCAAAGTTGCTCTGTAGTAGTAAAACATGAAAGCCATAGTTCAAGATTTTAGTATCCCAGACTATAATAGGGAAGGATGGAACATTTCACTAGGGAAAACCTGGCCACAAGATATCGTTTTTACCAACAGAACATAGGAACATTAAATTCAGATCCAGAATGGACCTTCGGCATCATCTAATCCAACTCCCTTATTTTAAAAATAAATAACTGTGATCTAAAGAGGACAAATACAGAACAGAGACAAGGGCAAGAGTAAAGGCAGCTATTCTCCTGAATTCCCCTCCAAAAATATTAAAATAATGCCTTAAAATGAATTCTGGAGCAAATGAACCAACAAAAAAATGGGGTGAAAAATTTTGAAGACAAAGACAATTTAGAAGGCAATCAGCAAAGGGCTTTCTTAACCCAGTGCATCTGTCTCAACTCAGGCCTCTCAAGTACAGGCCTCACTTGGATAGGCTTCAAATGGAAAACAAGCAGTGAACTTTGGGAGCAACTGAATCAGTGGTGGCAGCAGCTTCTGAAGCTTTCAGTCCACACACAGTGAGGGAGTCAGACAACTGGTCAGAAGGAGATTACAGAAGATACTTTACTGGCACTGGGGACAAGACTCTGTTACATTGGCCACATGCTGTTCTGGGTCACAGTTCCAGTGCAAGAAGGAGCACTAGCAGGAGGGAGGTCCCTGGTCACATTTCTTTTATTTTTTATTAGCTTTTATTTAGTATTTTATTTTCCCCAGTTACAAACAAAAAGTTTTTAATACTCATTTTTAAAACTTTGAGTTCCAAATTCTCTCCCTTCCTCCTTCCCCACCCCCCATCATTGAGAGTGCAAGCAATTTGGTATAGATTATACATGTGTAGTAATGCAAAGCATATATATAATAGTCATACTGTGAAAGAAAACACAAAAAAATACTCAGGAAAAATAAAGTAAAAATATGCTTCAATCTGTATTCAGACAACATCAATTATTTCTTTGGGGATGGATAGCATTTTTCATCATACGTGCTTCAGCCTTCTCTTGAATCATTGTATTGCTGAGAATAGCTAAGACATTCACAGTTGATCATCTTGCAACATTGCTGTGACTTTGCACACAATACATTTCATTTTACATCAGCCCATGCAAGTCTTTCCAGATTTTTCTGAGAGCATCATGCTCATCATTTCTTACAATAGTATTCCTTCATAATCACATACCACAATTGTTCAGCCATTCCCCAATTGATGGGCTTCTTATGAGCTTCTGACTCTTTACCCCCCAAAAGAGCTGCTATACATATTTTTTGTGCATATAGGTTCTTTTTCCTGTCTTTTTTTTAAATCTCTTTTGGGATACAGACCTAGTAGTGGTATTGCTAGGTCAAAGTGTATGCAAGGTTTTGTAGCCCTTTAAACATAGTTCCAAGTTGTCCTACAGAATGGCTGAATCAGTTCACAACTCCACGAAGAGTGCATTAAAGTCTTATTTTTCTCACATCCCCTCCAACATTTATCATTGACATTTTCTGTCCTATTAGCCAATCTAATAAGCATGAGGGAATGCCTCAGAACTATTTTAATTTAAATTTCTCCAATCAATAGTGAATTGGAGTATTTCCCCCATGGCTATAGATAGCTTTGGTTACTTCATCTGAAAATTGATTATATCTTTTGATCATTTATCAATTGAGAATGGCTCTTAGTTTTATAAACTTGACTCAGTTCTCTATATGTTTCAGAAATGAGACTTTTATCAGAGGAACTTGCTTCAATATTTTTTCATAGTTACCATTGCTAACTGTTTCTGCCTCCATCCTACTCTCCCCCTGTTTATTCTATTCTCTCTCTCCTTTCAACCTGTCCCTCCTCAAAAATGTTTTGCTTCTGACTACCCACTCCCCCAATCTGCCCTCCCTTCTTTCATTCCACCTTGTCTTATGCCCTTCCTCTCCTACTTGCCTGTAGGTTAAGATAGATTTCTATGCCCAATTGAGTGTGTATGCTATTCCCTCTTTGACCCAATTCAGATTACAGTAAGGTTCACTCATTCCTCTTCACTTCCCTATCTTTATCACCACTATAAAAGCTTTATCTTACCTTTGAGATAATTTACCCCATTCTATCTTTCCCTTTCTCTTTCTTTCAGTACATTCCTTTCTATCTTCCCATGTAGGAATGTAAACAGTCTCAACTTATTAAGTCCCTTATAATTTCCCTTTCCTGTTTACTTTTTTATGCTTCTCTTGAGTCTTGTAATTGAAAGTCAAATTTTCTATTTAGCTCTGGTCTTTTCATCAAGAATGCTTGAAATCCCTCTATCTCATTGAATATCCATTTTCCCCCTAAAGGATTATTCTCAGTTTTGCTAGATAGAGGATTCTTGGCTGTTATCCTGGCTCCTTTGCTCTCCAGAATATCATATTCCAAGCCCTCTGATCCTTTACCTGGTCATATTTCCAAGACAGAAAAGGTTGCATATGGTCACTCACAGATCAGAGTATAGTCCAGTAGAACAGTGAACACACTGCTACTTTGATCATACTACTTTGGAAGAACTGAATTTAAAAAGACCCCTAGAAGTAGATTGGAAAACAGCAGCATGAAATACCTAAGCTTGAGACAGTGCCCCATCACCTCTAGAAACAGAGACCAAGTTTAACATAAAGTTAAAAGTCAAGAAATAGGTTGGAAAAACAAGCAAACACCAAAAAAAAAAAAAAAAGAATCTGATTACAGAAAGTTACTATGGTGACAAGGAAGATCAAAACACAAACTCTGAAAAAGACAACAAAATAATAGGAGTTACATGTAAAGCCTCAAAGGGAAATCTGAATTGATCTCAGGACCTGGCAGAGTTGAAAAAATATTTTAAAGATGAAATAAGAGAGATTGAGGAAAAATGGGAAAAGAAATGAGAGTGATGCAAGAAAATCATGAAAAAAAAACTCAACAGCTTGGTAAAGGAGGCAAAAGAATACTAAATAAAATTACACTTTAAAAGATGAAATAGGCCAAATGGTAAAAATAGGTTCAAAAATCCACTATAGAGAAGAACTTCTTAAAAGAAAGAATTGGCCAAATGGAAAAGATATACACAAATTCACTAAAGAAAAGAATTCCTCTGACAAAACAGGAAAATGATAAATGTCAGAAGTAATGCACTTTTAAAAATGAATTAATTAATTTTTAGCTTTTAACATTTGCTTTTATAAGATTTTGAGTTCTAAATTTCCCGTTCGCTCTATTCTTCTCTCCTCAAGATAGCATACAATCTGACAAAGGCTATACATGAATTATCATATTAAACATATTTCCACACTAGTCATTCTGTGAAAGAAGTATCAGAAGAAAAGTGAAAAACCACCAGAAAGAACAAAACAAAAAGAAACAACAACAGTAAAAGAAAGAAAAATAGTATGTTTTGATCTGTATTCAAACTTGATAGTTCTTTTTCTGGATATGGATAGCATTTTTCATCATGAGTGTTTTGGAATGGTCTCAGATTATTACATTGCTTAGAAGAGCTAAGTCTAGCAAAGAAGGTCATTCCACAATGTTGCCAGTTACTGTATACAGTGTTCTCCTGGTTCTGCTCACTTCATTCAGCATCAGTTCATGCAAGTTTGTCCAGGTTTCTCTGAAGTCTGCCTGCTCATCATTTCTTATGGAACAATAGTATTCCATTACATTCATATACCACAACTTGCTCAGCCATTCCCCAATTGATGGGCATCCCCTCAATTTCCAATTCTTTGCTACTACAAAAAGAGCTACTATAAATATTTTTTCTCAGCCAAAGACAAGGTTTATTAGAACATCCATTACATTGGGCAGACTCTTAAGGAGTCTGAACATTAGTAAGCTATTGGCTGGATTATGAGAATTTGAGCTACTATAAATATTTTTGTTCATGTGGGTTCTTTTTTTATCTCTTTAGGATAAAGACCTAGTAGTGGTATTACTGGATCAAAAAAGGTATAAACAGTTCTATAGGCTTTGGACATAGTTTGGAATTGTTCTTCAGAATAGTTGGAGTTCACAGCTCCACCAACAATGCATTAGTGTTCTTTTCCCCCCACACCTCCAACATTTATTATTTTCTTATTTTGTCATGTTAGCCAATCTGATAGGTTTGAAGTGGTATCTCAGAGTTGTTTTATTAGCGATACATTTTTGAGAAGAGAGAGAAAAAGAAAGGAGGGAGGGAAAAAGTGGAGGGAGAGAGAGGAAAAGGAGGAGGGCAAAAACATGATGGAGGGAAATACACAGTTACTAATCATAACACATGGACAAACATCCATAAAACAAAAGTAGATAGCAGAGTGAATTAAAAAACACAATCCTACAATGTGTTGTTTACAAGAAATACACTTAAAGCAGAGAGAAATACACAGCATAATGCTAAGGAGTGGGAAGAGAATCTATTATAGTTCAGGTAAAGTATCATGATCTCAGACAAAGAAAAAGCAAAAAAAAATCTAATTAAAAGCAATAAACAAGGGAATTACATTTTGCTAAAAGGCTTCATAGACAATGAAATAATATCCATATGAAACATACATGCTCCAAATTTATAACATCCACATGCTTGAAGGAAAAGTTAAATGAATGACAAGATAAAATAGTAAGATCAAATTAGTGGGGGACCTCAACTAACCCTGCTCATATCTAGAAAAATCTAACTAAAATAATCAAGAAAGAAGTTAATGAGATGAATAGAATTTTAGAAATGTTAGATATGATAGACATCTGAAGAAAATTGAATGGAAATAGAAAGAAATATACCTTTTTCTCAGCTGCACATGGTATCTTCACAAAAAACAGCCAATGTATTAGGGCATCAAATCCTCATAACCAATGAAGAAAAGCAGAAACATTAAATGCAAATTTTCCAGATCACAATGCAATAAAATAATTACATTCAATAAATGACCATGGGAAGATAAATGAAAAAATTAATTAGAAACTTATGATAAAATCCTAAAGAATGAGTGGATCAAAGAGCAAATTATTGAAATAATAATTTCATTAAAGAGAATGACAACAATGAAAGCAAGATTTAGGGAAAAAATTCTATGGATGCTTAAGTCATTAAAATAGAGAAAGAGCAGATCAATGAATTGGGCCTACAGATAAACAAAAACTAGAAAAAGAACAAATTAAAAATCCCCAGTGAAACAAAAACTTGGAAATCCTGAAAATCAAAGAAGAGATTAGTAAAATTGAAAGTAAGAAAATCATAGAGTTAATGAATGAAGCTAGGAGCTGACTTTATGTAAAAAAAACCCAATAAAACAGATATATAATTGATTAATTTGACTAAAGAAAAGAAGAAAATGAAATTACCATGATCAAAAAATTAAAAGGGTGAGTTCACCACCAGTGAAGAGGAAAGTAAAGTGATTACCAGAAATTATTGGGCCCAATCATGTACAACCAAATCTAGGAACCTAAATAAAATGCATGGATATTTATGAGAAGAAAAATTTCCCAAATTAACATGATAGGAAAAAGAGTACTTAAATAATGCTATATTAGAAAAAAAGAATTAAGCAAGTCATCAATGAACTTTCTAAGAAAAAATCACCAGGATCGGATGGCTTTACAAGCAGATTATACCAAATCTTTAAAGAACAATTAATTCTAATACTATATATACTATTTCAAAAAATAAGCAAAGAAAGAGTCTCACTAAAATTCCTTTCAGAACCCAAATATGGTGTTAATACCTAAACAAAGAAAAGCAAAAACAGAAAGAAAGCTATAGACCAATTTCCCTTATGACTATTGATGCAAAAATTCTAAATAAAATATTAGCAAGGAGATTACAGAAATCTGACATGGAGATCATACACTATGATAAGGTGGGATTTGTATTAGGAATTCAGGGCTAGGAAAACTATCAACACAATTGACCACATCAATAACAAAACTAATAGATATCATATGAGTATCCCAATAAATGTAGGATAAGCTTTTGACAAAATACAATACCCATTCTTATTAAAAACACTAGAAAGTATAGAAATAAATGGAGCTTTCCTTAAAATGATAAGTAATGTCTATCTTAAACCATCAGCAAGCACTATGTATAGTGAGGATAAGCTAGAATACTTTCCAATAGGATCAGGGATGAAGCAAGGATGCCCATTATCACCACTATTTTTTAATGTAATAGAAATGCTAGCTATAGCAATAAGAGAAGGAAAAGAAATTGAAGGAATTAGAATAGGGAATCAGGAAAACAAAACTATCACTCTTTTCAAATGATACGATAGTATATTGTAGAATTGTAGAGAATGAATTAAAAAACAAGTTAAAACAAATTAAAAACTTTAGTAAAGTTTCAGTATATAATAAAAAGCCACATAAATCACTGGCATTTCCATATATTACCAACAAAGTCCAGCAGCAATAAATAGAAAGATAAATTCCTTTTAAAATTATTGAAGACAATATAAAATACTCGGAAGTCTACCTACCAAGACAAATTGAGGAACTATATGAATACAGTTACAAAACATTGTTCACACAAAGTTAAATATAGACAATTGGAAAAATATTAATTGTTCATGTGCATGCTGAGCCAATGTGATATAAATTCCACCTAAATTAATTTACTTATTCAGTGCATACGAATCAAACTATCAAAAATTATTTTATAGAGCTAGAAAATATAATACTAAAATTAATCTGGAATAACAAAAGGTCCAAATAGAATATCAAATGAATCAATGCAAAAAAAGCAAACTCAGTCATACCAATTCTCAAACATATTACACTGTGGTAATCATCAAAACAATCTGATACTGGCTAAGAAATAAAGTGGTGGATCAGTGGAATGGATTAGGTACACAATAGACAGTAGTAAATGACAATAGCAATTTAGTGTTTGATAAACCCAAAGATCCAAATGATTGGGACATGAACTCAATATTTGACAAAAACTATTGGAAACACTGAAAAAGTTTGGCAGAAAATAGATACAGACCAAAATCTCACACAATATACCAAAATAAAGTAAAAATGGTACATGATTTAGACATAGTGATACTACAAGCAAATTAGGGAAACAAGGGATAGTTTACCTTTTAGATCTAAGGATAGGAGAAGTATTTATGACAAAACCAGAGATAGAGAGCATTATGAGATGTGAAATGAATAAATTTAATTGTTTAATTTTTAAAAGTTTTTGCATAAACAAAAACAATGCAACCAAGATTAGAAAGAAAGCAGAAAACTGAAAAAATAGAGCAATTCCTCTGATAAAAGTCTCATTTCTCAAATACAAAGACAAGTCATTCCCAAAGGATAAATGGTCAAAGGCTATGAACATTCAGTTTTCAGGCAAAGAAATCAAAGCTAACTATAGTAGTATGAAAAAAAATTTCCAAATTACTATTAATGAGATAAATGCAAACCAAAATAACTCTTAGGTTCCACTTCATACTTACCATATTGGCTAATATGACAGAAAAGGAAAATGATAATTGTTGGAAGGAGATTGTGTAAATCAGAACTCTAATGAATTGTTGGTGGAGTTGTGAACTGATTCAACCATTCTGAAGAGAAATTTGGAAATATGCCCTCAAAGTATATAACTTTACATACTTTTTGACCTGGCAATAACACTACTAGTTCTGTTTCCCAAAGAGATAAAAAAAAAGAAAATGACCTATCTGTACAAAAATATTTATAGCAGGTCTTTTAGAGGTAGCAAAGAATTGGAAATTGAAGGGATGCCCATCATTTAAAGTATGGCTGAATAAGTTGCAGTATAAGATTGTGATAGAATACTATTGTCCTCTAAGAAATGATGACCAGGATACTTTCAGATAATTGTGGAAAGATTTACATGAATTGAGGAAAACCAATGGAACACTATGTAGTAAAAGTAATATTGTATTATGATAAACTTTGAATGACTTAGTTATTCTCAGCCATAAGACAATTCTTAATGACTCATGATAAACATGCTATCCACCTCCTGATAAAGAATTGATTGAGTCTGAATGTAGATCAAAGCATATCCTTTTTCCCTTTTTTTTTTTTTTGGTCTGTGTCTTTTTTCGTAGGGAGACAAATATGTAAATTTTTTTTTGCTTGACCAGACATACATGGCTTATATCAAAATGCTTGCCTTCTCAAGAGAGGGGAGGTAAGGGAGAGAATTTAGACTTCAAAATACTCAAAAAGAACATTAAAACATTTTATATGTAATTAGAAAAATATTTTAAAGAGGATAAATAATTTTCTCAAGGCCACATGAGTAATGTAAATGTTAGAACAAGGTTTTAACTGGGATAAATTTATATTACACTATTACATCAATAACTAATTATTAATTTGTGATCTCCCTTTTCCTTCTGTTTCTGGTAAAGCCCAACTCATTAAAGTCATTCAGTCATTTAAAGGCTCTTTGTGATGAGATTGGTCCTAGCCTCCATAGCATATGCTCATTAACTAGAATGGGTTGAACCCCACCCAAATGGAAAATCTAATTTCTGTTTAGAGTATAAACAGGATTTAGTCCTAGAGAGTTTTTTTCCAGGTCCTTGATCACCTCCATCAGAGTTTAGGGCAGTTCATGAAGGAGAAAATTAGCCAGAGTTCTGAAGGAGATGGCTTTCTTTGCCCAGATGCCTTGATGATATGGAATCTTATGATCAAGCCACATTCTGAGCAGGAGGAGCTGAAGACTTTTAGTTTACCTCCTCATTAAATGTCCATCAATCTGGGTTGAGTGTCACTTATCAGAGGAGTTTCCTGTCAGAAGGTGATTTAAGATACCTCTTTTGGTATACTTGGTTACTGAGAAAAACCACTGACAATTAATTTATTGATTATAGGCTACCTTAGTTAATAAATTAATTATTAATTACCTGAAAACTCTGTCTTTTGTGGAGGTTTCATTCATCACAAATCATGTCTTCTCACTACAAATCCAATGCTGTTCTCTTGCTGTCATTGTGGAAGACATGTTTGCAAGGAAAAACAATGTAACTGAGTGAAGATTGGATCTAAGATATTTCTATAGATTATATGGAAAACTAAATAAGTACAGTATTAATATTTGACTTTATCTTGAAATGAGACTTGTATGTGTATATTTCTGTAATGTTTGGGGGGGGCAGCTTCATGGTGCAGTGAATAGAGCAAAGGGCATAGCGTCAGGAATACCTGAGTTCAAATCCAACCTCATACACTTACCAGCTGTGTAACCCTGGGCAAGTCACTTAACCTTCTTTGTCTGTTTCCTCATTTATAAAATGAGTTGGGGAAGGAAAAGGCTAGCTACTGTAGTATCTCTGCCAAGTAAACCTCAAATTGGTTCATAAAAGAGTTGACCACAAATGAAAAATGACTGAACAACATTTCTAGAATATAAGGTATTTAGAGTATTTTAAATTTTTAATGGACTTTTGTAGGGTATGTGAATAATAGCTCAACAATTTGAATCTGATGATGTAGTTGACACACTCAGCTCATCCAAGGCAACTGTAATATGTTCTATTAGACCAAGTTGGGGTCAGTATGCTTTTGTATTGTAAACAGAAAGGATACCAGATTTGAAGAGGAAAATGGTGGTTAAAATTTACCAAGAAAAGTTTTGGTCTGTGTCTAACCATAGTGGGGAGCCAGTCTAAGACAAAGTGTGTGTTTAGATGGCCTCTGGTAACTTTTCTTCTGATAAACTACAATTCAGATTTCATGAGATATTAGGTAGATGGGAACAGGGTCAGCTAAGTCAAGATGTACATGAGTTTGGAACTGGAACATTCTGTGTTTTGAATTTTGTTGAAGTTGTCATTTTTTTTTCTGCCCCACCCCCTATAATCATTAACAACAAAGAGAATGGTTTTAGAGAATATTTGGAAATGTTTGCATAAAGTGGTACATGAAGTAAGCAGAACCAGGAGAATAATTTGTATTCTAATATCAACATTTTAGAAAGAAATAATTTTAATAGACTTAAGAATTCTGATCAAGAGTATTATCAATCATGATTTCAATAGATTGATGATGAATAATGTTACCAATATACTGAAAGAAAGATGATGGATTAAACATGCAGAATGAAAAAAAACAAAATTTTTGGATATGGTCAATATGAGAATTGGTTTTGCTTGACTATTTATATTTGTCACAAATGGCAGAAAAGAAAGAAAATGATTGCTCATTTTTGAAAATTAAAAATCATTGTCTTTAAAAAAAAATTCCCCAAGCCCATGGTCCTCTATGTTGGATAATGTGTTGTAGTCGGTAGTGTTCTGAAATTAGACTAATAGTATTGCATAATGGATTTGGAACCTTTGAGTCCAATCTCATCATTTGCCAGAGAAGGATGCTGAGAAAGAGGGAGGTTGAGTGATTTGTCTAGGTCATAGATGGCAGTAAGTGTCTGAGGAAAAAATTGAACTAAGGTCTTCCTGACATCAAGACCAGAGCTCTATCCACTATGCCAACCATTTGCCTCAGAAATATCCAGTTTTGAATTCTAACTCAGAGACTTACTAGGTGTGTGACACTCCCTGTGCCCCATAACCTTACCGGATCTCATTTTCTTCATATGTAAAATAAGGGGATGGGATTTTTAAAGGGACATTTAAGTCCCTTTCACCTCTAAATCTATGAATCTATAACCCTATAATCTTACAAAATAATGGGGAGAAAAGGGATAATTATGCCAGATTTGGGAGATTATTGTGGGAGGTTTGACTGAGAATATGCAGAGAATATTAAGAGGGAAGGAGGCCATTTTCCAATGGTGTCAGTGGAATCTTTCAGGCCTAGGTGGATAAGAAAGTAAAAAAAAAAAAAGCCGGTGGTGCTGGAGTAATTACAGAAGGCAATACATTTAAAAGGATTACTGAAGAATATCTTGCAACCCAATGATTAAGATCAGACTTTATATTAATCAGGTACAGGGTCATTTTAGGGGGATTGTTAACTTACATTTGTGCCCAGAATTGGGTGATACTACTGTGTTTGCATTGTCTTACTTATTCATATTTTTTTCTTCTATCTGGGGTTATCAAAATTAAAACTGAAAAAGTAAAGTTCATACCATAACACAGTATACCTATTAAAAATGGACTTCTGTGAATTTTCTTCTCCATAAAGTGATGGTTTTGAACTAAATGATCTCCAAGGTCCATTTAAGATCCAAATTCAATGACTATGACAGTAGAATTCCAGCCAAGCTTGTCAAATACTAACCAACTGGAAGCCTTTTCTCCACCTGGTAAATCTTGTTATCTGTCTTTGTTATGGGATATATTTGGGATATTAAGTTTTTCATTGATCAAGGAAAAAATTTAAAAAACATTTTTTTTCTTAACTGTATGGAATGCCTTCTGAGCAAATAATAGTAATTAAAGTTATTTTATGCTTAAAAAGTCTACTTTGTCTTAAAACAAAGACATCCAGGTGAGAATGTTTAGATTATTTATTTTTTTCATGGCAAGAAAAAAAACAAATTCCAGGTGAAAGTAAAATTTAAAGGTACCCAGCAACTCTCTTGACACTTGACATTCAAAGTTAAGTGATTTTTTTTTCTGTAGGTAAATTGTAATTGACTTCTGGTTAAGACAAACAATGTTAAAAAAAATTCACATGTAAATGGGAAATAAGATATACAGGAAATGGGATATAGAAATCCATCCTGTCCTATAGGAAAATGGAAGGAGAAGGGGATAAGAAAAGGGTGGGGAGAGAGAGAAGGTAGGGTAGATTAGGGGAAGAGGTATTCAGAATGCATGGCATCTTGGGGTGGTGGGAGGAATGAGGTGGGGAGAAAATTTGGAATTCAAAATCTTGTGGAAGTGAATATTGAAAACTAAAAATAAATAAATTAATAAAAAAAAGGATCTATAGTAAACCAGAGCTTGCAACCACAGTGGAGGGGGAACCTTCCTCATAGATCCAGGGCAGAAAAGAGTGTTTGTGGCTACTCACATACCGGAGGACAGGCAAAGAGAATAGTAAACACCTGTCCTTAGATCATGCCACCTTGGAAGAACTAAAAACTTATAGGTCCCTAGAAATATCTCTGAAAACAGCTGAACAAAGCCCTTGAAGCTTGCAATAATGAGTTCTCCACCATGGAAGCAAAACCCTAAATTAACAAGCTGTTAAAAGGCAAGTAATGGACTGGGAAAATGAGCAAAGAACAGGAAAAAAAAAAACAAACCAACCAACCAAACAAACAAACAAAAGAAAAACCTCTGACTGTAGACAAGGAAGATCAAAGCACAAAATGAGAAGACAAATTAATCAAAGCTCCTACATCCAAAGCCTCCAAGAAAAATATGAATTTGTCTCAGGCCATGTCAGAGCTCAAAAAGGATTTTAAAAATAAAGAAAGAGAGTTAGAGGAAAATTAGGAAGAGAAATGAGAGTGATGCAAGAAAATCATGAAAAACTAATCAACAGTTTGGTTAAGGGGACACACAAAAAAATACTGAAGAGAATAACACCTTTCAAAAAAAAACTAGGCCAAATTGTAAAAGAAATCCAGAAAGCCAATGAGGAAAACAATACTTTATAAAGCTGAATTTGCAAATTGAGATAGGAGGTCCAAAGGCTCACTGAAGAAAATAATTCTTTAAAAATTAGAGTTGAGGAAATGGAAGCTAATGACTTTATGAAAAATCAAGAAGCAATTAAACCAACCAAAAGAATGAAAAAAGTGGAAAAAAATGTGAAATATCTCAGTGGAAAAACAACTGAGTTGGACAATAGATCCAAGAGGGAGAATTTATAAATTAGTGGAGTACCTGAAAGTCATAATCAAAAAAAGAGCTTAGACATCAACTTTCAAGAAATTATCAAGGAAAATTGCCCTGATATTCTGGAACCAGAAGGTAAAATAGAAATTGAAAGAATTCACTGATCACCTCCTGAAAGAGATCTGAAAATGAAAATTTCCAAGAATATTATAGTCAAATTCCAGAGTTCTCAGGTCAATGAAAAAATATTACAAGCAGCCATAAAGAAATGATTGAAGTATGGTAGAGCCACAGTGAAGATAACACAAGATATAGCACCTTCTATGTTACAAGTTCAGAGGGCTTGGAATATGTTATTCCAGAGGACAAAGGAGATAGAATTAAAACCAGGAATCATCTACCCAGCAAAACTGAGTATAATCCTTCAGGGGAAAAAAATGGATATTTAATGAAATAGGGGACTTCAAAGCATTCTTGATGAAATGACCAGAGCTGAATAGAAAATTTGACTTGCAAATATAAGAATCAATAAAAGCATAAAAAAGTAAACAGGAAATGGGAAATCATAAAAAATTTTAAAAAATAAACTGTTTACATTCCTATGTGGGAAGATGACATTTGTAACTCATAAGACCTTTATCATTATCAAGGTAGTTAGAAGAAATATGTATATTTGTATGTGTATATACATATTCCTTCTAACTACCCTAATAATGAGAAAGGTAGAGAGAAAGAGAGAGAGAGATGTAGATAGATAGATACATAGATACATGTGTGTATATGAATGTGTGTATATATATATATATATATGAATATACGTGTATATATAGAGCGAGAGTACAGGTGTGAGTTGAATATGAAGGGATGATAACTAAAAATAAAATTAAGGGATGAGAGAGGAATGTTCTTGGGAGAAAGGAAAATGGAGAGGTAGAATGGGATAAATTATATCACATGAAAGAGGCAAGAGAAAGCTTTTACAATGGAGGGGATGAGGGAGGAGGTGAGGGTGAGTGGGTGATCCTTACTCTTATCATAATTGGCTCAGTTGGGTATAAAAATCTATCTTACCCTATAAGAAAGGAGGTATTGGGGGGCGATAGAAGGGAGGGCAGAATATGGAATGGGTATTCAGAAGCAAAACATTTATGAGGAAAGAGAGAGTGAAAGTAGAGACAATAGAATAAATGGAGGAGAATAAGATAGAGGGAACTACAGTTAGCAATAGTAAATGTGAAAAATAATTTTTGAAACAAGTTTCTCTGATAAAAGCCTCATTTCTAAAACGTATGGAGAACTGAGTCAAATTTATAAAAGTATGAGTCATTCCCCAATTGATAAATGATTAAAAGATACAGTTTTTGGATGAAATATCTATAGCCATATGAAAAAAATGATCTAACTCATAGTTGATTAGAGAAATGCAAATTAGGCAACTCTGAAGTACTACCTCATACCTATTAGATTAGGTAATAGGACAGAAAAGATAAATTACAAATTTTGGAGGGGATATGGGGAAAATGAGACATTAATGCATTGTTGGTGGGGTTGTGAACTGATTCAACAATTCTGCAAAGCAATTTGAACTATGTCCAAGGGTCTATGAAATCATGTATGCCCTTTGAACTAGCAATACCACTACTTGGTTTATATCCCAAAAGAGACAAAAAAAGGAAAAAAGGACCTATATGTACAAAAAAATATTTATAGCAGCTCTTTTCTGGTGGCAAAAGTTAGAAATTAAGGGGATGTCCATCAATTGGGGAATGGCTGAACAAATTGTAGTATGAGATTATTATGGAATGTTATTGTGCAATAAGAAAAGATGAGCAAGATGCTTTCAGAAAAACTTGGAAAGACTTACATGAGCTGATGCAAAATGAAATGTACTATGTACAAAAATCACAGCAATATTTTAAAATAATCATCTTTGAACAGGTTAGCTATTCTCAGCAATACAAAGATCCAAGACAACTCTGAAGGACTGATGCTGAAAAATGCGATTCATCCCAGAGAAAGAATTGATTATGTCTGAATATAAATTGAAGCATTCTTTTTTGTACCTTTTTATTTTTCTTGATGTATTTTAAAAAAAATTTTTTCACCACATAACTAATTTGGAAATGTTTTGAATGAGTACACATTCATAATGTATATTAAGTTGCTTGCCTTCTCAATGAGGGGAGTTGTGAAGAGAGGAAAGGAGAGATTTGGAACTCAGAGTTCTAAAAACAAATGTTAAAAATTGTTTTTACATATAACTGAAGAAAAATAGAATACTTACTAAATAGGGGGACCTGAATTCAGATCTATTTCTTATGGCCTTTAATATAGCGATACTCTGAGTGGGAACTGTGCCAAGACAGCTAGAAGTCAACACATGTTATGGTTGGAAACAGTGAGATACTGGTGTTGACCTTTTGGATTAGAGGCAGGGACAAGCAGAGCTAGCTTCCAAATGTAACTGCTCTGGGAGACAGGACAGGAAAGTTCATTCTTTGGAGCAATTGGAGACACAGAAAGAAAAAGGCCAGTTTGTTGATTGAGTACACATGCTATAGCATCCTTACTGAGATCAGCATGATCACTAACATCTTGGAGTCAGGACCATAGCAAAGAACAGAAATAAATCCAGGAAGAACATTGCACAAGGAAAAGGCTGCAGGAGAACCAAGGCCAACATTTGCAAGGCCATCAGGACAGGAGGAAGAAGTCTGGTATACTAGAAGAAAGAGAGGCCTAGTCTGATCTAACCCATGGAGAAGTCCATCTGCATCCAGAATATAAAAGGAACAGGACCAACTAGGAACTACTCATTCCTGGTCCTAGCAGAGATTACTAGTTAAGAAATTTGGGTTGGGTATATGAGCAGGCTGAAAAAAATAGAATAAAATTAAGAAATACTTTGGGTTAAGCTAGAAGAAGAGAGCAACTTGAAAAAGGTAAGTATAACTTCAGAGGAAGAGAAATCCCCCAGCCAGAAAGACTCAAAGAGATTAAAAGAGATAAAGCAAGAGATTTCATGATAAAATAAAATGGCATTAGAGCTCTTGAGGAAAAAAAAGAATAAATATCTTAAATTAGATGGTAAATAATATGGTCCTAGTAGTGAACTCCTTGAGAAATTCACTAAACAAAATGAATTTAATGATTCTTTGAGTTCACAAGAAATGTTTTCACAATGTCTAAAGAATGAAATACATAAAATTTGAAGAAAACTTCTATAAAAAAAGGTGACCTATAAACCAAGATAAGGAAAGTAGAGTATCTGCATAACCAATTCACTATCTCACTCATCTTAGCAGGCTTTTCCAAACCTTTTCATCACTCCTGACCTTCCCCCACCCTGAATAACTTCTCTTCACTCCATCATCTCAGCTGAGAACTGTGGGAGTTATAATTGCCCAATCTGCAAGAAAAACCACTAAGGCAGAGCTCTGAGCCAATGGCACTTTATTAAAGGGTCCATGGTCCCCTCTAATGAAGTGGACCCCAAATCTTCCTTATGATCTGAGGTGCCACTTCTTCTGGGCCCTTATTTTTATAAGGTTTGATACCAGTTTTGGTACCTGAACACTCTAGAGGGGCTACACAAAATACAGAATCCCATTGGTTGGTAGACCTTACTTCAAGGGCCAAAAATGATGTACCAGTCAAAAAATGGCATATTAGCAGGGTTGCCTCAGGTTGAGTGAAGCAGGGGCATCTCCATTGACTAAGTGGTCATAAGATCGTCACCTGGTCATGTTGAACAAGAGAGAGTTGTTTGGAAGTACAAAAATAAGTTATGAAACTTCCTGAAGTATGAAGGCATCTCACCTGCACTAGGCTTAGACATGGAATTTGAACAAAACAGGATGGAGATATCTTTGTCAGCATTCTTGTGGTTGTGCAAGCGAGTTTCAAAACTGGTAAACAAGTAGTGAAGATTACATTAAAGTTTTAGGCCTACTGTAAGAACCTCTTATCTAATTATCCTTATATGATTTGTATAAAATATCAAACTGATTAATACTAATTGGAGTAGAGTAGGGGTCCTAATGAATCATATCTCACAGAACCTTGCCTCATATTTCTTTTTTTTTTAGGCAATTGGGGTTATGTGACTTGCCCAGGGTCACATAGCAAGTAAGCATCAAGTGTTCGGTCTGAGGCCAGATTTGAACTCAGGTCTTCCTGACTCCAGGGCTGGTGCTCTATCCAGTGCACCACCTAGCTGCCCCTCTCATATTTCACTGAAAAAAAAATTAAGCTTTCTCTTTTCTCCTCCTCTCCCCTCCACTTCATCCGACATCACTCAGATGACTTCTGCCACTACCTGCTCCTTTATCCGTCTCACATAGTAAAGTACCCCCTATCCTTTGCCAAAGCAAACCCCTTTTACATCTTAAGTGTTCCTATTCTGAATCTGTTATCTCCAAAGTTACCAATGATTTTTTTTATTGTAAAACCTAATGGCCTCTTCTTAATTTTCTTACTTCTTAAACTCTATAGTCTTTAGCACTTTCAATCATTCTCTTTTCCTTAATACTTTCTTTACCCAAGCGTTTATCCTCCTACTGGTCAAACCACTCTTTCTTAGACTCCTTTGCTAGATCTTTATCTAGGTTACCATTCCTTACACCTTACACCTGCCCATCTCAGTTCTCATCTCCCTACCACATACTTTGAGATCCAGTGGGTTTGGTCTCCTTGCTATTCCTTTCACAAGACACTGTATCTATCGACTCTAGATTTCACTGACTTCCTTCATTACCTAACTCTCTCCTTATATCAAACTTTTGGCTTCCTTCAAGTCTTAGCTAAAGCTACACCTTCTTCAAGAAGCCTTTCACAGTCCTTCTTGAATTGAATCCCTTTCCTCTGAGACTATCCCCAATTTCTGTACATTTCTTTTTACAAATTATTTTAGTGAGTTCTCTGTGCATCCATAATAATCACTTTAGACAAATTCCATTTTTCTCCTACTTGGAATTGCTTCCCTTTCTGTCTTCAGATTTTTTTTTCACTTGTTGATCTCCCTTGTCTTCTGGGCTGTCTTGCTGACTTTTCCCAGAACATTTTAGTCCATGAGATCCTATCTATTTTGTCCTCTGAATCATTTGAAATCTGCTTTGGCAAAATCTAGGCTGCATAACAGACTATTCCCAAGTTTCCCTTCCCTATTAAAAACTATAGGTTATGTACAATCAATATCATATTTATGCCTTCTCAAAGGTTGGGAGATGGGTGGGAGGGGGGAGAATTTGGAATTTAACATTTAAAAAAAGAATGTTAATTTTTAAAATGTAATTGGGAAATATTTATTGAAACAAATACAAAACTATTAAAATTAAAATAAACTTTATTTTGGAATAGTTGCCTCCCCTCAAGGTTCCCATCATTTTCTACCTAGCAACCAAATCCCCTTGGCTAAGTAAAAATTGGATCCAAAATATAATTTCTTTTTTTGGTTTTTACATCACTTGAAGATGGAATTATTTCAAAGTCGAGGGATTATTTCCTTATCTATTTTTGACAGAGAGTTACAGTAGATGTCTGCATATTTGAAGTCCCTCCTCAATCTTAGAGCCTGCCCTCTGAAATTATCTCCAATTTATCCTTTATAAGTCTTGTTTCCACATTGAAGTTTATATGTTACTTCTTTCATTAGATTATGACTTCCTGGAAAGTATAGACACTTAAAAATGTTTTTGTTTTTGCCTTTTTCTGTTTCTCCAGGGCTAAGCACAGTACCTGGCATATAGTAGGCACTTAATAAATGACAGTTGACTGATAAATAATTAGAAATCTTTGGTCTCCCTAACAAACATGACCACATTTTAAAATATAGATACTCTTTTTCTAGAAATCATAAAGTAAATCTGCATAGATCTATTAGAACCAGAGGGCACAGTGATAACATAAATAATTTTTTGTTTTGCTTTTGGAACTCCAGAATGTGAACTCTCTCTCTCTCTCTCTCTCTCTCTCTCTCTCTCTGTCTCTCTCTCCTTCTCTTTCCTCCTATCATTTAATGAAGTAATGTTTTAGACTCCATGGGGAAATAAGTAGGGACAGAAAGAATGAGAAGGAGCTTTAAGGATACAGGTAGATTCGGGTATGGAATAGTCATAAGAAAAAGAAACTTCAATTGTGAGGGATTGTCTGATGTTGGCTACGTGCCATGTGGGGGTTGTGGCAACATGGGGCAGGGACAAGATATTAGGAAGTAACAGGAGCTCACGCTCCCGAGGCAGGGGGCTGTGCCATGTGGAGTAGTGGTGAACTGGGGTAGGAACAGGATACAGGGAAGTAGCCGGAGCACGTGCTCCCGAGGCAGAGGGCTGTGCCACGTTGGAGTGGGATGGCAGAGAACGAGCTCCCTTTGTCTAGTCCTCTCCCTAGGTGCAGTGCTAACCCCATACATCCCCTTCGGGTATCTGATCCTACAATCATTCACTGGTAGGCGGGGTGAGGAGGAGGGGCTAGGAAGGTATATAAGGGGCGGTAGGGGTCGGAGCTCGCTCTCTCTTGCTCTTGCTCCTGCTCTTGCTTTCCTGCTTGGCCTTGCTGTGATGGCCTCTGAATAAAGTTCGAGTGCTTGCACCTCCCGATCGGCTAGTCTCTATGTTTACCCGGGTGGGCTCCGAAGACTGGTAAGTATGACCCTGGCAGCCTGCTTCTGTTAGAAGGAGAGTGCACGGCACAACCGGCACATTCAATTATTGAAGGTTGGTTATAAGGGAGAAATGAAAAGAAAAGAAAGATAGTGTAAAGACCAGGGATCCGTGTCTGGCACAGATGCAAAGAGGAGGCATAGAAGAATGGGAGTTGACTACTTCAACAAAACATTTCTAATGTTGATCAATTCCTTCTAGTGTTGGCTCTTTCCTTATTTTGTAAAAAGGGGAAAAAAAGCAGGTGACAAAGAGAGAAAAAAGTTAAAGAGTGCCTATTAAATATAAAAAGTCACATGTTTTTTTTTCAAGTTAGAGAAGACTGTTTCACAACTTTGGGAAGAAGAAGAATACTTCACCAGAAAATGGATGGAAATTATTTAAGGAAATTATAGTATCATGGCATTACAGATTTTGTGCTAAGAGGAAACTCAGAAGCCATCTACTAAAACTCTCATTTTAAATGAGAAACCTGAGATTCAGGTAAGATATTTAAATTGCCCAAAGTCACACTAGTAAGGAATGTTAGAAGCAGGATTTGAACCCCTTTCCTCTTATATCAGGGTTATTGTTTTTTTTCAATGTACCATAAAAAGAAAAAAAAAGATTATATAAGGTTGTAAAGTTTTTCAAAACAAAAAGAAGTAAAATATTTAAATGGGAAAAATATTTTCAGCCAATGGCATCCAAATATATCACTTATTGATATGAATATATATCAACAAAAGTTATTCTACAATATATTTATATTTACATATATATTTATATTGGGGATAAAGTATATGAATAGGCATTTCTCAGAAGATTCGAAAACTATCAGCAATCATAAGAAAAAATTTTCCAAATCATTACCACCACTAATAATAGAGTAAATTACTATAAAGCTAAGGTTCTATGACATATTATAATTGATGAAAATGAAAATTGTTAGAGGAACTATGAGGAAAATAGATACACTGAATATTAGTTAAAAATTGTGGATTATCTCACAAAACTATATATTTTAGTGTAACTAAAAATTCATTCATTGTGCCTACCCCTTGAAAAAACTATTAGGCACATACTCTTTAGATATCAAAGAAAGGAGGAAAAGAAATATATATATGTGTGTATGTATATGTTTGTGTGTATAGGTATATACTTCCTTCGACCTATAGAGATCACAGGCCTAATAGTTGTATCAAAGTGTAGGCAGAGCTGAATAAATTATACATGCATACATATGTTATCATTAAAAAAAATTGGAAATAAAGCACTTACCTTTATGAAATGGCTAAAATAGCTATATAAATAAATTAGCTATAAGAATATAAATTAGGTATAAGAATGTAATGAAATATGGCAGGAAATGATGAAAGGGAAAGAGTCTGAGAAATTTGAGAGTTGTATAAAATGATGCAAGATGAAGCAAGGAGAAAAAGGATATAAATTTAATCAATGAATACACCATTTTAAAGGAAAATAACTTTGTCTTGAGAATTTCCTGATCAATGCCATGTTGCAATAAATTATGCAATAAAGAGAAATGGAGACACAAAGTTCTACACATAGAAAGAGAGCAAGAGAAAGAAAAAAAGAAGAAAATTAAAAAAGCACATCAAAGGAAATAGTTTTCAAAATACACAGGAGAGACCAGAAGGAAATTCTTTTATTGTTGTTTTGTCTAGAGACATGTTTATTTTTGTTTATAGAGTTCATTATAAAAAAAAAACAAACAAAAAGTGTGGGGCAGTTAGGTGACACAGTGGATAGAGTACCAGCCCTGAATTCAGGAGGACCTGAGTTCAAATCTTGCCTCAGACACATAACACTAGCTGCGTGACCCTGGGCAAGTCCCTTAACTCCATTACCTAGCCGAAAAAATTAAAAAAATAAACCAAAAAGTGTCACTAAGCAGTTTTAAAGTGAGTACACCAACCCAATGTGGATAAAGAGATAAGCTTCTTTAGAAAGTAAATCTACAGATTTGTGTCTTCCAGACTATAGGCCATTCACCTACAGTTG
This sequence comes from Vombatus ursinus, assembly GCF_900497805.2. Classification (NCBI taxonomy): domain Eukaryota; kingdom Metazoa; phylum Chordata; class Mammalia; order Diprotodontia; family Vombatidae; genus Vombatus; species Vombatus ursinus. The sequence continues at coordinate 34,855,861 of NW_020954556.1, read as the reverse complement.
GCAGCAAACAGCAGGTACCAGCCAATGTCCTCCCATCATCCCTTGGATGCAGCCTGTATTCAGTTCTAGTCATTCTCCTTTTTGGACCCCTTCAAGGCAGGGACAGCTCTATGCCACTTGACAGCAGGAAGCAGTTTCAGAAGCCAAGACCTTCACCCCTTACCCCAAAAGAATTTGGGTCCCATTTGTTTCTGAAAAGAATGATGGGGATGGCATCTGAACCCCTAAAAGGAAAAGACAGTGCCTTTGGGATCTGGATCACAAAAAGGAAAAGCCCTGTACTTCCCCACATGGACAGTTCTCTGTTTTTTTTTTTTTTTCCTGAGGCTGTAATCTAACTGGCCTTTCATTGTGGCTATGCCCAATCTCCCAATTCTGTTCTGTAACCTCCCTATTGTCCCTGGCCACTTCCCACCCTTAATCCTATCTAGGTTCCATTCTCCCTTGGCCACACGGTCCAGGTCCCAGCTGTTCACCCCAGACTACTTGGACACTCCTAGATCCCTCCCACAGTCTTTTTGTACTATAAGGTCCATTTGGCCTCCTTAAGGTGCTTAGATTCTTAAGGTCTGGCCTGCTTATATTAGCAATACAAATGAGTAGATTCTTTAAGAGTCAGGACCATAATGCAGATTCTTTAAATCTCACTCACCTCTGTTCAGTGTTCTAATAAACCTTGTCTTTCTTTGAAAAATAAATAAAATCAAAAGTAGATCTATCAAGTGTATTTGTTTTTGGCATAGATAAAGAGGTTGGAGACAGTATTTGATTTCATTAATGATTGAATTCCTGGTCTGAAAATTCCCTTCACCACATTTTAGAGATGTGGCTGGGACACTGAAGGGCCCAGTGACTTGTCGATTGTCATACAGCTAGCATTTTTTTTGTTTTTGATTGTTTTTAATTAATTAGTTTATTTTTAGTTTTCAACATTCACTTCCACAAGATTTTGAGTTCCAAATTTTCCCCATCTCATCCCTCCCCCCACCCCAAGACGGCATGCTTTCTGAATACTCCTTCGCCTAATCTGCCCTCCCTTCTATCTCTCCACCCCTTCTCTTATCCCCTTCCCCTTCCATTTTCCTGTAGGGCAGGAGAAATTTCTACACCCCATTTCCTGCATATCTTATTTCCCAGTTGCATGTGAAAACCTTTATGTTTTAACATTTGTTTTAAAACTTTGGGTTCCAAATTTTCTCCCTTCCTCCCTCCCCACCTACCCCTTTACTGAAGAAAATATTTCCTTAAAAATTAAAATGGAGCAATTGGAAGCTAGTGACTTTATGAGAAATCAAGATACTGTAAAGCAAATCCAAAAGAATAAAAAATAGAAAACAATGTGAAATATCTCATTGGAAAAACAAATGACCTGGAAAATAGATCCAAGAGAGAGAACTTAAAAATTATTGGACTATCTGGAAGCCATCATCAAAAAAAAAGAGCCTGGAGATCATCTTTCAAGAAATTATCAAGGAAAGCAACTCAATACAGGTTATACATCTGTAGTCATGCAAAACACGTCCATAGTAGTCATGTTGTGAAAAACTAAGTATATTTCCCTTAATCCTACCTCCCCCATTTATTCTGTTCTCTCTTTTGACCCTGTCCCTCCTTAGAAGTGTTTGCATTTGATTACCCCCTCCCCCATTCTGCCCTCCCCTCTATAATGCCCCTGCTCTCTTATCCCTTCCCCCCCCATTTTCCTATAGGGTAAGATAGCTTTCCATACCCAACTGAGTGCGTATGTTATTCGCTCCTCAAGCCAAATCCCATGACAATAAGATTCACTCATTCTCTCTCACCTTCCCCCATTTCCCCTCCACTGTAAAAGCCTTTTCTTGTCTGTTTTGTGTGAGATAATTTACCCCATTCTACCTGTACCTTTCTCCTTCTCCCAGTATAATCCTCTTTTACCCCTTAATTTTATTCTCCAGATATCACCCCTTCATCTTCAACTCACCCTGTGCCCTCTATCCATCTATCTATCTATCCATCTATCCATCCATCTATCTATCTATCTATCTATCTATCTATCTATCTATCTATCTATCTATCTATCTACCTATATACATACATGTAATTTTTTTCTCCCTCCAACTACCCTAATACTGACAAAGGTCTAATGAATTACAAATATCATCTTTCCATGCAGGAATGTAAACAGTTCAACCTTAATAAGTCCCTTATGATTTCTCTTCCCTGTTTACCTCTTCATGTTTCTCTTGAGTCTTGTATTTGAAAGTCAAATGTTCTATTCAGCTCTGGTCTTTTCATCAAGACTGCTTGAAAGTCCTCTATTTCACTGAATGTCTGTATTTTTTCCCTGAAGGATTTTACTCAGTTTTGATGGGTAGGTGATTCTTGGTTGTAATCCTATTTCCTTTGACCTCCAGAATATCATTTTCCAAGCCCTCTGGTCCCTTAATGTAAAAGCTGCTAAATATTGTGTAATCCTGATAGTGTTTTCTTAATACTTGAATTGTTTCTTTCTGGCTGCTTGCAATATTTTCTCCTTGAACTGGGAACTCTTTGGCTACAATATTCCTAGGAGTTTCCCTTTGGGGATCTCTTTCAGGAGGTGATTAGTTGATTCTTTCAATTTCTATTTTGTCCTCTGATTCTAAAATATCAGGGCAGTTTTCCTTGATAATTTCTTGAAAGATGATGTCTAGGCTCTTTTTTTTTTGATGATGGCTTTCAGATAGTCCAATAATTTTTAAGTTCTCTCTCTTGGATCTATTTTCCAGGTCATTTGTTTTTCTAATGAGATATTTCACATTGTTTTCTATTTTTTATTCTTTTGGATTTGCTTTATAGTATCTTGATTTCTCATAAAGTCACTAGCTTCCAATTGCTCCATTTTAATTCTTAAGGAAATATTTCCTTCAGCAAGCTTTTGGACTTCTTTTCCATTTGGCCAATTCTGCTTTTTAAGACATTCTTCTCCTCATTGGCTTTTTGGACCTCTTTTGCCATTTCAGTTAGGCTATTTTTTAAGGTGTTATTTCCTTCAGTATTTTTTGAGTCCCCTTTAGCAAGCTGTTGACTTATTTTTCATGATTTTCTTGCATCACTCTCATTTCTCTTCCCAATTTTTCCTCCATTTCTCTTACTTGCTTCTCAAAATCCTTTTTGAGTTCTTCTGTGGCCTGGGACTGATTCATATTTTTCTTGGAGGTTTTGGATGTAGGAGCTTTGACTTTGCTGTCTTCTTCTGGTTGTATGTTTGTTACCAAAGAAAGATTCTATGGTCTGACTTTTTTTGTGCCTTTGTTTGCCCATGATCCCAGTCAGTTACTTGAGTTTTAAACTATTTGTTAAGGTAGGGGTCTGCTTCCAGAGTGGAGAATGTACTGTCCCAAGCTTGAGGGTTTTTGTGCCACTGTTTTCAATTTCTAGGGATCTATAAATTTTCAGTTCTTCCAAGGTGCTATGATAAAATGCGAGGTGTTTACTCCTTTTCTGGCCTATGTTCTGGTCTGTAAGTGATGACAAGCACTCTTTTCTGCCTTGGAATTGTGAGGAGGATTTCCTCTCCACCAACACTACAAGCTCCACCATGCCAGCATTCCTCCTAGCCCCAGGACTACCACCCAGAACTATGACCCAGATCAAAGCACAGGCAAAGAAAGAGAACCCTGCACCAGCAAAGAGATCCCTGCAATCCCCCTCTGGTCAGTCACTCAATTCCTCCTCAGTCTGTGAGCCAGAAGATCTGGAAGCAGCCACCACACTGTGGCTGTGTGTTGGGACTGGGACTGGAACTGAGCTTCTCTCTCACCGCAGTCACAGACTTTTTCTACTGACCTTCTAAGTTGTCTTTGGTGTTAGTGGGTTGAGAAGTCAGGAAACCATCACAGCTGCCCATGATTCAGTCCTCTGAGGGCTGCTCCAGGTTCACTGAGGCCTGTTTTGCCTGCCTGATCACACCCAACTGCATTCCTCTCCCTGCCCGGTGCAATAGATCTTTTCAATATACCATCCAGGTTGTCTTAGGCTGGAAATTTGTTTCACTCTGTCTTTTTGTGTGTTCTGCTGCTTTAGATTTTGTTTAGAGTCATTTTTTACAGGTATTTTGAGGGGTTTTGGGGAGAGCTCAAGCAAGTCACTAATTTTACTCTGCCATCTTCACTACACCCCCCAGCTAGCATTTTTCAGACAAAAAATTTGAAATTAGATCTTCCTGACTCCATGGGCAGCCCTGCATCTACTGTGACATACTATCACACAATGGGTCTTTAGCATATTGATTTTTTAGTAAAATGCAAGTGACAAAAAAAAATCATTCTCCTCTTGCTATTTTTTTCTATTGTACTTCAAAATAGAGTCTGTCAATCAACAGACAAATACATTTGTTGTAAAGTAGAATGTACTTTTGATTTTGGCCAAGTAAAATGTCAATTTATTAGTTTGCCTTTTCTGGTCTTTTAGTTCACATATTTTCATTGTTTACTTTCAGAAAGAAGTCAATCAAAAATAATTTATTAAATGTTTGGAAGGTGCTAAAATAAAAGTCTCTGCCCTCAAGGACCTTACCTTTTATTTACTTATTGTTTTTACTTTTTTTATTAATTTATTTTGATTTATCAATAATCACTTCCATATGCTTTTGAGTTTAAAAATTTTCTCCCCCTTCCTCCCCACTACCCTCCCCAAGATAGCACATAATCTGATATAGGCTATACATTTACACTCATGTTAGACATATTTTCACATTAGTGATGTTGTAAGTAGAAATTAAAACCAATAGGAGGAACCATCAGAAAGAGGAAACAAAACTCAGCAGAAGAGAAAGAAAATAGCAATTCGGCTTCCATAGTTCTTTCTTTGGGTGTGGATAGCATTTTCTATCACAAGGCCTCTGGAGATATCTTAGATCCTTGTATTGCCAGGAAGGGTTAAGTTTATCAATATTAGTCATCATGCAACATAGTTGTTATTGTGTACAATGTTCTCTTGGTTCTGCTCACTTCACTCAGCATCAGACCATACAAGTCTTTCCAGGTTTTTCTGAAGTCAGCCTGTTAAGGACCTTACCTTTTAATAAGGGAAGAAAACACATAGAAGGAAGATGAAAAGCAAGAACATTGAGGAGGAGAGAAGAGTCAAAAGTGGGGTTAGGAGAGGAATGAAGACATAGCTGGCCTGAGAGTTTTTCCTAAAATGGAGATTCTGAGAGGAAATAATGAATCAGAAGGAGTCAGAACATATTTCTAGTGTGAGAAGCCCAGGAGGGGAGTGAACTTCCAGGATGAAGGGCCTTATACGGCAGAATGGAGAAAGTTAAGAGATTCAAGAATAGAATCTGTAGAGGAAACCAATAAAATAGCAAGCTACACATGCTTACAGATGATCCAATTTACAGTTTAAATACATGTGCTTAACAAAACATTATGATATTATACAACAAAATTACTGTACTCTGTTCAAAGCACCAGTAATTATCCCTATAAACTTTTTAATAGTGTTTGGAGTTTTCATTGTGCTTTTAATGCTTATTATATACTATTATTAAAAGAACACTCTTGAGAACTATTCAGTCTGTAAGTTTTGGGTAAATCAATGAGTGTACATCCCAGTGAGGCCAAGAATTTCAGGTCTTTGTTAATCTACTGTTTAAGTAAACTGAAAGTTATAGCTGAATAGGTTCTTATTACCTCTCCACTACTTGGATAGTCTACATAGTTTAACTATTCTACTGAATTTAGCTGTTTTAATAAAGTACTTCATACTCTTTGCTGTCAGGAACCCTGTCTTCTACTTTTCTATTCCCTATAGGATATTCTACCTACAAATAAAGCCCTTAGCATATACTTACGGATTATAAAATCTTGAAGGCAAGAAAGGCATTTTTACATTGTATCCTCAGGACATAGCGTAGTACCTTTACATGTAATAGGCAGTTAATATATATGCTAAAGTATATTTGTTAAATGGCTGTTGTTTCAATATGTGCTTTCAAGGATATGTATTTACAAGAATGGACTTTCAAAAATCCAGTAATATTTCCAATAAATGTAGCTTTTCTTCTGAATATTTGCTAGATGGCTTAGTGGATACAGTGCTGGGCCTGGAATCAGGAAGACATAAGTTTGCATCTGGCCTCAGGCACTCACTAGCTGTGTGATCTTGGGCAAGTCACTTACCCCCTGTTTGCCTTAATCCAGTAGAAAATACAATGGCAATCCACTCCAGTGTCTTTGCCAAGATGGGCACTATCAGTGCTCTGTGGTCCATGGGTTCATGAAGAGTCAGACATGACTTAATAACAAGTAGATCTACAGCAGTTTTCTAAAGGATATTTTTTTTTCTTTTTATCTTGTTGAACTCCAAAATGTTCGAAGAAACATATTCTTTGAATTATTATCATTGGAGGCTTTGAAAAATGTTTCTTATTCTCAGCCCCTGGTGTGCTAAGGAGAGGTCAGGCTATCTCTTGCTTCTTCCAAACTAGCATATTTATACTAATGTTTATCCCAACCTCTTAGCCCTTTCAATTTACCCTCATTAATTTTCATCAAGCTCAACATGAATGTAAACCTTTTCTTCCATAATACATGACTCCTGTCCCATTTAACTTCAGTATCTGGGTTGATTTTGAATTAGCAAGAAGACCTTCAAAAGCAACAATAGCCTGATTATTCCCCACTCTCTAGCTCTTGCAGTGATCATGCAGATTCCTTTGGTCACATGCTGAGAAAACCCAATAATTACAAATATATTTATGATAGTGCTGCTGCTGTTTCAGGGGACTGCTCTACAGTTCATGCTAAAAATAAAAGGGCAACACACTTTACATGCTGGTAACTGGTTCCACTTGATAGATGTACTTGCTTTTTCTCAGACTACCATTTATCTCTCAACATCTCTGTTCCTTAGGTATTATAGAATATACAATATTATGCTCAGAATTCCTTTGAAGATTGGCTGTTTTTCTTTTTTTTTGTATACCCTTCTGTTTAGTCGACTAGTCTGCATACAAATTCTCAGAATTGTGGAAGTTCAAGTGCTCCTCTTATTTAATTAAAATGGAATGACAGAGGGAACAGCCAAACTTGATCTACATAACAACCATCAGTGCATGTAGTTAAAGTGTGAAATGTTAGGGTTGGGAGGGTAAGAGAGAGAGGAGAGAGGAAAACAGAGGGACAGAAGCAGAGGCAGAAACAGAAATAGCAACAATGGGTTGGAAGGGGTGGAGTGGAGAGACAGAGAGATAGAGACATAGAGTGACACGCAGAGAGAGACAGAGGCAGAGGAAGAGAGGAAGCGAGAGACAGAAAGAAATTGAGGGATTTAGGAATAAAATGAATCTCAGAGGCAACTCATCTATTATCATCTATAAGGAAACTGAAGCCCACAGATTCTAAATAACTTGCCTGTGGTCAGACAGACAGTAAGTGTTAGGGACATGATGGGAAACTCTGATCTCAAATCCAACCCTCTTCAACTACACAATGACTTTTCTCATTTCTCTCTTGAACATTTTTTCTGGGCAAGAAAAAAATAGTCAGAAAATGGGGCTACTTAGTGGATAAATTTTGAGGTCATTGGAAGACTCCTTTACTGATCCCCACCACCTTTCATATCTCTTCAACTTGCTTTCATGATAGTCAGCAAAACTTGTCAGGTCTGAAACTATTGTGCTCTGGTCTTGGGTTAAGAGTTTACCTACGGACCTCTAAGCCAAGATGGTGGAGAAAAGGCAGTGACTCTTGTGAGCTCTCTCCAAAACCCTTCAAAAATCATTAAATAATAACCTAAAACAAATTTTCAGGTGACAGAACCCACTAAAGGATTGGACAAAACAATTTTCTAGTCCAAGGCAACTTAGAAGATTGGAAGGAAAGGACTGTCTCACCGGGTGAAAGTGAAGCACAGTCCAGTGCAGACCATGCCAGTGTAGACCAGACCCCAGCACACCAGTAGTGGGCCTTGGGAGTTACTGAGCCAGCATTGGCATGGGCCACTTCCAGATTTCTCAGCCCACAGATGGTTAAAAGTCAAGAAATAGGCTAGAAAAATGAACAAACAACAGAAAAAAAATTCTGACCACAAAAATATTACTATCGTGACTAGGGAGATCAAAACATACACTCAGAAAAAGACTAAAGTCAAGGTCCTACTCCAAAGCCTCCAAGAAAAATATGAATTGGTCTCAGGTCATAGAAGAGCTCATAAAGGATTTAAAAATCAGGTAAGAGAGGTAGCAGAAAAATTGAGAAGAGAAATGAGAGTGAGGAAAGAAAATCATGAAAAATAAGTCAACAGCTTGTTAAAGGAGGCACAAAACAAAATACTGAAGGAAATAACACCTTAAAAACAGACTAGGCCAAATGGTAAAAGAGGCCCAAAATTTTAATAAAGAAAACAATGTCATGAAAAGCTGATTTGGCCAAATGGGGAAAAATGCACAAAAATTCACCAAATAAAAGAACTACTTAAAAGTAGAATTAGTCAAATAGAAAAAAAGATTTACAAAATCTCACTGAAGAAAATAATTCCTTAAAAATGAGAATTAAGTAAGTATAAGATAATGACTTTATAAGAAATCAAGAAACAAGAAAAGAAAACCAAAAGAAAAAAAAAAGAAGACAATGTGAAATCTCATTGGAAAAACAATTGACTTGGAAAATAGATTCAGGAGACATGAGTTAAAAATTATTGTACAACCTGAAAGCCCAATAAAAGAGCCTAGACATCATCTTTCAAGAAATTATCAAGGAAAACTGCCCTGATATTCTGGAACCAGAGGGTAAAATAGAAAATGAAAGAATCCACAGATCACTTCCTGAAAGAGATCCCAAAAGGAAAACTCCCAGTAATATTACAGTCAAATTCCAGAACTCCAAGGTCAAGGAGAAAATATTGAAAGCATTCAGAAGGAAACAATTCAAGTATTGTGGAGGCAGTGTCAGGATAACACAAGATTTAGAAGCTTCTACATTAAAGGATTAGAGGGTTTGGAATATGATATTCTGGACATCAAAGAATCTAGGATTACAACCAATAATCACCTACCCAGCAAAACTGAGCCTAATTTTCAGGGGAAAATAAGTATAAAATAAAATAGGGTACTCTCAAGCATTCTTGAGGAAAAGATCAGAGTTCAATAAAAAATTTGACTTTGAAATATAAGATTCAAGAGTATCATAAATAAGGTAAATAGGAAAGGGAAAACATAAGAAATTTAATAATGTTAAACTGTTTACATTCCTACATGGGAAGGTGATACTTTTAACTCATAAGAACTTTCTCATTATTAGTGCAATTAGAAGGAGTATATATAGATGGAGGACACAAGTGTGAGTTGAACTTGAAAGGATGATATTTAAAAAATAAAGTTAAGGGGTGAGAAAGAGGAATGTCTGGGGAAAAAGGGGAAAAGGAGAGGTAGAAGCAGGTAAGTTGTATCACATAAAAGAGGCAAGAAAAAGCTTTCATAGTGGAGAGGATGCTGAGGGAAATAGCAGGGAATGCTTGAACCTTACTCTCTTTGGAATTGTCTCAAAAAGGGAATAACATACACACTCAATTAAGTATATTAATCTATCTCATCCTACAGAACAGTAAGAGTGGAAGGATATAAGAGAAAATGGGGTGATAGAAGAGAGGGTAGATTCGGGGAGCAGGTAGTCAGAAGCAAAATACTTTTGAAGAAGGACAGGGTGAAAGGAGAGACAGTATACAATAAACAGGGGCAAAATAGGATGGAGAGAAATACAGTTAGCAATCATCACTGGGAAAACATTTTGGAAGCAAGTTTCTCTGATAAAGGCCTCATTTCTCAAATATATAGAGAACTGAGTCAAATTTATAAAAACTAGGAGCCATTTTCCAATTTATAAATGATCAAAAGATATAATCACTTCTCAGATGAAGTAATGAAAGCTATCTATAGCCATATGAAAAAAAATGTTCTAAATCACTATTGATTGGAGAAATATAAATTGAAATAACTTTGAGGTACTAGCTCACATGTATTAGCTAATAAAACAGAAAAGGAAAATGACAAATGTTGGAGGAGATATAGGAAAATTAAAAAAAAGCATCAATCCACTGTTACTACTCTCTATAGGTAATTCACTGTTGCGAACTGATTCAACCACTCTGGAGAGCAATTTGGAATTATCCACAAAGGGCTATAAAACCATGCATACCTTGTTACCTAGCAATACCACTACTAGATCTATATCTATTCCAAAAGAGATAAAAAACAACAAAAAAGGGGGAAAAGACCTACATGTACAAAAATATTTGTAGCAGCTTTTTTTTTCTGGGTGCAAAGAATTGGAAATTGAGAGGATGTCCATCAATTGGGTAATGTCAGGACAACTTCTAGTTTATGATTGTGATGGAATACTATTGTTCTATAAGAAATGATGAGCAGGATGCTCTCAGAAAAACTGGAAATACTTCTATGAACTAATCCAAAATGAAATGAGTAGAAATGAGAAAAAAATAGGAGAATATTGTGAACAGTTACAACAATAATTTGTTGTGATGATCAGTTGTGAATGACTTAGCTATTCTCACCAATACAATGATCCAAGACAACTCTGAATAACTTATGATGAACGTTGCTATCAATCACCAGAGAAAGAATTGATAGGTGTCTGAATACAGATCAAAACACACTTTGAAAAAAACTTTAATTATTTTTCTTTGGGTTTTTTATCTATGTTTTCTTTTAAAATGTGACTAATACGGAAATATGTTTTGCATAATAATACATGTATATGCTATATCAAATTGTTTGCCTTCTCAAAAAGGGGTGTGGGGAGGGAGGGGGAGAATTTGGAACTTAAAATTTTAAAAATGAATGTTCAAATTTTTATATGTAATTGGGGGAAAATAAAATACTAAATATAAAATTTTTGAAGACATTTTAAATAAAGAGTGTGCCTACTCATCCGTGAAAGAGTGAGCATGATATGTGGGAACACTAATCCTCCTCAGCAAGGGGAATAAGTTAAAAAGCCTGCCTAATTAGCTATCCTTTTTAGTATTGTTATTTATAACTGAAATTCAAAAAACTTCAAGCTCTTTGGAGTGGAGTGGGAGCAAGGTCTAGTATCTCACACTTTCTTAGTAATAGGATAAAAAAATACTTTTAGTTCACATATTCCAACTCACTCATTTTACTGATGAGGAAACAGGCCCAGAAAGTGGACCAAAAGTCACATGGGTAATGCATGAAAGAACTGGGATTTGGAGGCATCTGACTCTAAATCTGTTCTTTCCTTTTGCAAAATGATTCCCTGACTTCATTCAGAACAATGGATCTCAGGAAAGAGTTGTCTATGATATCTTAGATTAACTAGATGGAGAGCATTGCTGGTTTTCTATGTATAAATATGTCAAAAGTTATTCCCCACTACCATCATTCTAATTTATGATTCCCAATAAATTATATTAACTTGATTGTAGAGAGGCTTTCTTTTATATATAAGACAGTGACCCCTTGATTCTAAACTGACCGATTTCTTGGAAACAGTGGTCTATCCAATTTATTTTGTATATGACAAATCTTGGGATGCAGAAAAAGTAACTCAATGTCTTTCAAGCAGATAAGAGTCAGGCAGTCTTAGATTATATTATATGACTCACATTTATCAGAAATAACATTACAAAGTGAGAAAATCATGGAATCTTACAAATAGAAGGAAATTAAGATGCTGCCAAGCCAAAGCCATGCTAAAGAATAATTCCCATCACAATATCTTGATGAATTAGCCCTCTAGCCTTTATTTGAAGACTTTGTGTTGGAAGGAAACACACTATCTCCTAAGACTATGGTAGGCATAGTGTTTTTCATGGGAAGGGACTCCTGATGATATAGGTTTTCTAAAGTCAGCTTGATTCACTTTCTTCTCTTCCTGGATAGAAAGGAGAATAAAAGTTTTTAGGTTCTGTTTTCTGGATAGAAGGCTAACCTTATGACAGGTAAAGTTGCTATCTGGAGCATTTTTCTATCATCTTCTCTCTTTTTTCCACTACCAGGAGTTGTGGAGATTTTATGGCCTTATGTCAGAGTATACTCAACTGATCCCAGAAAAAGAATTTGTAGCCATCTTCTCCTAAGCACCTTCATGACTTCATGCATCTTCTAGTTCATCATCCAAATGTTTTTTCTTCCTTTGTCTTCTAAAATAATTTTATTATCCTTATATTTTATGTTATAATTTTATATATACTTTTGATTATATTGTTAAACAATTTCATATCTTTTTTCAAGACACATTTAAGCTATTATTTTTGATAATTTTGAAATATGACAGTCTAAAATGGAAATATCTGAAAATGTATAAGGAATTCTGTCCGTCTAGTGACATTCATTTCTTCCAATTGAAAGACTTACATTTCTCTAGTGTTGTTCAGCATTATTGATTTGACAAGTACCAGCTTCTTAGAACTATTTTTTCAATAGCATTGTTGTAGCAATTGTCTAAAATATTTATTTGGTTCTGCTATTTTAATTTGTATTACTTTGTAAAAATCACATTTTTTTTCCTTTTTAGCCCATTCTCTGAGGCATAACTCCTGATGGTTAGCCACAGTGTAATTATTACATACTTCTTAAAATTCTACAGCTATCTATGAGTTGTTGGATGTCTTTTCAAAAGTTATGTTGTTAATGAGCCCCTACCAGTATGCTTCAAACAATGAATATAGGTAGATTCCACATAGCCATATTGAAATAACTTTTAGGAAAGTTATATTAATGAATGGGGCACAGTAAAAAAAAAATGGATATAATACATTTTCCAGGAGTCTGTGACTAATTTTCTCTAAAGTATATACAGAGAACAGAGCAAAGTGGATTCAAGCTCAGAGAACTAAAAAAGGGGTTAATTCATAGTTCCTGGTGGCTAGAAATCATATTTTCCCATTTTTAGTGTGCACAAAATATTAGATATGGTTTAACTTCTTTGCTGGACTTGTAGAACTTTTAGGTTTTATACCATCTCTATTTTGACCTGATGCTGGCATTATCAGTAGTTTCTGTTGCCCTATGGATGGTGCTAGGTCAACAATGGAAAAAAAGTTAATTTTAAAATCTTATGGACTTTTCAAAGCTTCCAAGTTCCTCCTCTGTGTTAGGCAGGTGGAGAACAAGGCTGAGGTCATATTATTTTCTTCCGAACTCCCTACACTTCAAGCAACTCCTTCTCAGAATTTAGCTGGAACACTCTCTCCTTATTCATTGATTTTTAGAACCTGAATCTATCAAGGCCCCCAAATACTTTCTTTTTAATATTTGACCTCTAGAATGACTAAGTTAGCTTTGTCAATTCTAACACTTTTCCTGCTCAATATGCTATATCTAGTTCATATCTAGCTCATCCAGGGGCTTTTTACACTTAATTGAAGACTTTGATTGATTTAATTCAATCAAGACAAATTCCCACTTAGCTAAAGTGCCAGGGCATAGTATTTTATCATTTTTGTTAGGTGGGGTAGATTAATTTGATTGATTTACTCAATTGACCCCATCATCACATCTGAATTCCTCATTCATAATTTCTTACACATACCAATTATTTTTAGTCTTTTATTCATGTAAAACAATGCTTGCCACTCTGGGAGAAAGGTTTTCCTTTAATGAATCTTTAATGTGTAGTTATTAGCAATACTTGTATTCTGTAGCTTGCTTTTGCAGGAATGTAAGCAAGTCTTGTTAAAATGGTAGTTTCTAAGAGCTACCTTGAACTAAATATGTGAAAGAAAAGCCTAAAATCAACATGTGAGAAAGTCAGACTTGGCTCAGTGCAATCCAAAGGCCATCAGTATTATTAATTAGAATTCAGCATTTTTCACTTTTCCCCTATGACCAGGCATATGTTTGGGAGTCATTTAAAATCTCTCATGCCTTTATTTTTCAGTATCAGGGAAGCTGATTGTAATGGGATACTACTGAATGGGTGATTAATGCTTTGATAAATGATTCAGAAATTACCCTTTTCTAACTTCCTACAGTGGGCTCATTGGTGAAACCATGGTAAACCTGTCATAACCTCCCTAATAAGCTCAGACAGCTGAAGGAGACTTTCCCATACACTTACTCCTTGCTAGGATGAATGCCAAAGTAATATATTAGGATCAAAGAGATGAATGGATGCTTCTGAATTTCCTTTAAGAGAGCAGATTGTGGCAGCAGTTCTATCTAGTTTAAAACAAAACACGTCTTCCTTTGAACCCTTAAGGATATTAAAAGATAGAGCTCTTTAAAGTATGTACCTAAATACATTGATACATTTTATGTTCTTGAAATGCTTGTTTGTAAGAACAGGCATTATGGAAACATTCTAGTGATGGAATATGAGTTTTCATATTCTTTATATTCTATCAGAAAATAAAGCATTTTCTCAGACATATTTGAAGTTGAAAAGTGTCTGTTGAATGAATGAGTGAATGATAATTTTTCTATAAGTTTACAGAATTGACTTTCCATAATTTTTAAGCTTTTTATTTTCATTCAGAGCATAATGCAAATTTTCAGTCATTAAAATGCATGGCACTTGCATAAAGTGTCATGAGAGCATGAAAACTAATGAGAAGGTCTTTATGTCGGAATTAGCATAGGATAATTTACATAGACGTTTAAAGCAATGTTGCCCTTGAGGACTGCATCCTATAATTGGTGACATTTAATTTTGGAAACAATATACTATGGAATTGTTTGTGCAAAATATTTTGGACTTAGTAGATGCTTCTATTTCATTAAGCTGTATGTAGAAGCTTGATATAATTTAAAACATTATAATTCACAATGTATAAAGTATGCTATTCCAAGTTTGTACTAAGAACTACTTTCAACCATATCTAGAAATGATAGGAGGATTGGACAATCCTTTTTGGAGTCAAAGTTATCTCTTCCTGTGTCTCACTATTTGGGAAAGGAAGAAAAGAAGGAAGGAAGGAAGGAAGAAAGGAAGGAAGGAAGGAAAAGGGAAAAGAGAGAGGGAAGGAGTGCTTACTGTGTGTCATATACCATGCTAAGTGCTTTACAAATATTATTTCTTTTTATCCTCACAAAAACTCTGTGAGGTAAGACAATGCTATGAAGCAGATGTTATTATTGTTCCCATTTTACAATTGAGGAAACTGAGGTAGAGGTTGAGTGATTTTCTCAGGATCACATAGCTAGTATATCTAAGGCTTGATTTGAAATTAGGTCTTCCTCACTCTAGGCACAGCACTCTATTGACTGTGCCACCTCATTTTTTTATGAGAGTAGATTTCCATTTCCCAAAAAAGCAGAACCATTAGATTATCACAAGATAGCTATTAGGAGAAACAGTAATCAAGACCACCATTTCATTTAGTAATCTATTAGAAATGAAGAACCAGGAAAAAATCTACATGTAAATACTGGAATACATTTTTTAAAATTCCTGGTAGAATATGAATCAACAGTATTCATTTTTCCTGACTCATTGGGAGAGAAAAAATGTTGATTGATTCCAACAGTTTCAGGAGAAGATCATTTGCTGAGCATCTTGTCCTGGGGCTCAAGGAAGACAGAAATGATGATATTTCAGCCCCCCATGACAAATCATTCTCTAAAGCTCTCAAAACCTTTAAGTAACATGGTGAAAAGAAAGACGAAGTAAGAGGCAAATAAGATTATTTAATTTACAAAATAAACAAAAAGAAATAAGAGTAACTATCAGAATGTATTATTAAGTGTTATATGTAAAGAAAAATTTAAATTTAAAGGAAATGTGTTATTATCTATAAAAGGCCAAGTGCTGAAGTTGAAAGAACATGAAATAGTTGTCCTAACTCATTTTCAGAAAATAAAATTGAATAGGTCACAAAGGAGTTATCAAAATGAAAAAGAAACACTTTGGTCCCAATTGGTTCTCAGATTAATTCTTTCAAATATTTAAACAGCAATTAATTTGTATACCACTCAAATAATTCACAAAAAGCAAGGCAGAATGTATACTACCAAATTCATTTTATGAAACATTCTCCTAACACCTAAACAAAGGGGGTAGGATAAAGCAAAGAAAAGGAACTGTAGACTAATATCACTGGTGAATATAAGAAAATGTTTGAAGAAAATCCTAATGAAAAGAATAGGGAGATGCAACAATGGCTCAGGATTAGGAAAATAAAAAAAATAATCGTATTAAAAGGAAAACAAAACAAAATTACATGGTTAGAGGAATAGATGAAGAAAATCCTTTGGAAATGTATGCTAAAAAATCCCTAAAACATAAACTTAGGAAGGTCCCCCCTCCAGTGGATCCTGGTTGATAAAACTTCAAAGAGTATTTTGTAATTGAGAAACTGGAAAATATGCCAGTTCATATAGAAGTAAAGCAAAGATATTCTATTTCCTCCTTATTCTTTATCATAGTTCTAGAAGTGCTAGTGATAGTAGTAAGACGAGAAGAAGAAAGTAAAGGTACAAATACTAACAGAGAGGCAACAAAATCATGCCTTCATTTATAAACTCCAAGATTTCAGTAATGTAATGGGTGACAAAGCTTTAATATTCATGTAATTCCTGCATATTAGTAATAAGCTCTTGAAAACATAATACAATGGGCAATCCCATTCAAAATAACTTAAAATATATAAAATATAGTTGATCTACAAAGATGAAGTTGAGATATTTAAGTACAATGGTAAAAAAAAAACACTTAATGACATATCATTTTATATCTCCCAAGTTGAACTATGTTTTTAAACTGAAAATTATCACCATACAAAATTGGTGCTAAATAAATCAAACTGCAAAGGGGTTCCTTTAAAGAGCTAGATGAAATAACAAAACACGTACAAGAAAATATCCAGAATCCCAAGGTAAATAATTGAAAATATATAAGAAAGAATGTGCAAATGCTATTTCCAAACCTCAAATTATATAAGAGGTAAGCATCAAAGTTATATAGAACTGCCTAAAATTAGAAAATAATTAAGTGGAACTGAGTAGATAAGCAATATTTGGAAGCAAAATCGATAGAACTTTGATAAGCCTGATAATTTATGTTGCAGAGGACTATCTATTTGACAAAATCTGTTAAGGAAACTCAAAGCAGTCTGAAAAATATAGTGTTATACAAGCACCTTACAACTTATACTACAATAAATTCCTCTTGCATATACAATGTAAGCATAAAGGATCAAATGATTTAAAATTATTGAAAAAAAAAGAGATATCTTTCACAGTTACAGCCTGTCAAGGTATTGTCCTTTGTACTTGAAGAGGACCAAAATGGCATCACAATATTTGGGTTAAAGCACAATGTGTCTGACTGTGGTTAATCAGATCAAAAAGTGCTCAGAATGCTCTACCACAGATGTGGCACAAATAGTCCTTTTGAACATTTGAGATGAAGTTTCTCTCAATTTATACATTTCGTGTTTCTTCTGAGCTACTGCAATTCTGCTTTGCTAATATAGAACAATGCCTTCTTTGATGATGATGTGCCATGCTGTATGGTACCATCCCAGTGTCTCCCATTTCTTGATATTAATACCAAAGTACTTCAGAGAGATCTTTGGAATATGTTTGTATCAATTTTTCTAACCTCTGTGTGAGCACTTTCCTTGTACAGTTTGCTATAACCATTTTTTTTTTGCCAAATTTAAGTTTGACATTCAAACAACATGGCCAGTCCTTTGGAATCACACTGTCTGCAGTACAGTTTAAATGCTGGGAAGTTCCATTTGAGAGGGGACCTCAGTGTCTGGTACCTTATTTTTCCATGTGATCTTTAGAATATTTCTAAGACAATTCAAAGGAAATTATTTAAATTTCTGACATGGTACTGGTTTACTATCCAGGTTTCACAGGCATACAACAATGAGGTTAACACAATAGCTCTGTAGATCTGACAAGATAATTCTTAATGAAATAAGATTTGTAGTATATCACAAAAGACAGATTGATATATTGAATTATAAAAACAAGTTTTTGAAAGAACAAAATCAATGCACTTAGATACAAAGTGAAACTGACAATAGGTTAAAAATGGATGATATCTCTCTGACAAAATGTCTCTTGTCCAAATTGTATAAGAAGTTAACATAAATAATGTATCTAATACCAAGACCCATTCCCTAATGAGAAAAAAGAACATTTAATTATATATACAGGAGCAGAGCCAAAATGGTTGAGTAGAGGCAGCAACACAGCTGAACTCTTCCAACATTTCTCGTCAAGTAACATGCATCAAATAGAATACAAGAGTGGCATAGCCAACAAAAGTTCAAATCAAGACATCTTTCAGCCTGAGATAACTTTGGAGGCAAGAAGGAAAGGGTTGTGATGCCAAGGCTGGGGCCAGTCTAGAGTCCATGTGGCAATAAGACCAGCCATGGGCCTTGGAACTGGCTGCTATAACAACAGAAGCAGTAGTTTCAGGAGCTCTCAGCCCAGATATGGAAAGAGAATTGGACAACTGGTCAGAAGGAGATTACAGGAGATGCTGAGCTGACACTGGGCACAGGACTGGGTGCTGTTTGGTAACTCCATTGACCATAGATAGTTCTGGGTCCCAGTTCTAGAGTTGAGAAGAAAATTTGTTGTTAGTCACAAGGAAGCATGGATCCTGGTCACAATTCCAGGGCAGAGAGGAGCACAAGCCCTTGTGGCTGCAGGGAGCAGGGCATCTGGTCAGAGTTCAAAGGTAGAGAGGAGTGCTAGCATTTGGAATTTCAGGAGAACACAGGGCCCTTCCTGGGTAAAGACTATAACACAGAGTAGAAGAGCAGTGACCATACTTCTCCCAGTATTATAACACTTTGGAAGCACCAAAAACATATAGACCCCAGAACTAATTCTGAAAACACCAGTGTGAGAAAAGTCTGAAGCTTGAGACAGCGCCTCCCCACCTCCAGAACTCAACTTTAACATATGTTCAGTTAAGAAATAAGTTTGAAAAATGAACAAACACAACAACAACAAATCTGACTATTGTAAGCTACTATGATGACAGGGAAGACTAAGAAACTCAGAAGACAACAACATGAAAACAGCTATAAAAAAAGTCTCAAAAAATTTAAACTGGACTCAAGCCCCCCCCCCCCAAAAAAAACATCCTGGAAGAGCAAAAGAAAGAGGTAAGAATGGTAGAGGGAAAATTGGGGAAAATGAGTGATGCAAGAAGACGATGAAAAGGAAATTAACAACTTGGTAAAAAGAGGCATAAATTATACAAAGTCTTCAAAGAAAAATTACAAACTATTAAAAACAACAACAGAAAGGGTTGTTACAATAACATATAGTAAGAGATACACAAATTAAAATGGATTCGAAGTTTTACCTTGCCCCTAGTAAATTTACAAAGATAGCAAAAGATGGATATTGTTAATGCTATAGGCACAGGGTAAAGACATTTGGACTAACATTTTTGGAGGAATGAATAGTGGATGAACCATTCTGGAAATCAGTCTGAAAAAAAAATAACAATATAAATATATTTATAGTGGCTTTTGCTGTGATTGCAGAAGATTCTAGAAACTAAGGGACTACTCAATTGAGTAAAGGTTGAACAAATTTTGGAATCTGAATCTAAGGTAATACAATTGTGTTATAAGAAATTATGACAGGGACAGTTTCAGGAAAACCTGGGAAAATTATATGAACTCATTTAGAGTGATATAAACAGAACCAGGAAAATAATTTATAACTCACAATATTATAAAGATAAAATTTTTGAAATACTTAAGAACTCTAATAGACACTAATAACCAACCACAATTCCAGAGGATTCCTGATAAAATATTTTCTCCACCTCTTTAAAGTGAGGGGAAGGACTCAAGGTTTAAAATGAGACATATTTTTTTGGACCTGACCAAAGACAGAAGTCGTTTTGGTTAATAATGCATATTCATTACCAGGGTTTTGTATTTCTTTTTTCTTTTTTATTTATTTGGGAAGTGGGGGGGGTAGATGACTTTTTTGTTAATTGAAAAAATAAATTAAACTAAAAATAAATTGGAAAGAGTGCTGGAACATGACTAAAACACCTACTTATGTCCTTTAACCCAGAGATTCCACTACATTTTATAGATCTTAAGAACATCAAAAAAGGAAAGGTCCCACACAGGCCAAAATAAAAATTGTAGAGTTTTTGGTGATAACAAAGAACAAGAAAGGATATGGATAATCAATATGAATTGATAAATGAATGGCTAAACAAATAGTGCTCTATGAATGGAATGAAATATTACTATTCCATGAGAAATAAAATATATTGATTATTTAGAAAAAATGTAGCCAATTTTCCTAGTAGAGTTGTTTAATAAGATGTTCTGCATAATTGAATTTTTCAAAAAATGAAGATTCCTCCTGCTGTTTGTTTGAATGTCTTGATCCTTTCTAATCTATGCTCATGTAAAACTTTATAGACATGACATAATTCAACCACCCTCAGTGCTACCCACACTTACTTTGTATTTATTTTGTAAATATTCTGTATATATTTAGGTGTGTAAATATGTGCTTGTTGTTTTTTCCAATAGAATGTAAGCTCCTTGAGGACAGGGACTTCACTTTTCTTGTTTCTTTGTGTCCCTAGCATTTTCAGAATGTATGATACTTACAATCCTTTAATAAAGGTGTGGTGATTGACTAGTTCGTTATATTAACCACAAAGTTATCAATTAGAGGATATCAGATTTGAACCCAAGTATCCTGAATTTTTGTCCAATGCTTTTTCAACTATACCATGTTATCCTATACCATGTTATCTTTAGAATTTTAGTGTGTGAAATTTGTGACAATCAATCTGACTGTCTGACTATTGCTTTCTCTTTTTTCTATTTTCTGCATTTCACTTGTGCTTTATAATTGACATTTTCAGAAATGTGATTTTCAGAAATATGTATACACACACACACACAAAACACACACACACACACACACACACACACACATTTTTCCCTTACAATATGAATGAAGTTTTTGAGGACTGTTTGAAGTTATGAATTAAATACATTTTTAATCATTTCTGCTACAAAAGTGTCTGTAGCCTTCTAACTTGGTTAAATAACAGTCTACCTAACTGATAATGACTATTCATTTTAAAATCCCATTTTAAAAAATAAATATGTAGAAAATGTTCTAAAAAGGTATTTTAATTAGGGCACTGAGTGGCAGGCAAGCTAATCTAAAGTTATACTATGGCTGCAATTTTTCTTAGCTAACTCAAATATTGGCTAATATAACGTGTCCAGATTTGTTCAGAGCAAATCAAGCCATAATAATAGAGCATTTTCAGATGTCTTCAGCAGGCTAAAGTAATATTTAAGAAATGGATCAAATGTTTCAGTTTAATGACTTTATGACTAGATCAATTCAAAATGATACATAACCCCCAAGATATGATTATGAGTGCTTAATTAGCAACGAGAGATTGAATTCATTTTTGGCTTAAACATAACATAAAGGGGTCTTATAATCACTTAATCTTAAACCAATCTGCCACATCATTGATAGGGATATTCTCCTCATTTTTGAAGATCAAAACCCAGTGATGCCTATCGTAATTGCCCATGTCTTCTCCACCAGCTCACCATCAAAGATCTAAATAATGGAATATGGGCCTTTCTCACTCTTGACACATCAAGTCAAGTCAAGTAAGGATCTGCTATGTACCAGTCATTGCACTAAGTACCAAGAATACAAAGGAATGCAAAACTGAGACAAAAATAAACCAACCAAGTAACTACTCTAGAAGACCCCACAGGTTAATGGGGAGATAATGGGAACACAAGTACGTACAATAAAGACATGTGAAGGAGAAGTCAGAGAGAAACTCAGAGCAAAGACATAAAAATTAAGGGGCATTGGGTAAGGCTTTGTACAGAATATGGGACTTAAGCAGAGACTTGAAGGAAACTATGAAGAAGATATAAGGGGTAGGGAGGAAATAAACATTTATATAGAACCTACTACATGCCAGGCACTGTGCTAAGTGTTTCTACAAATATGTCTGTTGATCCTCACAATAACCCTGGGAGATAGATATTATTATTATTCCCATTTTATTAATGAAGAAGCTGAGGTAAACAGAGGTTAAGAGACTTGGCTAGTGTCACACAGCAGTTAAGTGTGTGAGGCTAGATTTTAACTCAATTTTTCCTGAGTCTAAGCCCAGTGATCTATACATATATGTATATACATCTATACATATACACAGGCACGCACACACACCCCTTTGTACACATGCTCATATACACATGCATGTATATGCATATTCATGCAAATACACATATGTGTACATATGCAAACACACATATTGCACACATATGTGATTATAAAGATGCACAGATATGTGCATGCACACAGCATGTATACATATATTACATGTACATATACATGTTCATGTGTGTACACAACATACATTTATATGCCTATAGATGTAAATTACATACAAATATATAAATGTGTGGATATTGTCATCAGTTTATAATTCATATATATACACAATGTGCATAATACACATGTGTCATCACGCACATGCATACACATATGCATAATACACATGTGCCAACATGTGTGCACGTACACATATAAACATATACAGAGCAAGATAATCACCAAAAAGAACAAATAGCTTTAAGGAACATGACCTCTATTTACCTGAGACAAAAGGATTGCTACATACTCAAGAAAAGGCTTTTACTGATTAGGAAATATGAGTTGTCACTTTGATAGATAGGTATCCTATATGTGTTCCTCGTCATCCTTGTACTCTAAATTTGAAGCCACTCTTCCCATGGACTTGTGTGTATTTGTGTGTGGGGAGTGTCCTCCCAAACTTTTTGTTTTGTATCAAATCTTCTTAGTATACAGTCTTAGTAAATGCCTTTTGCTAAATGGCAAATTAATGTCTATCAGCTGATTGAAATGGAGAACATACCATTGAAGACTCTTCAGTAACAGTGTTAGAAACCTCAGCATCTCAGATTACTTCTAGAACCTTGAGTGTGGCCACCTTCTGGGAATCTATTCTGATGATAAAAGTGGGAATTGGGAGTTCAGACCTAGAGTACAGAATGTGTATGCATGTACACAGAGAGACGAATTCTATAGCTGCCCATCTCTCTGCATGTAACAGGGCAATAAGCATTCTTCATCCATTTTCTGTCCTTTGTGGAGTTAGTTACACCAAAGTTCCTTGAATGGTTATCGATCTTATCTAGGGGCTCTTCTGCAATGTTCTGGGCCCTAATGCAAGTATAACAATGTCATCTGAAAAAGGGGCATCTAGTAGAACTCACTATCTAAAAGGGAACCTTATTCAACTTGAGTTTTGTGCTAGTAATTCTCTATGATAAGGTCACAAACTTTGGCAAGCATACATGTGTATGTGTGTGTGTATACATACACCACACACATATGAATATATATACATACATATATATATACACTCTATCTATATATGTATATATGTATGTGTGTGTATATATTCCTGATATATATCAAGAATTTTATGATACTTTACCAATAATGTAGAGATACCTAGAGAAATATTAGTTGCTGAGCACTGATAGGATACAGATGACATGATCTCCATTAAATTATTTTTAACTGAATTGTTGACATATTGAACATATAGATCCATAAGATCGACTCTACAAATGTATTGGAAACACTGTGTCCATGCATCATGGATAGAATAGGGTAAGATTTACTTGATGAAGAATTAGAATGTAATCATACTTTAGTCATTATATGGAGAATTTGAAAACAACCAAATCTGTGAAAGATTGAATTAGACTGAATATAGATCAATGCTTTTGATGATTTTTGATTCCTGATGTTTAAATAACTCAAGGTTATGAGCATTAACATTAGTTATCATTGAACTATGAACAGGAGGATAGAAGAGTCAATAGTTTATTTTATTAATAAGGAGATTTTGATTTGTTAAGTCTCAACAACTGCTGTTCACATCCTCCTCATACTACATCTCTTGTATCTGTAGTTTTATGGGACTGCAAAACAACTTAAGCATTTTATGAAATAAGCACTTAGTTCAAATTTATTCTCCACTCTGTATATGACCCACTTATTGAGAAAATAGGCATATAGCCCTAAATGTCACCTAAATTATTTCACTTTTGTAGAAACCTATATAATATGAACCATACCACAAGCAATTTAATAGTCAAATCACTTTTTCAAAGATACAACTATTCTTAAGATGATATGAACTCATTAAAAGAGAGAGAAGACACCTAGAGTACACATCTATCTACTTATTTTATGTATGCTCCCCAGAAGTAGCTCCTTCATTCCATTAAAGCTGAAAATTCCCTTCCTCTCAAATAAAATAAATGCATCATATGTAAAAGCCTCATCTTTCTATAACATGAAACATTATTAAAAATAATGACTGGCAGGTGCTGGACAGGTTGAACAAAAAAACAATAATGTAGGAGACAACGCACAAACAAATATACACAAAACAAACTATGTACAAGATAAATAGGAGAAAATTAACAGAGAACTCACTGGAATAAAGAAGGATTAGGAAAAATTTCCCATAGAAAGTAAGATTTTAGGAGGGACTTACAGAAAACCATGGAAATCAGTAATTAGAGCAGAGGAAAGAGAATATTCTAGCCAGGGAGGATAGCTAGAGAAAATGCCCAGAGATAAGAGAAGGAATGTATTTCTTGTGGAAAAGTTAGAGGCCACTTTCACTGAAATGAAGAGTATGTGTCAGCTAGCAATGCATAAGAAGATTGGAAAGGTAGGAGTAGGATACAGTATCAAGGGCTTTGAATGTCAAACCGACCTTTTATACTTGTTTCTAAAGGCAATAGGAAGCCACTGATGTTTATTGAGTAAGGGGCAGATAAAATTATTGAACATATGCTTCAGGAAAATTACTTTAGTGATTGAATGGAGGATGGATTTGAGTGAGGAGAGACTTCAGGCAGGCCAATTCGCCATTAGGTTATTAAAATAATTCAGGCATGAGGTGATGAGGCCCAGTAAGAGAGTGGCAGCAGTATCATTTGTCATGATTACTCAAAAGAGAAAGATAATTGCCAAATATAACACCAAGCTAAAATATGAACTCACCTGTAAAATCTTACAATAAGGGATTATATGCGCTTATGAGCAGTACTGTCTCATTAAGAAGAGAAGAAAACTATATGGAAGAAATAGTTCAAAGAAATTTTGACAAGGTATCCAATTTGCCAAAGTCATCCTCAGGACATTCAAGGATGAAAATGGAAGGAGGACTACAAGCAGAAGAAAAATGGAAAAAAAAATTGCAAAAAAAAATTTTAATACAAGCTTTTTCCTTCATCAAATACAGTGAAATCATCACACTTGTTACATAATATCACAGTCACAGTAATGCTTCCATTGGAGGTAAAAAATGGAAGTAGAAAGAGGAAAGATGAGAAAACAGCTAGGTTCTCTCTTTCCCTCTCTTTCACTTCTGCTGTTATATTTTCATCCTATTTTCAGTCATTCTGAAGGCACTCAGAAATTAAAATGGAAGGACAACAAAATAGATAAATTGGAAAAGAGTTGCACAAATGTATGTATATGTGCAAATATATGTGTACACATAGATACATTGTTTCATATTTTATTGATGTAAAATAGGTAACAGAAAACAATTACCAACCTATAGGCCTACTCTGTCATCATTACAAGATCTTTATGAGGATCATCTTTTTTTTTTAGTTTGATATATTTTATTTATTTTGTTAAATTTTTTATAATTACATATAACAGCATGATATTTGGTTTTAAATTTTTTGAGTTCTGAACTCTTTTCCTCCCTCACCTCCTTTACCCCTTGAAAAAAGTAACAATATGAGATAGATTATACATGTGATGTAATGCAAAATACATTTCCAGCAGAGCCAAGATACTGGGAGAAAAGCCAGAAAGTTGCCTGAGGTCTCCCCAGTTTCTCTCAGAAACAACATTAAATCAAGTCTCGAAACAGATTCTGGAACAACACAACCTACAAAAAGATAGAGTGCAACAATTTTCCAGCTTAAGATAACTTAGAAGGACTTCAGCAAAGGTCTATCTCACTTGGATAAAAAGGGAACATAGCCCAGCACAGACAGTGTCTTGGAAAGCCAGCCAGAAGCTCTTAGCCATAGCAGAGATCAGCAATTGAGGCCACTTGGTCCTGACTCAGCAGGCCAGTGGCACAGCAGACCAGCTGTGAGGACTCCAGCTCCAGCACAGAAGGCAAATTGCCAGCTCAGGAAACAAGTCAACAATAAGTGTGACTAGTCCAGGCCACCACAGTGAAGTGAGCAAGCCACCAGGATCTGAGGCCCCAGTACACAAAGCCAGTGACCTGGCTCCTAGGCCACAGCACAAGAAGCTTGGGACAGTGCCTCCTGTGCTCCAACAGAAGAACTCAACTTTAAAAGCTACAACATTGGCAAGAATATGAGCAAGAAGCAAAAAACTAATGAACAAAAACTTGGCCATGAATTTGTACTGTAACAGGGAAGATCAAAACACAAACTCAGAAGAATACAATAATGTCATGATGCCCACATGCAAAACCTCAAAGGAAAATATTAATTGGTCTCAAGCCCAAAAAAACCTTTTTTGAAAGAGTTAAAAAATGATTTTAAAAGTCAAATAAGAGAGGTAGAAGAAAAATTGGTAAAAGAAATGAAAAGTACACAGGAAAGAGTCAACAGCTTGGACAAAAATTGACTGAAGAAAACAACTCCTTAAAAAGTAGAATTGGGAAAATGTAAGTAAATGACTCTGTGAAAGATCAAGAATCAGTCAAAGAAAATCAAAAGAATGAAGAAATAGAAGAAAACACAAAATACCTCATTGAAGAAAACAACTGACCTAGAAAATATATCCAGGAGAGATAATTTAAGAATTATTGTACTATCTCAAAGTTATGATAAAAAAGGGTTTGAATAGCATCTTTCAAGAAATTATCAAGGAAAACTGCCCTGAGGTCCTAGAACCAAAGGGTAAAATTAGTCATTGAAAGAAACCACCAATCACCTCCTGAAAGAGATCCCAAAATGAAAACTCCAAGAAATATTGTAGCCAAATTCCAGAATTATCAAATCAAGGAGAAAATACTGCAAGCAGCCAGAAAGAAACAATTCAGATATTATGGAGCCACAATTAGTATTACATAGGATTTAGCAGCTTCTACATTAAAGGATCAGAGGGCTAGGAATATGATATTCCAAAAGGCAAAGGAGCTTGGATGACAACCAATGATCAAATACCCAGGAAAATTGATCATAATCTTTCCAGTGAAAAAATGGATATTCAATGAAATAGAGGACTTTCAATCATTCCTGATGAACATATCAGAGCTGAACAGAAAATTGAATCTTCAAATACAAAAATCAAGAGAAGCATAAAAAGGTTAACAGGAAAGAAAAAAATGTTATTCACTAAGATTAACCTATTTTCATCCCCATACAGTATGAGGATACTTGTAACTCGTGAGAACTCTATCTATATTAAGGCAGTTAGAAGGGGTATATATAAAGAGTTCTGCCTCAGTTCTAGCAAAGAGATCTTGTAATCTCCTTCTCATCTCCTTGTAATCCCCTTACTGCTTGTGGACTGAGAGCTCCAGAAATAACCATTGCTACTGCCACTGCCATTGCCACTGCTGATTCAGTCACTCACAAAACCTGCTCTTGCTTTACTGGGGCCGGAGGTGTGGACTGCACTCTTCTCTCATCTTGATCTGACAGACCTTTCCTGTTGACCTTCTAAATTGTCTTTGGAGTCTATGGGGCTGAGATGTCTGGAAACTGCCACTGCTGCAAGTGATTCAGTCCCCTGAGGCCTGCTCCTGGTTTCCTGGGGTCAGATTTACACTGGGGCAGCATGAGTTGGACTGTGTTTCTCTCTCAGCCTAGTGCAACAGACCTTTCCTATCCACCTTACA
Source organism: Vombatus ursinus (assembly GCF_900497805.2). NCBI lineage: Eukaryota > Metazoa > Chordata > Mammalia > Diprotodontia > Vombatidae > Vombatus > Vombatus ursinus. Next base: position 34,827,956 of record NW_020954556.1, on the reverse strand, counting down.
GGTTGTCTTGGGCTGGAAATTTGTTTTAGTCTGTCTTTATGTGGGTTATGCTTCCCTAGTATTTGTTTAGAGTAATTTTTAAAGTATTTGGGAGGGTTTGGGTGAGAGCTCAGGCGAGTCCCTGCTTTTACTCCACCATCTTGGCTCTGTCCCCTAGGGAAGAATAAAATTGAAGGAATTAGAGTAGACATTGAAGAAACAAAACTATCCTTCTTTGCAGATGATATGATGGTATACTTAGAGAATTCTAGAAAATCAAATAAAATACTACTTGAAATAATTAAGAACTTTAGCAAAATTGCAGGATATAGAATAAACCCAAATAAATCATTGACATTTCTATATATTAACAACAAAGCCCAGCAGCAAGAGATAGAAAAAGAAATTCCATTAAAAAACTGTAGGCAATATAAAATATTTGGAAGTCTACCTCCAAAGACAAACCCAGGAATTATATGAACACAATACCAAAACACTTTTCACACAAATAAAGTTACACCTAAACAATCGGAAAAAGAAATTAATTGCTCATGAGTAGGCCAAATCAATATAATAGAAATGACAATTCTGCCTAAACTAATTATTCAATCAAACCACCAAAAATAATTTGATAAAGCTAGGAAAAAATAACAACAAAATTCATCTGGAAGAACAAAAGGTCAAGAATATCAAGGGAATCAATGAAAAAAATGCAAAGGAAGGTGGGCTAACAGTACCAGAACTCAAACTTTATCATAAAGCAGTAATCATCAAAACTCTCTGGTACTGGCTAAGAAATAGAATGATGAATCAGTGGAATAGAGAAGGTATGCCAGACACAGTAATCAATGACCATAGTAAATAAGTGTTTAATAAACCCAAAGACCCCAGCCTTTGGGATAAGAGCTTATTATTTGACAAAAACTGCTAAGAAAACTAGAAAACAATAGAACACAAACTAGATATAGGTATAGGTATAGATAATAGATATAGATAGATATAGAAGAACAAAAGGTCAAAAATATCAAGGGAATTAATGAAAAGGATGCAAAGGAAGGTGGCCTAGCAGTACCAGATCTCAAACTTTATCATAAAGCAGCAATCATTAAAACTACTTGGTACTGCCTAAGAAATAGGGTGGTGGATCAGTGGAATAGATTAGGTACACAAAACACAGTAGTCAATGACTATAGAAATCTACTATTTGATAAACACAAAGACTCCAGTTTCTGAGATAAGAACTTACTATTTGGGCTTAGATTCTATGGCCACTGCTCAGATTCTTAAAATCTATCCAATAACTTACTAATGTTCAGACTCTTTAACAGTCTGCCCAATATGATGGATGTTCTAATAAACCTTGTCTTTGGCTGAAAGGAGGCTTGGGTTGAATTCTTTCAGGCAGGACCCATGTGTTGTGATTTTGGGGTCCCAGGACTCCTGAACCCCTAAACCACATTATTTTGGTGGCCTGTATGGGGAAACTGCCTAACCCTAAGTTCTTCTCCAGTCAAGACTGGAAGGCATGTAAGCCTCCCCCCCTCCCCTCCTTTCTTGCCCTGCAGTTGTGGTTGCTGTCCAAGCACCAAGCCTTGGAGGTACTTTTCTGGCAGACAGTTATGAGGTTGTCTTGCACTTGGCCTGACACTCTCAGGCTCTCAGTCCACTGGGTAGGTTGAAGGCCATGGACCTGGGTACACCTTCTGCAGCATAGAGGAATAGGACAGACACATTATCTGGAAGTGTAGGCTCAATTCTGTTAATTCCTTCAGCTCTAGGGAATTGGGGAAAACTGCAGTTGCTTTTTGGTTCCCTGAGGCTTACTTTCTCCCTTCCCTCTACACCTCTGAATCATCCTTCATGGAGGTTACAGGGAAAGTTAGAACAACTAAAAATATCTTGGCATATTCTGAAGGTTTTGTGCTTGAGTATTGAGGAGTTTTGAAACGCCTGTACAACCTGGTCACCCCTTTCTCTTGAGTCAAGAGGGTATCTGCTAATTTTGCCCTTCCTGACCTGGGAAAGGAAGGAGAGGGAGGGGCAGCAGCTATGGCATGGGACCCCCTGGCAATGGCCTTGGGGTCTAGGGCAACCTTTGCCTTGAAGCATTACCCAGGTTCAGCACATCCTGCTCGAGGTAATGAAGCTAGCTTCCAAACTTGGGTCAGCACGCTCTTTTAAATTTGTAGTTTTAACTATTAATGATGAGATGTTGATTCTCTGTGTAAACTAATTTGGAAGTGTGTTTAACAAAACTGAAGTCACCTGATTGGTAATGGGTTTGTTTCAAATTGGTGAACTTTCTGTATCAGTTATGTCAAGCAACTTTTCATAATTTGGTTACCCCTAAAATAATTTGGCTATTGTTGGTCATTGTTTTAATGTGTAAACTAGCCAAAACTTTGTTTGGGTTATGTATGACTTGCTGAGAATTTACAAGTGTGTAGAAATCTCTAATGATTGTCTTTTTACACCAGGACAAATTTAAGTTTGAGATGCAAATCCTGGAAAAGTTTTTCCTAAGCTGTGATCAGTAAAACTTACTGTTTGAGGTAAAAGCTCATAGGATTTTATTTTGAGTTGTCTGATGGGTCATAATCCATCAATAATCAATAATCCACCATCTGAGAGAAATTCCACGAGCTACTCAGAGAATGTGATACTGATGGGAAATCAGCATCAGGAAAAGTTGAGAGGACAAGTTTAGCTTCAGCCTAAGATGGGATCCTCCTGCCTCAGTTTCCCTATTATATTGCTTTGAAAGGGAATGTTTACTCACTTGGTTATTCCTGAGTCTGACTATGAAGTGGATTTGATACTGCATAGTTGGAAAACTGAATTATTTGAATCCAAACAGAGCTAAGGATGTTTTATCCTCCAAAAGTTGGGCCGTAAATCTAGTCCCTGCTTTATATCTGGGCCCTGCAGTTTTTTTCTGTCACATTTTTGTCTTCCAGACTATGGGCCATTCACCTATAATTGGTAGCAAACAGTGGGTACCAGCCAATGTCCCCACATCATTCTCTGGATGCAGCCTGTGCTCAGTTCCAGTCAACCTCCTCTTTGGGAACCCCTCGAGGCAGGGAGAGCTCTATGCCCCTTGCCAGCAGGAAGTAGTTTCAGAAGCCAAGACATTCTCCCCTTACCCCAAAAGAATTTGGATCCCATTTGTTTGTCAGGGGAATGATGAGAATTGGATCTAGACCCCAAAAAGGAAAAACCCTGGACTTTCCCACATGGCCAAATTTCTGATGTTCCCCTGAGGCTATAATCCCATCAACTGGTCTTTTATTGTGGACCTCCCTATGGCCCCAGGCCGCTTCTCCATTCTCCCTTGGCCTTGTGGTCCAGGTCCCTGGAATTCTATTACCTCATAGACTACTTGGCCACTCCTAGATCCCTCCTATAGTCTTAATGTATATAGAGTTCATCTTGTCCCCATTAAACTGCTTAGATTCTTATAATCTAGCCACTGCTCTGATTCTTATAATCTAGCCACTGCTCAGATTCTTAAAATCTAGCCAATAGCTTACTCCTTAAGAGTCTGCGCTATATGATAGATGTTCTAATAAACCTTGTCTTTGGCTGAAAAAAAAGAGAACTCACTATTTGACAGCAATTTCTGGGAAAACTAGAAAATACAATGGCAGAAACTAGGCACAGACCAACATCTTAGACTACATACTAAGATAAGGTCAAAATCGGTATATTATTTATACATGAAGGATGATACCATAAACAAATTAGGAGAGCAAGGAATAATTTGCCTGTCAGATCTATGGAGAAGGGAAGAATTTGTAACAACAAAAGAAAATGAGAACATCATGAAATGTAAAATGGATAATTTTGGTTACTTTAAAGTTTTTTTTTCCCTCACAAACAAAGCCAATGTAACCAACACTAGAAGGAAAGCAGAAAGCTGGAGAATTTTTTTTTTTTTACTGCCTATAATTTATTATATCTTTCAGGCAATTATGAGAAGATAAAGAAGTGATCTGTTCATGAATATCATTTATGAAAGCCAGCTTGCTCTCTACAAATGTCATTGATATAATCTCAATTCATGAAAAGATGACTACCATCATCAATTATTACAGATTTAGTTAATCTAATCAATAAAATGTTCCAAGATAATTCCAAAAGACTTATGAATAAAAATGCTATCTATCTCTAGAGAGGGAACTGATGAACTCCAAGTACAGATTGAAACATTCAAAACCTGCACAAAATATATAGAGAAATGAGTCAAATGTATAAGAATACAAGTCATTCCCCAATTGATGAATGGCCAAAGGATATGAAAAGGAAATTTTCAGATGAAGAAATTAAAACTAGTTATAGTCATATAAAAAAGTGCTCTAAATCACTATTGATTACCGAAATGCAAATAAAAACAATTCTGAGGTATCACCTCACACCTATCAGATTGGCTAATATGACAGAAAATGAAAAGTTATAAATGTTGGAGAAGATGTGGGAAAATTGGGACATTAATGTGTTCTTGGTGGAATTATGAACTGATCCAACCATTCTGGAGTGCAATTTGGAACACCTGTGCCCTCCATCTATCTATATATTTATCTCTCTCTCTCTCTCTCTCTCTCTCTCTCTCTCTCTCTGTATATGTATATATATATGTATATATGTTATACATATATACATATATATATACATATACATTATATATACATACAATTTTCCCTCCAACTACCCTAATACTGACAAAGGTCTCGTGAGTTACAAATATCATTTTTCCATGAAGAAATGTAAATAGTTCAACTTTAATAAGTTCCATATGATTTATCTTTCCTGTTTACCTTTTCATCCTTCTCTTGAGTCTTTTATTTGAAAGTCAATTTTTCTATTGAGCTCTGGACTTTTCATCAATAATGCTAGAAAGTCTTCTATTTCATTGAATATCCATTTTTTCCTGAAGGATTATACGTAGTTTTGCTGGGTAAGTGATTTTTGTTTTTAATTCTAACTCCTTTGACCTTTGTAACATCATATTGCAAGCCTTCTAATCCCTTAATGTAGAAGCTACTAAATCTTGTGTTATAATGATTGTGTTTCCACTATACTTGAATTGTTTCTTTCTGAATGCTTGCAATATTTTCTCCTTGACCTGGGAACTCTCAAATTTGTCCATAATCTTACTGGGAAGTTTCCCTTTGGAATCTCTTTCAGGTGGTGATCAGTGAATTCTTTCAATTTCCATTTTACCCTCTGGTTACAGAACATCAGGCTTATTGGATCTCTTTTGCCATTTGGGTTAGTCTATTTTTAAGGTGTCTTTTCTTCAGTATTTTTGGGTCCCCTTTAGCAAGCTGTCAACTTGTTTTTCATGATTTACTTGCATCACTCTCATTTCTCTTCCCAATTTTTCCTCTAATTCTCTTACTTGCTTTTCAAAATCCTTTTTGAGCTCTTCCAAGTCCTGAAATCAATTCATATTTTTTGGAGGCTGTGGATGTAGGAGCTTTGATTTTATTGTGTTCTTCTGGTTGTATGTTTTGATCTTTTTGTCACCACAGTAGGATTCTATAGTCTGAGATTTTTCTGCTGCTTTCTCATATTTCCAGCCAATGACTTGAATTTTAAACTCTTTGTTAATGTAGAGTACTGCTTCCAGTGTGGTTAGTGTACTGACCTAGGCTTTGGGGGTTTTGTGCAGCTGTTTTCAGAGATATACTTTTAGGGATCTGTAAATTTTCAGTTCTTCCAAGGTGGTATTATCAAAGGAGAGGTGTTAACGCTTTTCCTGGCTTGTGCTGTGCTCTATGAGTGAATGCAAATATTCTTTTCTGCCTTAGAACTCTGAAGAGGATTCTTTCTCCACTGCCACCACAAACTCTGCCATGCTAGTGCTCCTCCTCAACCTAGGACCACCACCCAGGACTTTAACCCAGACCTAATCATGGGCAAAGCAAGAGAATCCTGCTTCAGCACCAACAAAGAGATCCTTGCAACCCTTCTCTGATCAGCCCCTCAATTTCCCCACTCTATATGGAACAAGAGTTCTGGAAGTACCTATGGCTGCCACCACCTCCCTGGTGCTGTGCTAGGGCCAGGGTTTGACCATTCTCTTCTCTCTCCCAGGTCTAATAGACCTTTCCCACTGACCTTCTAAGTTGTTTTTGTGTTTTTTGTTTGAAAAGTCTGGAAACCACCACAGCTACCCGTGATTCAGTCCCCTGAGGCCTGAGGTTTGCTAGGGCCCCATCTTTGCAGTACAAGCTGAACTACACTCCTCTCCCAGCCCAGCACAATAGACATTTCCTATCAACCATCCAGGTTGTCTCAGGCTGGAAAACTATTTCACTCTTTTTGTCTTTTTGTGGTTTCTGCTACTCTAGAATTTGCTTATAGTCATTTTAAAAAGGTATTTGGAGGGGTTTGGTGGAGAGCTCAAGCAAGTCACTTCTCCCATCTTGGCTCTGCCTCCTCTTAACTTTCAATCTTATCAATTTCATTTTTGATTTTAAGAACTTACAATTTTTGCTCAATTGGGGATTTTTAATTTCTTCTGTTTCTATTTTTTTTTAGTTGCATACCCAATTCTTGATCTATTCTTCTTTTATTGTGTTGATGTAAGTATTTTGGTATGTTATCTCATTGTTATCATTCTCTTTAATGAAATTATTTATTTTTTTAATTTGTTCTTTGACCAACTTTTTCTTTAGGATTAGATTATTTAGCTTCCAAATAATTATTAATCTATCTTTCCACTACCCCTTGCTGAAAGAAATTTTTATTGCATTATAATCCAAAAAGAATACATTTAATATTTCTGCATTTCAACATTTGATTTTGAGGGTAATGTGCCCTAATACAGACCTGCACAACATAAAATTTTTCAGACCACAGGTTAGACTAGAGACATATTGATGATGGTTAGTTGCTGCAGGTCATGTGTCAAAAGGAGAATGTCCTGTGGCAACCCTACATTTTCACAAGCTGCCCAAAATCCTTTGGCCAGTCACAAGTGGCTTGTAGGCTGTCTGTTGTGTAGGTCTGCCCTAATACATGGTCAATTTTGTGTAGGTCCCATGTGCTGGTGAGAAAAATGTATATTTCATTTTCTTCCCATTCAGTTTTCTCCAAAGGTCTTTCATGTCTACCTTTTTCTAATATTCTATTTACCTCCTTGGTTTCTTTCTTTTTTAACTTTGGTTGGATTTATTGAAGTCTTAGAGGGGCAGTTGAGGTCCCCTCACTAGTATAGTTCTGCTTTCTATTTCTTTCTCCAACTCACTTAACTTCTCCTTTAGGAATTTGGATGCTATATCACTTGGTGCATATACGTTTAGTATTGATATTGCTTCATTGTCTAAGATACCTTTTAGCAAGATGTGTTTTTTATTTTACTTTGTTTGAGATAAGGATTGCAACCTTTGCTTTGTTTATTTCCATTGAAGTATAATAGACTCTTCTCTAGAACCTTATCTTTATTCTGTGTGTTTCTCTCTGCTCCAAGTGTGTTTCTTGCAAACAACATACAGTAGGATTCTGGTTTTTGATCCACTTTGCTGTCTGTTTCCATTTTATGAGATAGCTCATCCCATTCACATTCAAAGTTATGATTACTGTGTATTTCCCTCTGTCCTATGTTTCCCCCTGTTGACCTATCCTTCATTCTTTTCCTTCTCACCAGTGTTTTGGTTCTGTCTACCACCTCCTCAAATCTGCCCTCCTTTCTTCAGTTCCTTCCTGCTTACTTTACTTAATATCCTTACCTCCTACTTCCCTGTTGGGTAAGATAGATTTCTGTATTCAACTAACTGTGCACATTATTCCTTCTTTGAGCCAATATTGATGAAAATAAGGTTCAAATGATTTCAATTGCCTGGCCTCCCATCTTCCCCTCCACTGTGATAGGTCTTTTGCACCTCCGCATGTGACATAATTTACCCAATATTACCTTTTTTTCTTGCACCCAGTGTCCTCCTCTTTCTCATTCTTTAGTTATTTTTATGTCATTCCTTCAAATTTACCTTATACTGTACCCTCTGTCTATGCATATTCCTTCTAGCTGTACTATTAGTGATGCATTTTTATGAATTATGATGTCATCTTCCCATGTAGGGATGTAAACAGTTTAGCTCCATTGAATCCCTTACGTTTTCTTTTTCCTTCTTATCTGTTTACACTTTTTTTTGGATCTTGATATTAGAGATTAAATTTTTGGTTTGATTCTGGTCTTTTCCTAATGAAAACTTGAAATCTTATTTCATTGAATAACCATTTTTTCCCTTGATGTATTATGTTTAATTTCACTGGGTTAATAATTCTAGGTTGTAGCCCTAGTTCCTTTGCCTTCTGGAATATCATGTTCCATGACTTCTGATCTTTTAATGTTATAGCTGCTAAGTCTTTTGTAATCCTGATTGTGATTCCCCAATAATTGAATTGTTTCTTTCTGACCACTTGTAGTATTTTTTCCTTGACCTGATAGTTCTATAACTTGGATTTCTTGGAGTTTTTAATTTTGGGATCTCTTTCCTGAAGTGATCGATGGATTCTTTCAATGCCCAATTTGCCTTCTGGTTCCAGGATATCAGGGAAGTTTTTTTTTTTGATAATTTCTTGAAAGATTCTGCCCAGGTCCTCCTTTTGAATATAGCTTTCATGTAGTCCAGTGATTCTGACATTGTCTCTCCTGGATCTATTTTCCAGATCTGTTGTTTTACCCTTGAGACACTTAACATTTTCTTCTGTTTTTTTTTTTTATTCCTTTAAATTTGTTTGATTGATTCTTGATGTCTCATAGAGTCATTAGCTTCCAGTTGCCTAATTCTAAATTTTAAGTAGTTGTTTTACTCAATTAGCTTTTCTACTTTCTTTTCTATTTGGTCCATTATACCTTTTAAAGAGTTGTTTTCTTTAGTGGATTTTTGTATTTCCTTTTCCATTTGGCCAGTTCTATTTTGAAAACAATTTTCTTTTTCCATACCTTTGACTGTTTTTTGTAATTCTCTTGTATCACTCTTATTTTTTTTCTCAATATTTCTTCTACCTTTCTTATATTATTTTAAAACTCTTTTTTGAGCTCTTCCATTATTTCTTTCTGGGCTTGAGACCACTTCTCATTTTTCTTTGGGATATTTCCCATAGCTGTTTTGATGCTGTTGTCATCTAAATTTATGTCTTTATCTTCTCTGTCATCATAATATCTTTCAATGGTTAGATTTTGCTGGAGTTTTTGCTCATCTTTTTTGGCCTATATCCTTTCTTTTAAATTTGAGCTCTGAACACTGTCTCAGGCTTCTTATGCCAGGGGCTGCAGTCCCTTGCTATTACTTGATACTGTACCAACATTGCCCTGAAACCCATGGGGGACCCTTGATTCTGGTGCTGCACTTAGCAGGTCCAGGTGAGGGGGGTGAATGGTGCTGCTAGAGGCCATAAGTGTCTGGCAGTTTACCTGTTGCTGAGCTGGGCTCCAAGTTTTGGTGTCTTGGGCATGCTGAGGCAGGAGGTAAGGTGGGGGAGTTTCTGCATTTTCCAGGGGCCACACTAAAACACATGGCAGTCTGGCCCCTGGATCCTGCCTATTTGCCTAGGGCTACACTGAAGCACATGGTGGTTCTCAGAGCTGGAGTCTGCCCATTCCCCTGACTATGCTGAGGAACATGAGGGTTCCTAGTGTTGGCATTTCTCTGCTCCCCCACATTGGGGATCAGGATCGCCCACTGGTTTGCTGAGGTGGGGCTTGCTGCTGGCTTGCTAGGATGCTTCCTCTCCTGGACTGTGCTCCCCTTTTACCTGAGTGAGCCAATTTTACTAGTTTCTTATGCTCAAAGATTGTTTCACATCATCTTCTTGATGGTTCTGCTGTTCCAGGTTTTGTTTTGGGGCATTACTTTATGCTTATTTGGAGGTGAATATGGGAGAGTTACAGAAATTTTTTGCTTATTCCACTATCTTGGCTCCTAGTAGTCAGACCATTTGGCACTCTTGATCACCTTTTCCTCCATGACTATTTCTCAAACTCCCTAGATTTTCCTCATGCTGCTCTCTACTGATTTTTCCTATGTTTTTCAATGCTCTTCTTCATCTCCTTTTCTGAATAGTCTTCTTTCCATTTCTACTAAACTTGGTTGACCCACAAGGCTCTTCTATTTTTTTTTGGTACTATCCCTTTTGGTGATTTCATTAGCCCATATCTATGTGTCCAACTAGTCTCTCTTCTCAGCTACAGTCCCACATTATCAGCTGCCTATTATACATTTTGAATTTTATGTCCTCTAGATATCTTAAACTCAGTATATCTAAAGCAAAATGTTATCTTTTTACCTACCCTCTTTCAAACTTCTCTATTATTGAAGACTTACTATCTGCCTAGTTATCCAGGTTCAGATCATTGGTATCATTCTGGGTTCTTCACCACAAATATCCAAAGAGTTGCCAAATCTTTGTTGTTTCTATATTCACAAAGTATGTCAAATACCTGTAATGTATTTTCTTTCATATAGACATGACCTTACTGCCTGCCACATAAAAAATTGTTAATAAATACCTATTAACTGAGGACCTTATTACCTCTTGCCTGTAATCATGTCTTCTAATTGATATTCCTGCCTCATTTCCTCTTTCTCATTCTTCTCTTCCTTCTACTACTGTATCTTACTCAGACTGGAAGTGTAGGACTCCCAAATGTGATTTACTATTGTTCTACATGATAATTTTGACTTTTTCCAATTCTAAACTGAGGAAGTTTTTCCCTTTTCATCCTTTCCCACTCCCAAAGACTCATTATTATTATGCCAACTTTAGTGCAGATACTTAATTGGCATAGCCCACTGCTGTTTGGAATTTCCAAGCTTAAGATTTTGGGCAGTGACAACCTGAGAATATAGATGTAAGCCACTATAAGTGCCTTGAGATTCTTCTAATTTACTTTCCTCTACACAGTATTATATATGAGTGTGTGTGTGTCTGTGTGTGTGTGTATCTACACTGGTCATCTACACAGAGAGACAATCTATCTCCCAACTCTGTGTCATTACATTGGCTGACCTCCATTCCTAGTTTCTTCTATTTCCTGTACTCCACCACATAGAATCTCTAATTTTTTTAATACTTATTTCAAATCCTGTCTTTTGTAAAAATCATTTTCCAATTCCTTTAGTAACTACTGCCTTCCTATCTGTGATTACTTTCCATTAACTTTGTAGATAGTTAGATAGAAAATTTATTAAGCAGTTATTATGTTCTGCTACTTTGCTAAATGTTGGGGGTATGAATATAGGCAATAAAAAAGGACCTTCTCTACTCCAAAGGAACTTGTACTGTAATAAGGGAAGACAAAACTATAACATGGAGCTGGAAAGCAAGGGAAAGCCAGAGGGTTATACCTGCTCATGGGGAAAGCTGCTGGTCAATAAGTAGAATATCCAGAGAGCAAATTTATACTTAGTATAAATGAGGCCTCACATGAAATGGCTATCCTAGACCAAGACTCAGTATTCAGAAAAGCAGATTCCAACTTGGAGGAATTTTGAGGAGGACAAGGTTGTTAGTAGAGTAGTCCAAAGAATGAGTAGAGATAAGTTTGAAGTATATACATACACACATACATATATACACACATACACACACATATACATACAATAAACCCTTAGTCATTTTCATGTTTGTCTTTCCCATCAGAATGAGATCTACATGAAGGCTTGGGTTGTTTTTTCCCTATTTTGTTTTCCCAACAGTTAAAACAGTATTTGAAATGTTTAATAAATAAACATTTAATTAATGTTTGTTGACTGACTTGACCTGACTGATTCACAGTCTAGCCAGAGGATGATATATGTATGTATGTGTGTATGCACATATACATACACATGTGTATGTATACGTACATATATAGATGCATGTATATACACATATATACATATATTATACATGCATGCACACATACACACACATATATATGTATATATATATAAAATGAAGATATATAAAATAGATAGTTTATTTTGAAGAAAAAACACTAAGAATTGAGGACACCATAAAAGACCTCATCAAGAAGAAGGCATTTGCAAAGTATTCATGGAAATTATAGATTCTGAGAAATGAAAATGAGGAAAGAGTTCATTCTAGGTATATGGGACAGCTTGTGAATATACTCTGTTATGAATATGAAGTGCCATAATGATGAACAGCAATGATGCTCATTTTAATGGATTTTATTTTGCATTTATGGGAGCCACATGTAATAATTCTGCAAAGATATTTTGAGGCTAAGTTTTGAAGGGTTTTAAATACCAAACAGAAGAGCTTCTATTTTATTCTGATGATAATAGGGAAACAATGAAGTAAATATTTAAGTTTGAATTCAGAGGTGACTCTCTTTTTCAAAAAGAATTATTATTTTCATATGGCTATAAATTGATTTCTTCATCTGCAAACTGTTTCCATTCTTTTACCATTTATCAATTGGAAAATACCTATTTTTTTCTAAATTTGGTTCAATTCCCTCTACATTTGAGAAAAGAGGCCTTTACCAGAAAAACTTGCTGTAAAATTTATTGGTATTATTTCATTGTCTACTGTACCTTTCAGTAAAATGTAGTTTTTTTAATTACCTCTTTTAATTAGGTCTATTTTTGCTTTTGCTTTATCTGAGATCATGATTGCTGCCTATGTCTTTTATACTTCAGCTAAAGCATAATTGATTCTGCTCCAGCCCTTTATTTTAATTCTGTGTGTGTCTTTCTGTTTCAAGTGTATCTCTTGTAAGCAACATATTGTTGGATTCTGGTTTCTACTCTATTCTGCTGTCTGCTTCTGCTTTATGAGTAAACTCACTCCATTCACAATCACAGTTGTGATTATTAGTTGTGTATTTCCCTCCATTGTATTTTTTTCTGTTTACTCTTTTCTCTCTTTTTTTATCCTGTTCCTCTTCAAAGATGTGTTGCTTCTGATCACTGCCTCCCTTAATTCATCCTCCCTTTTATTACCTCTCATATCTCTTTTCCCCTTCTCTTATTTTCCTACTGGATAAGATAGATTTCTATACTCAACTGAGTGTATATATACATACATACATACATACATACATACATATATATGTATGTATGTATATTCTTCCCCATTTAAACCAGTTCTGATTAAAGCAAAGTTCAATCATTGTCTGCCACACTGAAATTTTCCTCTCTCATAAGGAATAAAAATATTGATAGACATTCTTAGAGCACAAGATAAATAATTTTAAAATTTACAGAAATACATTTGGAATAAACCCTCGATTACCTTGGCTTAACATTGATTAAAAAAACACAAGAATATTTTATTCAATGTAAGCAACAGAAAAAGAGAAGCTTTCAAAGTATAGTAATCTAACAGAGGAGATCAATATTATGTGGGAACAGGAAGTGTTACTTAGTATCCCTGTTGTCTTCTCTGCTAGTGGAGTTGTACTAAGGATGTTTTCAGCAAACCAAAAGAAGATGAGATTTTGTCCTAATATTTGTTGACTTAGAAGATAAAATGAAATAAAAAATATTTCTTATCCATCTGTACAATGATCTGCAGAACATTAAATATAAAGGAACAAAGCAAGACAGCAACTTGTTCTAACAACATTTCTTTCTGAACTCCTCTGAAAATGTTGAGAATGACATGATGATGTTGAGGAGAATGATAAGGATTATGTTATAATTTTGAATAACTGTTTCTTTAATAGAAAAATACTAATATTAAAGTTGTATTTTTTTATAAATAAGTAAGCAAATCATTTATGTTCTGAGGCAATCACCTTTTCTTCTAGGTTTTGGGTACTTGCTAGAAATTGAGGAGAGAGTAAAGTTAAAAATTAAATCTTTAAAAAATCCAAGATTTTAAAAAAAAGAGGCACCACAGCTTCCTTTGTGTTCAATTTTGATGTTCTTGACTTTTCTGGATCAAGAGAGACTAATGAATATTTAGCAAATAAATAATATGTGGAGTTTCATGTCTTGAAAGTTACCTTATTGGATTGGTTTATTTGCACCAGGGGAATAAAAATACACAGCTGGCATGGTGTTTGTCTCATGAATTGACTTCTCGAATTATTATGGTAAGAGGTTAAGTGAGAGACATTATGTTAATAAGCTCTTTGACCTTTTGACAGGTAAACCACATTAATTTTCACTGTAACATTGACTAGAAATGATTCTCATTGGTAGAGAACCCTCCTCTTAAAATCCCAAACATTCACTGAATCATTCTAACTAACCCCTGAGGAAATGATCCTGAAGTAATTAAAAGCTCTAAATGAAATCATTTCAGATGGGATGCTATCCTGAGAGGCCAGGTAATGCCCTAATTTGTGTGTGCTCAGATCACTGCCTACCTCCAGAAATGCAAAACATGGGGCTCACTTAATGCAATTGAGGAGAAGAAGGGTTTAAAAAGGCTATATAATTAAATAAGTAGGTTTTAGGGCAATTATCTTCCAAGTTACTCTCATTTTAAAGTTCTAAAAAGGATGTTCCCCACCAGACAGAGAATGGAGATAATGACAACAAAATCTGATATTATGTTAATAATAGTTATCTAGGGATTGTTTTAAAATTTTCAAATTTCTCTTCCCATATAATGTGATACAACAATCCTGTGAAGCAGGTATTAAAAGTCCTATTATTGTTATTATTATTATTATTCCCATTTTTCTGACAAGGAAATTGAAGTCCAGAGACTTTAAGTGATTCCTATGGTTACACAGCTAATAACTCTAAGATTAAAAACTTAAAACTCATATCTTTCTGATTCCAACAAGAGCATTCTATCCCTCATTCAATGTGATTCTCATATTTCTTAGTTTATAATTTATGCTATATCAGCACCATGAGGGCTTGATAGAGTCAAACTTAAGAATGCAAAGGAGATCTTGTAGGATTTTAATTTAGATTGGCACATTCACATGTTGCAAAAGAAATTTAAATATACCAGGCCATCAGACTGGTCAGGAATATTATAATGATTTAATTTTTAGGATGGATGATGTTGGTGTAAATTTATTTTTGGCAAGGGACTAGAAAGTGGCAACAAAAAAATGACTAAGCATTGAGGGTCTATGGACATAGGAAAGAAAGAGGCTTCACCTAAGCAATTCGAGTGATGCCTGTATGACCACTTGTTAGGAAAATTTTAGAAAAGATCCTTATTTAGGTACATACTAGAGTATATGGTCTCTGATGACATTTAAATTTAAAAATTCTCTGATCCTCTGACAGGTTAGAAAGGAATGAATAGGAAACAAAAGAGCAGCTCAGTGTCACTGGGCTTGAAATCAAGAATATTCATCTATAGGACTTCAAATTTGGTCTCAGACATTTGGTAGCTGTGTGACTTGGGCAAGTCACTTAACCTTGTTTGCCTCAGTTCCTCATCTGAAAATGAGCTGGGGAAGGAAATGGCAAACTACTCCAGTATCTTTATTGAGAAAACCCAAAATGGGGTCACAAAGAGTCAGACTCTACTGAAACAACTGGATAGAACATGACAGAGGTGATTAAAGAATTTACATACTTCATGAAGAAAATGACCAAAGAAATCCTGGAAACAATGTTCCCAAAATTTCTAAATGAAAAAAATATGCATATTAATCAGAACCAAAATGCAAACTGAAAATAGAAAAGAAGCAATTTGCTGTCCAACTCAGAAAAGAAACCTCAAATTGAAAAGGCCCCTTGTCATGGCAAAAGTCCATAGGATAATATATATAGAGAAAATTATGGATATTTATTTAAATAGAGGACTGCTAAGCATTCCTAATTAAAGGATTAGAGTTAATTACACATTTTGAAGTGTAAACAGAAGAATAAGGAGAATAATATAAAGTTCAATATATTTGAGCATTTGAAATGGACTATGAGATGATAAAGTACTTGCATTCTAATTCAGGGAAGAAACAAAACTAAAAGAGAATGAAATTACATCTTTTAAAAAAAGTGTTGGAATGAATTTTTTTCTTTATTGTAATGGTTTTAGTAGAAGATGTATAGGTGTGAGAAAAAAGTAGACTGCATAAGAAAGAAGCTTGATGGAAAGAAAAATGTCTAGCTAGCATAAGTACTGTATATGGATTAAGTGTATATAAATATGGAAAGAAAGGTGAGAAAAATCTATTACATGAATTTTCTTTTCAGCCAAAATGGTCTGAACAACATCATAAACACACACACATATACACACACATACATGTATACACAAACAGTTAGACATAGAGCTTGGTAGAAAAATACATTAACTTCAAGAGTGAAATAGTTTAGGGAAAAGAAAAGGAACTTGGGGGTTAAGAAGGATAAGTGAGTGATAAGTGAAAAACAAAGACAAACCAATAAACAGAAAAAAGCCCCCTCTCCAACATCAGAGGATTTATTTTAAAGCTGGGATTAAAATACAGGGGAGACACACACACACACAGAGAAAGAGTGAGAGTGAGAGAGAGAGAGAGAGAGAGAGAGAGAGAGAGAGAGGAAATCTATGATATTAGGTGGGTAAAACAGAAAAGGGGCAGCAGAGCAGAAACAGACTACTTCAATTATAGATCATTAGTATTGAGTACACTCTTCTTTCATTTACATTAATGTAAAGAAGGTTTGGTGGGAGTAAAGAGTAGAAAAAGTATAAGAAGGTAGATGTCAGGAAAATATGCAATGAATAATCATAATTGTGAATGGAATGAATACAATCAAATAAAAGAGAGTAGAAGTAGAATCAATAGATTGTAGAATCTATTGTAGAAAGTAAAGAGTAGAAAGTAGAATCAATAAATAAATAGTTTATTAAAAATACTTGAAATACAAAGATTAACAGAGTTAAAATAAATGACTAGAACAAAACTTAGTAAGCTTTAGATAAAGTAAAGAACCAGCAGTAAAAAGTATTATCTCAGGAAAGGCAAAAACAAAAATACAATTAGATATATGAATCAGGAAATTATTATGCTTAAAGGCATAATAAAAAATACATCAATAGACATATTTAATACTCATGCAATGAGTGTGATGAAAACAATAAGAGTATAATAATGGGAAGATTCAATGCACCTTTTGCCTTGATAAACATAATGAAAGGATAAACAAAAAGATAAAAATTTAATATATTTTAGAAAAGTTTTATATTATAAATATCTCAGTGATTACTGAATGGGAATTAAAAAAACATTTAAAATGATAATGAAAATGAAATAGAAGAAAGTATTAGAAAATATTTTGACTGTATGTAGGCTAAGAAATTAATAATTTAGATGCAATGTGTGTATATATTTATAAAATTTTTCTGCTCAGATTAAAAAAGAAATAGAGAATATAAATCATACAGTTCCATGAAAAGAAATTGTACAAGTCATAAATAAATTCCCACAGATAAAATCTCCTTGACCACATGGATTAAGAAGTAAAATCTATCAATCATTCAAAGAACAATTACATTATTATATAAACTGTTCACAAAAATAAGGAAGGAATCTATCCAATGCAACTACTCCTGTAATTCAAATATAGTCTTAGTTTCTGAACCCTAAGGCACAAAGCAAAGCAGGAAAACTGTAGACAAATATACCTTATCACCATCAAGCAATAATTCTAATGGGGAAACAGCATGTCATAAACTATGAGGAAAGTTAATAACGGTGGAGGGACTGGAAAATTCTTTTAGCTGAAGTGGCATTGGATTTGCATCTCATAGGAAGCTTGGGAAACTAGGAGGGTGAGTTGTAAAGGGAAAACATCAAGCATGTGTCAAAGCCACAGAAGTGGCAAGGAGGTAGGAAATGGACTACTCTGTTCAGGGAAGACCAAGAAGTCACTGAATTTAAAAAAAAAAAATGTGGAGGTCATTAAAGTGGATAGGTTAAAAAAAAAAGTGTGTCAACTTGAGAAAAGCTTTAAAAGTCAAGTATTTTACCTTTGATTTTGACAGTAATAGGGAGACACCATAGTTTATTAGTTTATTGAGTAGGGGGGAGTGTCATGGACTGATCTGTACTTTAGAAGTGGCAGAGGGACCTGAGTTGGAAGAGAGTAGAGGCAGGGAAACCAACCTGCAACAGTTTAGGTGTGAGGTGATGAAGGCATGTACCAGAGTTGTTATTCTGTGGGAAGAAAATGATTCATACTGTAAATTTTGTGAAAGTAGAAATAACAAGATATGTCAATGAATTAAATAAGTGGTGTGAGTAATACCAATGCAAAAATGTTGAATAAGAACTAAAACAACATGTTAAAAGACTATTTACAATTATTAGCTTGGATCTACACCAAAAATTTTAAAGGTGGATCTATATAATGGAACCTATAAAGCAACAGATGTTAATAAGAAGAAAATTATTTCAAAAACATGATTACATAAATAGAAACTAAAAAAGTTTAACTAAATAAAAAAACCATCTTGTTTTTAAAAAGACTAAACAAATAGGAATAAATGCAATTTTCTTACTGTGGTAAATAGTATCTATCTAAATCCAAGAAACAACATCATAATATGTAACAGAGAAACATTAGAGACCTTTCTCACAAAATCAAGAGTAAAGCAATGATATCCATTATCAAGACTATTATATATCACATTGATAGAATTTGATTATAATAATAAAACAAGAAAGAGAACTTGAGAGAATATGAACAAGCATAGAGCCAATAATTCTCTTATTTTTTTGCATATGCTGTGCTGTTCTATTTAGAGAACTCTAAAAAATTCACTAAAATTTTACTGGAACAATTGGTAACTTCAGAATAGTTCCAAGATATAAAATAAAATCATATACATCATCAATATAAAATGGGTTTATGGCAACACTCTACATAATATTCCACATTTAACATAAAAGTAACACAAAAAAGTAACAAGAGAAAAATAATTTCAAGGGAAATGTAAGATTTATTTTTCACAACTGTCAATGAGGAAAAAGTTGGTGGTAGTTGCTGCCCTTTATTCTCTAAGAGGACCAAAATGACATCACTATGTTGGCATGAAAGTACAATATGTCTAGTTGTGGCTGATCAGGCAAATATGAGCTCAGAAGGCTTTACCGCAGCTTGGGCACAAATAGTCCATATGAATATTTGGAATGCATATATCTCTAAAAAACTCACATTTCTTTTGTGCTACTTCAATTCTGCTTAGCTTATACAGCACAGTGAATTCTTTAATGTGGACATGCCATGCTGGCGGTCCTTTGCCAGTGTCTCCCATGTCTCACAATTGATTCCAAAGTTCTTCAGAGAGAACTTGAAAGTGACCTTGTATTACTTCTTTTGACCACCATGTGAGCAGCTGCCTTTTATAAGTTCTCAGTAAATAGTATTTAGTCAAAACTACATTTGGCATTCAAATGACTTGGCCAGCCCATCAGAATTGTACTCTCTGCAGTAGAGTTTGAAAGTTTGGCAATTCAGCTTAGAAAGGACCTCAATGTCTAGAAACTTATGTTGCCAGGTGATCTTACAATGTTCCTAAAACAACTCAAATAGAAGTGATTCAGTTTTCTCTCATGGTGCTGGTAGACTGTGTAGGTTTCACAGGCAAACAACAATGAGGTCAGCACAATGGCTCTGTAGGCCTTTAGTTTGGTGGGCAGCCTAATATCTCTTCTCTTTCACACTTCCTTTCAGAGCCTCCCAAACATTGAGCTACTTCTGGCAACACATGCATCAACTACATCATCTATGTATACATATCTGGAAAGTATACTGCAAGGAAAGTGAACTTATCCACAGTATTCAAAATTTCTCCATTAGCTGTAGCTGAAAATTCTACATATGAAGGGTGTGGTGCTAACCGGTTGAGAACATGTGTTTTCTTACCTTCAATTTCTTTTTCTTCTCTTACTGCTAAAGCTAATGTTTCTAGTAGGATATTGAACAACAGTGTTGATAATGGACATATTTGTTTCACCCCTGATCTCACTGGAAATGCTTCTAGCTTGTCCCCATTATATATGATGCTTGCTGAAGGTTTTAGGTAGATGCTATTTATTATTTTAAGGAAAACTTCATTTATTCCAATGCTCTCTGGTGTTTTCAATAGGAATGGGTGTTGTATTTTGTTGAAAGTTTTTTTTCTGTATCTATTGAGATGATCATGTGGTTTCTGTTAGTTTTGGTGTTGATATGATCAATTATGCTGATAGTTTACCTAATATTGAAACAGCCCTGCATTCCTGGTATAAATCCTACCTGGTCATAGTGTATTATTCTTGTCATAAGTTGCTGTAATCTATTTGCTAATATTTTATTTAAAATTTTTGCATACATATTCATTAGGGAAATTGGTGTAAAATTTTCTTTCTCTGATTTCATTCTTTACGATTTAGGTATCAGCACCATATTTGTATGGTAAAAACAATTAGGTAAGCCTTCTTCACTTATTTTCCCAACTAGTCTTTATAGTATTGGAATTAATTGTTCTTTAAATGTTTGATAGATTTCACTTGTAAATCCATCTGGCCCTGGAGATTTTTCCTAGGAAGTTCATTAATGGCTTGTTCAATTTCTTTTTCTGAGATGGATTAATTTAAGTATATTACTTCCTCTTCTGTTAACCTGGACAATTTATATTTTTGTAAATATCTATCCATTTCACTAAGATTGTCAAATTAATTGCCATACAGTTGGGCAAAATAGTTCCTAATTATTGTTTTAATTCCTCTACCTTGGTGGTGGATTCACCATTTTCCATTTTCATTTTTGATACTGGTAATTTGGTTTTCTTCTTTCTTTTTTTTAATTAGATTAACCAAAAGTTTATCTATTTTATTGGTTTTTTTAATAAAACTAGCTTTTAGTTTTATTTATTAGTTCAATGATTTTCTTAATTTCAATTTCTTAATTTTTCTTTGGTTTTCAATATTTATAATTTGGTGTTTAATTGAGGAGTTTTAACTTTTTTCTAGTTTTTTTTAGTTGTATACCCAATTCATTGATCTCTTCTTTTTCTATTTTATTCATGTAAGCATTTAGAGATATAAAACTTCCCCCAAGAACTGCTTTTGCTGCATCCCATAAGTTTTGCTATGTTGTCTAATTATTGTCATTCTCTTGAATGAAGTTATTGATTGTTTCTATGATTTGTTGTTTGACCCAATTATTTTTTTAGGATTAGATTATTTAGTTTCCAATTATTTTTAGTCTATCTTTCCATGGCCCTTTATTACATATAATTTTTATTGCATCATGATCTGAAAAGGATGCATTTAATATTTATGCCTTTCTGTATTGGATTGTGAGTTTTTATGCCCTAGTACATGGTCAATTTTTGTGTAGATTCCATGTACTGCCAAGAAAGAAGTATATTCCATTCTATCCCCATTCAATTTTCTCAAGAGGTCTACCATACTTGACTTTTCTAATATTCTATTCACCTCCTTAACTCCTTTCTTGTTTATTTTGTGGTAAGATTTATCTAGTTCAGAGAGGGGGAGGTTGAGGTCCCCCACTAGTATAGTTATGCTGTCTATTGCTTCCTGTAATTCCCTGAACTTCTCCTCTAAGAATTTGAATGCTATACCATTTGGTGTATATATGTTTAGTAATGATATTACTTCATTGTCTACGGTGCCTTTTAGCAGGAAGTAGTTTTCTTCCCTATCTCTTTTGATAAGATCTATTTTTGTTTTTGCTTTGTCTGAGATCAGGATTGCTACCCCTGCTTTTTTTTTTTTTACTTCAGTTGAAGCATAATATATTCTGCTCCAGCCTTTTACCTTTCCCCTGTGCGTGTCCCTCTGTTTCAAATGTGTTTCCTTTAAACAACATATTGTAGGATTATGGTTTTCGATCCATGCTGATATCTGCTTCCATTTTATGGGAGAATTCATCTCATTCACAGTTATGATTAGTATCTTTGTCTTTCTTTCCATCTTTTTCCCCTCTGTTAATGCTTTTTTTTCGCCTTTCTCCTTTTCCCTCTTCACGGTTGTTTTGTGTTTGACCGCTGCCTCCTTCAGTCCCACCTCCCTTCTATTAGCCTCTTCCCTTTTCTTCCCCTTAATCTTACTTCTTCTTCCTTTCCTCCTATCCCCTCTCCCTTTTCTTTCCCCTTCTCCCTTCTACTGCCTATAGGGCAATTTAGATTTCTATACCTAACTGATTATGTTATTCTATTCTTGAGTCAAATCTGATGAGAATAAGGTTCAAACAAAGTTCATATTCTTCCCTTCTTTCCCTTTGCCGTAATTGGTTTTGTGCCTTTTCCTGTAATGTAATTTGCCCTTGTCTGCCTCCTCCTTTCCTTTTTTCTCAGTACATTTTCTTAGATCAGATTAATCCACTTACTTGGATCCATTTCACCCATTTGATAAGATTTTTGTTTTATCATTACATCAAAGCCAACTTATATATACCCCATTTATGTATGCTACTTTAACATGGTGCAGTAACAATACAGTTCTCAAGAGTCACAGGTGCCACCTTCCCTTGTTGGGATGTAAACAGTTTGCCCTTATTAACAACATGTTGCATCTTTCTGTCCCATTTACCTCATTATGTTTCTCTTTAGTCTTGCATTTGAAAATCAAATTTTCTATATAGCTCTGTTCTTTTTATCAGGAAGGTTTGTAAGTCCCCTATTACATTGAATATCCATCTCCTCCCTGAAGGATCATACTCATTTTTGTTGGGTAGTTCACCCTTGGTTGTAATCCAAGCTCCTTTGCCTTGTGGAATATCATGTTTCACACCCTACAGTCTTTTAATGTAGAGGCTTCAAGGTCCTGTTTCTTTCTGGTAGCTTGCAGTATTTTCTCTTTGACCTAGTAATTTTGGAATTTGGTTACTATATTCCTTGGCATTTTCAATTTGAGATCTCTTTCAGGAGGTGATTGGTGGATTCTTTCAATGACTGTTTTAAACTCTGGTTCTAGGACCTCAGGGTAGTTTTCCTTTATGATTTCCTGAAAGATACTGTCCAGACTCTTTTTTTATCATGATTTTCAGGTAGAACAATAATTTTTAAATTGTCTCTACTGGATCAATTTTCCAGGTCAGTTGTTTTACCAGTGAGGTATTTTATGTTTTCATCTATTTTTTCATTCTTTTATTTCTTTTTGGCTGATTCTTGTTCTCTGATAGAGTCATTAGCTTCCATTTACCCAATTCTAATGTTTAATACATTGTTTTCTTCTATTAGATTTTGTACCCCCTTTCCCATTTGGCCAATTGTATTTTTTAGGAACTTCTTTTCTTCAGTGTACTTTTTTTTTTCCAGTCGGCCAATTGTATTTTTTAATGACTCTTCTACCTCTCTCATTTGACTTACAAAATCCTTCTTGAGCTCTTCTAAGAAGGGTTTTTGGGAAGGTGGAGCCAAGATGGCAGAGTAAAAGCATTGACTTGCTTGAACTCTTCCCCAAACCCCTCCAAATGCCTGTAAAAAAATGGCACTAAACGCATTTTAAAGCAGCAGAACCCACAACAAATTTCTAGCACAAGACAACTTGCATGGTTGATTGGAAAGGTATATTACAATAGGCAGGGAGAAGAACACAGTTTACCATGGGTGTGCAGGCAAACCAGGCCTCAGCAAATCTGGCTCAGGTCTCAGAGGACTGAATCACAGGCAGCAGTGGCAGTTTCCTGACTCCTCAACCCATGAACACCAAAGACAACTTAGAAGGTCAGTAGGAAAAATCTGTGATTGTGGTGAGAGAGAGAAGCACAGTCCCAGTCCTAGTCAATGAGCATGGCCCTGGAGTGTCAGCTGCTTCCAGAGCTTCTGGCTCATAGACTGAAGGGGAATTGAGTGGATGAACAGAGGGAGATTTCAGGGATCTCTTTGTTGGTGCAGGATTCTCTTGCTTTGCCCAGGCTTGGATCTGGGTCACAGTTCTGGGTGGTGGTCTTGGGGCAAGGAAGAGTGCTGACATGTTGGAGCTTATAGTGTCAGTGGAGAGGAAATCCTCCTCACAATTGAAGGACAGAAAAGAGTGTTTGTGGTCACTCATAGACCAGAGCAAAGGCCAGAGAATGAGTAAACACCTCGCACTTGAACATAGCAACTTGGAATAACTGAAAATTTACAGGTACCTAGAAGTATCTCTGAAAACAGCTGCACAAAACCCCTGAAGCTTGGGACAGTACATTCTCCACACTGGAAGCAGACCCCTACCTTAACAAAGAGTTTATAACCCAAATAATTGGCTAGGATCATGAGCAAGCAGCACAAAAAGAGTCAGACCATAGAATCTTACTTTGGTGACAAGAAGATTAAAACATACAACCAGAAGAAGACAACAAAGTCAAAGCTTCTACATCCAAAGCCTCCAAGAAAAATATAAATCAGTTCTAGGCCATGGAAGAGCTCAAAAAGCATTTTGAGAAGCAAATAAGAGAAGTAGAGGAAAAACTAGAAAGAGAAATGAGAGTGATGCAAGACAATCATGAAAAACAAGTCAACAGCTTGCTAAAGGAGATCCAATAAAATACTGAAGAAAATAACACCTTAAAAAAGTAGCCTAACCCAAATGGCAAAAGAGGTTCAAAAAGCCAATGGGGAGAAGAATGCCTTAAAAAACAAAATTGGCCAATTGGAAAAGGAAATGAAAAAGCTTACTGAAAAAAAAATACTTCCTTAAAAATTAGAATGGAGCAAATGGAAGCTAGTGACTTTATGAGAAATCATGACAATGTAAAAGAAATTCAAAAGAATAAAAAAATAGAAAACAATGTGAAATGCCTTATTGGAAAAACAACTGACCTGGAAAATAGATTCAGGAGACAGAATTTAAAAATTATGGTACTATCTGAAGGCCATAATCAAAACAGGAGCCTAGGCATCATATTTCAAGAAATTATCAAGGAAAATTTTCCTGATATTTTAGAACCACAGGGCAAAATAAAAATTGAAAGAATCCACCAATCACCTGCTGAAAGAGATCCCCAAAGGAAAACTCCTAGGAATACTATAGCCAAATTCCAGAGTTCCCAGGTTAAGGAGAAAATGTTGCAAATAGTCATAGGGCTTGGAATATAATATTCCAGAGGGTGAAGGAGATAGGTTTACAACCAAGAATCACCTACCCAGCAAAACTGAGTATAATCCTTCAGGGGATAAAATGGACATTTAGTGAAATAGAGTACTTTCAAACATTCTTGATGAAAAGACCAGAGCTGAATAGAAAATTTGACTTGAGATACAGAACTCAAGAGAAGCATAAAAAGGTAAACAGGAAAGAGAAATCATAAGAGAGTTATTAAGGTTGAACTGTTTACATTCTTCATGGAAAAATGACATTTGTACCTCTTGAATCCTTTGTCAGTATTAGAGTAGTTGGAGGGAAAAAATTTCTATGTAGATAGATAGATAGATAGATAGAGGGTATAGGTTGAGTTGAAGATGAAGGGGTGATATGTGGAGAATAAAATTAAGAGGCGAGAGAGGATTGTATGGGGAGAATGAGAAAGGGAGAAGAAGAATAGGGTAAATTATCTCACATAAAACAGGCTAGAAAAGGCTTTTACAGAGGAGCAGAAATGGGGGTAGGTGAGAGGGCATGAGTGAATATTACTCTCATTGAATTTGGCTCAAGGAATAACATACACACTCAATTGGGTATGGAAATCTATCTTACCCTAAAGGAAAATGGGGGGTGGAGAAGTGGACAAGAGAGCAGGGTGATGACAGAGGGGAGGTCAACTTGAGGGAGGGGGTAATCAGAAGCAAACAATTCTGAAGAGGGACTGGGTCAAAAGAGAGAATAGAATAAATGGGGGTTGGGATAGGATGAAGGTAAATATACTTAGTTTTTCACAACATGACTACTATGGAAGTGTTTTGCATGACTATACATGTATAGCCTGTATCAAGTTGCTTACCTTCTCAATGAGTGTGGGTGGGGAGGAAGGAGAGGAGAGAATTTGGAACCCAAAGTTTTAAAAACAAAAGTTAAAAAAAGTTTTCACATGCAACTGGAAAATAAGTTATGCAGAAAATGGGGTATAGAAATCTCTCCTGCCCTACAGGAAAATGAAAGGGGAAGGGGATAAGAGAAAGGGGAGGGGAGAGATAGAAGGGAGGGCAGATTATATTCAAAATGTATGCTATCATGGGTTAGGGGGAGGGACAAGATAAGGAGAAAATTTGGAACTCAAAATCTTGTGGAAGTGAATGTTGAAAACTAAAACTAAAAGTTAAAAAAAAATAACAAGGCTTTTCGGGCTTCAGACCAATTCATATTACCTTTTGAGGTTCCAGCTGTGGGTTTGTTGACAATGTTGTCCTCTTCAGAATTTCTCACTTGATCTTCACTTTTCTCATAATACGAATCTTTGGTACATTTCTTTTTGCTCATGGTGTTTGCTTATTTCCTGGCCTTCAAAGAGATTGAGCTTTCTTGCTGGGTAGCAGAGGGCATTGACCCAAGCTGCTTGTGTTGGGAGCTTTGGACCTGATCCCTGTCTTCGTGTGCTGGGGCCTCCAATGTTGGCAGCTGGAGGCTGCAGGGTTCTGGCAGCTTACCTGGTGTTGGACTAGAATCAGGAACACTGGAATTCTAGGGGTAGGATTGGATAGTCTGGCCCCTGGAGGTTGCCTGCTTGTCCTTTCCTTTTGCTTTTATCAGCTTCTTTCAGATGAATGTTGCAGGATGTTTATCCTCCTGGGGCCCCTTGAAGTGCTTCACAGAGTTTTGCTGAGACACTAGGAGACTGCTGTAAAATGCCTAGGCACCTGGTGGTTTTCTGAGCTGATTTCCACAGGTTCCCCAGTCCTCACTGAGGCACTTGGGGGTCCAGGTGTTGGTGTTTTCCTGCTTCACCACCTGGGTTTCAGGATGTCCTCCTGGAGACCCCCCCTAATTCAGCTGGCATTGGTTACTCTCAGCCTGTTGTATGTCATCTGCTGAAAGGGTTTACTGGATGTGGCTGCTGCACATGCTAAAGATGGTTTTACTGGGGTGTGGCCATTATGCATGCTCAGTACCTTGGAACCACAGGTGAGAGTTGGGTGAACCAGATGGATATCAAAGGTGAAAAACAGCCCTGAAAAGAGCTCAGCAGCCCTCAAGCTGGAGGGCTTCCTTGAATCTATCCTACACCCCAGGAAAAGGCTACAAAAATGCATAAATATATACACTAAAATAATTGCTATTGCTATCTTTGCTTTTATTTTACCTATTTTTACTCCCATGTACCTCTCACTTTCCTCCTAGAATCATCCTAAATAACAAAGAATATTTTAAAAGTAAAGATAAAAAGAGGAAGAAAAATAGCAAAACTTCTCAATATATTGAAAAAAAATGTTCAATACTCCATGTCTATGAACCTTCCATCTGCATAAAGTAATGGGAAGAGGTATCTTCTCAATTCTCTTCTCTGTAGCATTGCTTGTTAATTCTAATTTTGTGCCATTCACTTTCAAATTTTTGTGGCTGTTGCTCTTGTCACTTTAATTGTTTTCATTTAATTTTTTCTTGGTCCTAATTATTTCATTATGCTTCAGCTGATGGGACTTTCATGTTTCTCTATTTTCATCATATTAATAATTTTTTACAGCAGAGTAATAATCTATCACATTCATGAACCACATTTTTGTCATTCCACAACTAATAGCCATCTATTTTGTTTCCAATTTTTTGCTTCTTTAATAAAAATTTACTATACATATTTTGAGGTGCATAGGTGACTGTCTTCTTATCTATGACCACCAGGTGCAAATGCTTAATAATAGAACCTCTACATCAAAAGGTACGAACATTTTCATCATTTTACTTGCATAATTTCAAACTGCTATCCATAATGTTTGTACTTATTGATAGCTTCACCAATAATGCCATATATTATGGCATAATTGCATAGCTTATCTTTTATTATTCCATCATGTCTTCATGACCCCAGTTATGACAAAGATACTGGAATGGTTTTCTGTGTATTTCTCCAGCTCATTTTAAAAAATAAGGAAGTTGAGTCAAACAGGGTTAAATTACTTGCCCAGGATCACACAGCTAGTAAGTGTCTGAGGCCAGATTTGAACTCCAGAAGATGACTCTTGCTGGCTCCAGGCCTGGCAGTGTCCCCTGTCTTCTCTCAACCTTTCCAACATTGACAATTCTCATATTATTTCATGTTTGCCAGTTTGTTAGGTCTGATTTAAAACCTCTGGATTGTTGATATTTGAATTCTTCTTATTATTAATGCTTCAGGTCATTCTTGAATATAATGAACAGTTTTTAATTTTCTTGAGAATTTTGCTCATATCATTTGATGACATATTGAATTGCTTTTATGTATGTTATTTTCCTCTATATCTTGGATATCAGACCATCTGAGACATTTGGTACATATTTTTCCCATTTGACTATTTCCCTTCTTCTCTTAGATACACATATTGTTTTTAATGTATTATATTTCAGGCTAATGGATTACTATATATAATCTCTTTCACAAGTAGATAACATATTCAGAGTTAAATACGTCTATCACTTGTTTAGTTAAAAAGTTCATATCTTAACTAAGCAAAACTGTAAAAGATGTATAATGCTTCTTTTCTATTTTTATGCTTTAATGTTTATATTTATGTTTCCATTTGGAATTTGGTGTGGAATATTCTATAAGATCCTGATCTAATATCTATTTCCATTTCTTTCAGTTGTTTCTAGTATGTACAGAATAGTTTTATGTTATTCATTTTGTATTTGCAGGTATTTCTCTTTGTCTTATATGGAATTTGTTGTTCATCATTAGAAACATGAAATTTAACAACCATGTTTTCTGGAGTTGGAATTTGGGGAGATTCTTTCATTGGTAATTTTTTCTTATATACAGAACTTCTGAGCATTTTTCTGAATTATTGCTTGTATTATGGTGTTCAGTATTCTCTATTTGTAATATTTTTCTGGGAAACCTATGATCCTTAAATTATCTCTACATGCCCTGTCTTTGAAATCACTATATTTTGCTTACATAGAGATAATGTGCTACTTTAAAATTATTGTTGTTTTTTTTCTCCTAAATTATCCTTCATTTCAGTACATTTTTATTGCCAATCAGTTGTTGTCTTCTTTGGAGAGAGTCACCGCTATGTAATCAAGTTTTGTTTTGTTTCTGTTCTTCTAGTAGTTTCCTCCATGTAGTCTCTATCATTTTTTAGTTTGTTTCCCTCTAATTCTTTTCAATGATTCCAATTTCTCTTTTGAACAATTTTGGAATATTTTAGTGTATTTCCACAAACTTTTCGGAATCCATTCACTGGGTCCTCTGTTTCATGAGACATTGATTCAATTTCTTTTGTCTTACAATATTTATTTAGAGATATTTGTAATTAAGTGGTACAGTGGGGACACTGCCAGGCCTGGAGCCAGCAAGAGTCATCTTCTGGAGTTCAAATCTGGCCTCAGACACTTACTAGCTGTGTGATACTGGGCAAGTAATTTAACCCTGTTTGACTCAATTTCCTTATTTTTTAAAATGAGCTGGAGAAATACACAGAAAACCACTCCAGTATCTTTGTCATAACTGGGGTCATGAAGACATGATGGAATAATAAAAGATAAGCTATGCAATTATTTAGATGACTTTGTACACATCTTCTATTTTATTTTTTCCCATGTTGATATATCTGTGAGTACTCTAGTTTATTTTTTGCTTTTATTTAGTATTTTATTTTCCCCCAGTTATATGTAAAACAATTTTTAATATTTGTTTTTAAAACTTTGAGTTCCAAATTCTCTCCCTTCCTCCCTCCCCACCTCACCCCATTGAGAAAGCAAGCAATTCAATTTAGGTTATAAATATGTAGTCATGCAAAACATATCCATAATAGTCATGTGAAAGAAAATATAGATATGAAAAACCACTCGAGAAAAATAAAGTAAAAAAAAAAGTATGCTTCAATCTGTATTCAGACACCATCACTTGTTCTCTGGAGATGGATAGCATTTTTCATCATAAGTTCTTTGGAGTTGTCTTGGATTGCTATATTTTTGAGAATAGCTAAATCATTCACAGCTGATCATCCTACAATATTGCTGTTACTTTGTACACAGTACATTTCACTTTGCATCAGCCCCTACAAGACTTTCCAGGTTTTGCTGGAGCATCCTGGTCACTATTTTTTATTGTGCAATAGTATTCTATCATAATCACATAGCACAAGTTGTTCAGCTATTCTCTCATTGATGGGCTTCCCCTCAGCTTCTAATTCTTTACCCCCAGAAAAAAGCAGCTATAAATATTTTTACACATATAAATCCTTTTCTTTTTTTTTTTAATCTCTTTTGGGATACAGACCTAGTAGTGGTATTGCTACATCAAAGGGTATGCATGGTATTACAGTCCTTTGGGCATAATTCCAAATTGCTCTACAGAATGATTGAATCAGAACTGACTTCTTGGAGCCAAGATGGCAGAGTAAGAAGTAAGTCCCTCTCCTATTCCCTTATTGACCTCTGAAAGCCCAGAAAGAGCCCCAGAAAAGCTCTAGAACAGCTGAGTCAGCAGAAAGATAAGGCGCCACAGTCTTGTAGCCCAGGAATCTTAGGGGATTAAAAGGAATGGCCCTTCTTTCCCTGGGGGAGGGGGATCAGTACAAGATGGGAGGCATCCCAGCAAGACAGCTGCAAGCCCACCTCAGCAAATCTGGGGGACATACTGAGTCCCAGGGTAGTGGAGCAGGCAAGTGCCAACAACAGGGCCCACTGAGTACCTCAGCACAGGCAGGGGAATGGTATATATCACCTTGAAAAATACATCAGTATTCTCTAGCAGCAAAATTTCCCAGACCTTTGGCACAACTCCAGGAGGCACAGCTCCAGGCTGGAATACATCTTCCAGGAGCCAAACATTTGAGTGCTTTAAAAAAGCCCAGGTGAGCAGGAGTCCACAACCCCCAACCTGAGAGCTCCGGTGTTGCTGACCCCAGCTTAGCAACAGGTAAGCTGCCAGACTCCTACAACCTCCAGTTGCCAGCACCTGAGGCCCCAGCACACAAAGCCAGGGACCAGGTCCAGGGCTCCTAGCACAAAAAGCTTGGGTCAGTGATTCCTGCACTCTAGCAGGAGAGCTCAATTTTAAAAGTCAGGAAATAGGCAAACACCATCAACAAAAAGCAGAAATGGACAATGACCAAAGATTCTTATTATGGGAACAGGGAAGATCAAAATGCAAATTCAGAAGAGGACAACATTGTCAATATATCCATATCCAAAACCTCAAAGGGGAATTTAAACTGGTCTCAAGCCCAAAAAGCTTTCTTGGAGGGCCTTGGAAGAAGGATTTTAAAAGTCAGATAAGAGAGGTAGAAGAAAAATTGGGAAAAGAAATGAGAAGTATGCAAGAGAGGGCCAATAGCTTGGAAAAGGAAGGACAAAAATTAACTGTAGAAAACAACTCCTTAAAAAGTAAAATGGGCAAAATGGAAAAAGGAGTTACAAAATCTAATAGAAGAAAACAATTCATTAAAAATTAGATTTGGGCAAGTGGAAGCTAATGACTCTATGAGATGTCAAGAATCAGTCAAACAGAAAGAAAAAAATGAAAAAAAAATAGAAGAAAACTTAATATACCTCATTGGTAAAGCAACTGACCTGAAAAATAGATACAAGAGGAACAATTTAAGAAAAAAATATTGTTCTACTTAAAAACCATGATGAAAAAGATCTTGGAAAGAATCTCTTAGGAAATCATCAAGGAAAATTGCCCTGAGGTCCTACAATCAGAAAGTAAAATAGTCATCAAAGAATCAACCAATCACCTCCGGAAAAAAATCCCAAATTGAAAACATCAAGGAATATTGTAGCCAAATTCCAGAATTATTATGTAAAGCAGAAAATACTACTAGCAGCCAGAAAGAAACAATTTAAATATAATGGAACTACAGTAAGGATTATACAAAACCTTGCAGCTTCTATATTAAAAGATCAGAGGGTAAGGAATATGATATTACATAAGGCAAAGGAGCTTTGACTACAACCAAGGATCAACTACCCAGCAAAACTGAACATAATCTTTCAGAGGTGGAAATGGACATTCAAGAAAATAGGGGACATCCAAACCTCCTTAATGAAAAGACCAGAACTCAACAGAAAATTTGACCTTGAAATTCAAGACTCAAGTGAGGTATAAAAAGGTAAACAGGAAAGAAAAATAAAACAAAAAAACCCCATGTTATTAATAAAGGCAAACTGTTCATATCCTTTCAAGGGAAAACAACACTTGTAACTCTTGAGAAATGCATCATTATTGCAACATTTAAAATGAATATACATAGACAGAGAGTGTGGGTATAAGTTGACTTTGATGTAATGATAAAAAATCTAATTAAGTAGTGAAAAGGGATTTTTCTGGAAGAAGAAGAAAGGAGGCAAACCAAAGTAAAATACACATGAAGAGGCACAAAATCCCATTACAATAGAGGGAAAGAAAGAGGGGAGATGAGCATGGTTTGAACCTTAATCTGATCAGATTTGGCTCAAAGAGGGAATAACATAATCAGTTTTGTATAGAAATCTAACTTACCATATAGGAAGTAGGAGAGGAAAGAGGAAAGAAAATGGAGGTGGTTGATAGAAGGGAGGGAAGAAGTAGTAAGAATAAAAGGGAAGAAAAGGGAGGAGGCTGATAGAAGGGAGGGAAGACTGAGTAAGTTGGTGGTCAAAAGCAAAACTCTAGTGAGGAGGGAAAGGGAGAAAGGAGAGAGAAAAGCATAAATGAGTGGGGGAATAGGATGGAGAGAAAGACACAGATAGTAATCAACGTGAATGGGATGAATTTTCCCATAAAATGGCAGAGGATAGTAGAGTGGATTAAAACCATAATCCTACAATAATAATTTTATTTATTAATTCAATAGTTTTCTTAATTTCAATTTTATTAATTTTTCCTTTGGTTTTCAATATTTCTAACTTGGTGTTTAATTGAGGTTTTTAATTTGTTCTTTTTCTAGTTTTTTTTTTTATTTGTATGCCCAATTCATTGATCTCCTCTTTTTCTATTTTATTTATGTAAGCATTTAGAGATATAAAACTTCCCCTAAGAGCTACTTTTGCTGCATCCCATAAGTTTTGGTATGTTGTCTCATTATTGTCATTCTCTTGAACGAAATTATTGATTGTTTCTATGATTTGTTGTTTGACCCAATCATTTTTTTAGGATTAGATTATTTAGTTTCCAATTATGTTTTAGTCTATCTTTCCATGGCCCTTTATTACGTATAATTTTTATTGCATCATGATCTGAAAAGGATGCATTTAATATTTCTACCTTTCTGCATTGGATTTTGAGTATTTATGCCCTAGTATATGGTCAATTTTTGTATATGTGCCATGTACCACTGAGAAAAAAGTATATTCCTTTCTATCCCCATTCAGTTTTCTCCAGAGGTCTATCATACCTAACTTTTCTAATGTTCTATTCACCTCCTTAACTTCTTTCTTGTTTATTTTGTGGTTAGATTTATCTAGTTCAAAGAGGGAGAGGTTGAGCACCCCACAAGTATAGTTTTGCTGTCTATTTCTTCCTGTAACTCCCTGAACTTCTCCTCCAAGAAGTTGGATGTTATACCATTTGGTGCATATATGTTTAGTAATGATATTACTTCATTGTCTATGGTGTCTTTTAGCAGGATATAGTTTCTTTCTTTATCTCTTTTGATAAGATCTGTTTTTGCTTTTGCTTTGTCTGAAGTCAGGATTGCTACTCCTCCTTTTTTTTACTTCAGCTGAAGCACAATATATTTTGCTCCAACCTTTTACCTTTACCCTGCATTTGTCACTCTTTTTCAAACGTGTTTCTGTAAACAACATATTGTAGGATTATGGTTTTTAATCCAATCTGTTATACACTTCCATTTTATGGGAGAGTTCATCCCATTCACATTCACAGTTATGATTACTATCTGTGTGTTTTTCTCCATACTTTTTTCTCCTCTGTTTATGCATCCCTTTCTCTTTTCTCCTTCCCCCCAATAGTGTTTTGCTTTTGACCACTGCCTCCTTCAGTCCCATCTCCCTTCTATTATCCCTTCCCTTTTCTTCCCCTTTAACCTTACTACTTCCTCCCTCCCTTCTATTCCCCCTCCCTTTTCTTTCCCCTTTTCCCTCCTTCTGCCTATAGTGCAAGTTAGATTTCTATACCTACCTGATTATGTTATTCCCTTCTTGAGCCAAATCTGATGAGAGTAAGCTTCAAACAATGCCTATTCCTCTCCCTTCTTTCTCTCTGCTCTAATAGGTTTTTCTGTCTTTTCCTGTAATGTAATTTACCCTTGTCTGCCTCCTTCTTTCTCAGCACATTTTCTTAGCTCAGACTAATCCACTTACTTGGATCCATTTAACCCACTTGATTAATTTTTTTTAATCATTACATCAAAGTCAATTTATATCCACCCCCTTTATGTATACTCCTTTAACATGGTATAAAAACAATACAGTTCTCAAGAGTTGCAAGTGTCATCTTCCCTTGTAGGGATGTAAACATTTTGCCTTTATTAACAATATATTGTATCTTTCTGTCCCATTTACCTTTTAATGTCTCTCTTGAATCTTGTACTTGAAGATCAAATTTTTTGTTGAGCTCCGGTCTTTTTATCAGCAAGGATTGGAAGTCCCCTATTTCATTGAATATCTATCTCCTTCCCTGAAAAATCACTCTCATTTTTGCTGGGTAGTTAATCCTTGGCTGCATTCCAAGCTCCTTTGCCTTATGGAAGATCATGTTTCACGCCCTACAGTCTTTTAATGTAGAGGCTTCAAGGTCCTGTGTAATCCTGACTGTGGTTCCATGATATTTAAATTGTTTCTTTTTCGCTGCTTGCAATAATTTCTCTTTAATCTGGTAATTTTGGAATTTAGTTATTATATTCCTTGGCATTTTCAATTTAGGATCTCTTTCAGGTGGGAAATGGTGGATTCTTTCAATAGTTATTTTACCTTCTGATTCTAAGACTTCAGGGCAGTTTTTCTTTATGATTTCCTGAAGGATATGCTCCAGGCTCTTTTTTTCATCATGATTTTCAGGTAGGCCTATAATTTTTAAATTGTCTCTCCTGGATCGATTTTCCAGGTCAGTTGTTTTACCCAAGAGGTATTTTACGTTTTCATCTATTTTTTCATTTTTTTGTTTGTGTTTCATTGATTCTTTCTCTCTCATAGAATCATTAGTTTCCATTTGTTCAATTCTAATTTTTAACGTATTGTGTTTTTTCTGTTAGATTTTGTACTTTCTTCTGCAATTGGTCAATTGTATTTTTAAGGGATTTGTTTTCTTCAGTGTACTTTTTTTCCACTTGGCCAATTGTATTTATTAAGCACTCCTCTACCTCTCTCATTTGACTTTTAAAATCCTTCTTGAGCTCTTCTAAGAAGTCTTTTTGGGCTTCAGACCAGTTCATATTCACTTTTGATGTTGCAGATGTGGGTTTGATGACAATGTTGTCCTCTTCAGAATTTCTGTCTTGATCTTCACTCTTCTCATAATGTGAATCTATTGTATGTTTCTTTTTACTCATGGTGTTTCTTTGTTCCTGGCCTTTAAAGAGATTATGATCTCCTGCTGGGGATCAGAGGGCACTGACCCAAGCTTCTTGTGTTGGGAGCCTAGGTCTTGGTCACTGGCTTTGTGTGCTGGGGCCTCTCATGTTGGCAGTTGGAGGTCGTAGGGTTCTGGCAGCTTACCTGGTGTTGGGCTGGAATGAGCAAGGCTAGGACTTTCAGGTAAATCTAGGTTGTCTATTTTTCCTTTCCTTTAGCTTTGTTTAGCTCCTTTTAGATAAGTGCTGCCAGGTGTTTATCTGCCTGGGGCCCCTTGCAGTGCTGCCTCCCTTATTTCTGTTGAGGCACGAGGAGACTTTTTTGCTATAGAGTGCTGAGGCACCTACCTGGTGGCTTTCTGAGCTGGTTTCCACCTGTTCCCCTGCCCTCACTGAGGCACTGGGAGGTCCAGCTTTTGTTGTTTGCCTGCTTGACCACCTGGGCTTCGGGATCTCCTCCTGGTTGGCAGTTGGAGGCTGTAGAGTTCTGACAGCTTATCTGGTGTTGGGCTGGAATCAACAAGGCTGGAACTTTTGGGCAACTCTTGGTTGCTTTCTTTAGCTCCTTTCAGACGAATGTTGCAGGGTGCTTATCTACCTGTGGCCCTTTGTAGTCCTGCTTCCCTTATTTTTCCTGAGGCACTGGGATACCCATTTGCTGTACAATGCTGAGGCACCAGAATCTCCTCCTGGTGTGCTAAAGTGAGTGTTTCCACTAGCTGGCTGGGTGACTCCCTGTTCCGTACTACTCCCCTTGCCCCAGGGTAAGAGGGGCCTTTCCTGTTAATCCCTCTAGCTACCTGGGCTACTGCACTGCTGCTCCCCATCTTTCTTCTGGTTCAGCTGTTCCAGGGTTTTTTCTGGGGTGATATTTTCTGGGTTTTCAGAGGTTGATAGGGGAGGGTGAGAGCGACTACCTTTTTTACTCCACCATCTTGGCTCCCCGACTTTTTTTTTCTTATTCCAACTTAGCCAAAGCAGAAATATCATGGGGAGAAAGTGTCTTGAAGATTTTTTTTCTTTTTCTTTTTTTTATAACCTGACCTGAGGAAAGCCTAAAGTGGGGGTTAGTCCTGCCTACTGGGACAAGTGCTTCAACTATGAAAGTTCATTAATCTTTCCCAGTGTGCTAAACTCACTGGCTATGGCTCTTAAACAAATAGGTATTAATAAGGGTCTGAACTCCCTCTCAACAGCCTCTGTGCTGAGTGGGTATTGACATTTAGAAGGCAAGGATTTAAATGGATCCAACTGCACAACAATAGGTGTGGCATTGCAAACTGACTGGATGTTGGTAGCATCTGAAGCCCACAAGTTAGGAGGGGATTTGGTTGAGAGCTAGATGATCAGAAGGGGTTAAGGGAAAAAAAGTTCTAAAGAATGGGGACATTTTGAGAGGTGCAGGGTGTTGGGCATAAAAGGCACAAGGAAGGGATTCCTTTTAGATCAAATGAAATAGTGGCCAGTAATTTATGGAACAATTGAAAGGTGTATGTTCCTTCAGGGGATGGCCTAGCAGAAACTTCAGCCCTCTCTCCTTCTTAGAGCATGCCTATCTCATATCAAAGGAGAATACCAAAGACAACGACACCACTTAAACACCGCTAAACTAACAAGTACAAGCAATCCATAAAGTACAAGCAATCTGCAAAGAAAACTACACCATTTAAATCACAAAAAACAAGCATTCCACACCACAATTCTAAAAAAGTACACAATTGCAATTCTAGTTTTAACTGATTGAGCAGAGGCACAAGGTACTGAGGATACACACAATTTGCAAATTTAGTAGGGACATATGGTAAGGGAACAGGAGAAAGGTAAATTATCAAGAGGTGTGCAGTAAAGAAAGGATATCCTTTTCAGAGTGATCCAGGATGAACCAGGTAAAAGGAAGGGCCCAGGAGTTTTCCTCACAAAGAATGGCAAGCTCAACTAAAGCATGAACCTGGGAGACTGGGGCAGGAACAAGGGCAGAGGACTCACCAGAAGAGGGGCTGAGGGTCAGACCCTGGAAAAATCTCCAGTTGCTCCTATTCTGCTCCTCCTGAACTGGAGACACCAGTGGACTGGTGTCCACTGCCATCCAATCCCACTGCTACCACCAGTTTAAATGACAAAAGAATTTTGAATTAGTTTGGACTGGACCCATCTCTAACCTGGTGATGGCCTGAGCCAAACTAAGCAGACCAGTGACAGATGAGTCAGGAATCAAATAGCAGTTCAATATCAGAGTGAAGAAAATACTTGCAAGCAAAGTTCACCTTTCAGAGAAGGAGGGCTTACTTGCTTATGGCAAGGTTAGGATTTTTAAGCATGAAAAGTCCAAAGGGCTGGACCACAACACAGTCATTCTTAGGTCTTGACTGAACAGTTCTCATGGCTGGCCCATGTGTGCAGGCATTTTGGGACAATGCAGGCATTCTTGGGTCCTGTGGGAACAGTCTACAAGTTATTAGAATAGTTGAGTCTTGCAACTGTCTCAAGTCCTTAGGATCATTGAGCCTTATGATCATTCAGCAGGGCCCAGAACCAGAGATAGCTTGGAGGGAACAGGAGTGCAGAGCCTGGTTTGGTTCACTTAGCAGTTAAAGCACAGGAATTTTTAGCATGTCAGGAATTGTGATTGATCACTTTTTGCTATAGCTTGTCAGCTGCAGTCCTAGCTTTCAGATCTGGATCCCTTGGGAAATAGGGAAGCTCAAACAAATCTAAATAGTATAATCATTACATATAATATGAAAATTGTAAATCTCAATTCTGGGATTTTTCTGTGGCTGAGATCATCCAGAGGGTGAGCACAAAAGATTGCTGTTACGCCAAGCTCAGAGCGCAGCTTGCTTGCTGGACCTTAGTGCTGGAAAACAGGGTGTCTCCTAATATCTTGACTGTGTATATATATATATATATATATATATATATATACTATCTATGGGCTATTATTCGAGTGAAAGAGATAGCACGCAAACAACTATGTATCTGCAATATATATATGTACGTATGTATATATGTATGTATAATAGGTCACTTTGGTGGATTCTGCTACTGATTCCAGTTGCCTATGGGACTTCTTTGATAGCTTTGATAGAGCTCCCAAACCAGTTCCTTAGACATTTCCATCTTAGCATATACATTCACCTTACATCATTGTAAAGTGAAGTGGAGGGGAAAGATATTGGCCAAATTTTCCTACCTGAAAGCTTAAACCAAGCCTCAAAAGCCAGTAGGGAAGACAATGAGAGATTATCCATTTTAAACTTTTATATACACACCTGGCTCTAGCTCAGCCCCTCATGGACAGTCAGTTCTTCTAATTCTTTAGCCAACCATAAGAATCTTCATAACTACATAGTACTAGCTCATTAGTCACTGATAGAAAGGAATAAGCTCATCAAGCCTCCTTATATTCGATTAGATCACATTAGGAAATATGTGGGCATGCTCTGTTTAACCCATCTAGAAGGGCAGATCTATATATGCACTAAACACTAAGCCTTCATTGGTCAGCCTATTATGCTTACATCTGTTAGCAAATGCCATTCCTACTGAGTGATTCCGTGGTGTCAGGGGTAGGGGCACACACACAATACATACATACATATGTACATACATACATACACATATGGAAATATATATGTACATATGTATGTATGTATAGATAGATTGTTAGTTTTGTGTTGTTGTTTTTGTTTTGTT
Source organism: Vombatus ursinus (assembly GCF_900497805.2). Classification (NCBI taxonomy): domain Eukaryota; kingdom Metazoa; phylum Chordata; class Mammalia; order Diprotodontia; family Vombatidae; genus Vombatus; species Vombatus ursinus. The sequence continues at coordinate 34,788,836 of NW_020954556.1, read as the reverse complement.
TTGTTTTTTCCAACAAAGCTGAAATGGAAATTGGATATAGGAATACTTCAAATCTATGTCTTGTGAAAATCAGGGGATAGGTAGTATGATAGTCACTCACCAAAGTATCTTCCTAACTTTCTCTTTTTGTATGGGAAAAATGTAATATTTGATATGTAATCTTTAATCTTTTCTCATTCCCTCAGAACTCTAGCACAGTGATTGTTTGGTGGGGAAGCAAAAATGTTAGCTGTTACCACTGCTCCTAAATCTATTCTTTGGAATCTTAGAGCAATATATTTGGATGTGGTATGAGGATCAAGGCCCAAAGAACAGAGAAAAAGAAAAGAGAATGTCTGACTCACTGCCATGACCCAATATGAACTGTTTTCATAGAATCATAGTCCTTAGCCATAATAGATTCTACTGGACTCTGATAAACTCTTTCCAATATAGTTGGACATGATCTCGTAAAAAAAAAAAAATTTTTTTTTGAGGGGGTTAAGGTGTTACCTTCTAATTTTTTTTTTATTCAGACTCTAAAGCATATCTGGCAAAGCATGCTGAAGATGCATTCATTGGACTAAAGTTCATTCATTCACCTTTTCTTTAGTACTTTATCTATTGGAGTATCTTGGAGTCAGGAGATAGGCCAGTAGGGGGCCTAAAATATACATTAAAACATTGTTACATGTCTTCCAACAAAGGCTAATTAAATTAGTCTAGCAATTTTTTTTCCCTCTGGGGGATATTCCTTCTTCCTCATTCCCATCTCTTTGCCTACTTTGTTGTCTAATGTTGATCCAAGCCCTCAAAGTACAGTAATTAAACATCAATATCAAAACATTCCATTATTGAGTCAGCTCTGCCTCCTTTTAAAACCAAGTGGCAATTTTCCTGAAAGTGGACTTCTAAATCACACTGGTATATATTCCTATGGAATCTACCTCCATTCATGAAATATTCAAATCTGACTGCAAAAACTTGACAAATGGCTCATTGGCATTTTGCATGGAACAATTCTGGAAGTGCTGCTAACTGCAATGGCATTAATATTCTGAAAAATAACTCACTTAGACATACGATTAACTCCACTGAAAATCATCCTACACTCCCAGAGGTTGCCCATGATTTGAATAAGTATGTTTCTTTCAAAGAGACAGATAACCACACTGAAATTGTAAACAATCAGAAAGACAGTAATAGGATTTAGCCAGGGGTGCCAATCTATTTAATTTTAAAATATATTTTGCATATCATTACAAGCACAGGTGTTTTGCTCTAAGTTATGACAAAAGTCATGTTTGCCTCTAAGTTTGTTAATAGTTCCCCAAACTTGGGCTTTAAAACCAGATTAATCTGCACTCATTTTGATAAATGTTTATAAACTGAAGGCAGAAGTAGCTACACATTCTGGATGCAAGGCAAAAAAAAATATCTTTCAGCAATGTCACACAGTATTGAGCATTTATTGAAATGATAGTTGAGTATCACTTTTAAATATCCTTGAATAGTGAAATGAGTTAGTTTGTAAATTCCAGAAACCAGTTAATGACCACACAATTCTCAGCATTTACTCCAAACCTGAACAGCGGTAATGCAACAAACAAATGATAAAGCTTGCCAATCTTTTTCAGAGAGTGATAACATATTAAAGAGAATGGTCAGAAAACTCATATTGGGGTTGAGAAATAAAAAAAGACAGAAGAGAAGCAGAGGTTATTACATTAATAATGCGCTAGTACCTCCCATTTAAAGTAAGTCTGTCACTAATGACTACTTACTTAATGAACTAGCCATTAGTTGTGTTAAAAAGAAATATATTCAGGGGCAGCTAGGTGGCACAGTGGATAGAGCACTGGCCCTGAAATCAGGATGACCTGAGTTCAAATTCGGCCTCAGACCAAACACTTGACACTTACTAGCTGTGTGACCCTGGGCAAGTCATTTAACCCCAATTGCCCTCTCCGCAAAAAAAAAAAAGCAATATATTCAGATTATTTAGAGAAATAGTGTAGTTCTATCTGAGTAGGTCTCTAGATTGAGCACCATAGCTGATTTAAACATTATACACAATGTTTTCTTCAGCCCAGAGCTCTGGACCAATCCCAAACAAGAATTGTTTGAACAATGTGCAAGAAACAAGGCACTCTACAGCTTTACTTCATTGTTTTACTAGACAGTTTCACTTATCCTACCAATTAGCTTTTTCAAGACAGAAACCAAGTAATCACCACTTTCCTGGAAATTAACATTCCACTGTAGGAAAAGACATGTACAGTAAAGTCAAAGCAACTTCAGAAGGGAGAACATGTTAAAAAGTACAAGACTCAGAAAAAAGCTCCAGTAGAAATTATCATCTGAAATTAGGATTGAGTGAAAATCAAGGATTCTGAGAAATAGATTGAGAATGGAGAGTATTCTAAGGATAATGGACAACAGAATAAATGTGTAAGATTGTTCTGTTCATAGTGGAGCCTAAATGTAGATAAAAGATACTTTTTCTTTACTTATTTTATTTTGGGGGATTTTTTTGACTGTGTTTTCTTTCACAACATGGCTTAAATGGAAATGTGTTTTGCATGACTACACCTGTATAACCTATATCAAATTGCTTGCTTTCTCAATTGGGGGGGGTAAAGGGAAGGAGAGAGAGAATTTGGAACTCAAAATTTGAAAAATGAAAAAGTTGTTTTTACATGTAAGTGGAGATTTTTTAAAATTAAAATAAAAAAGACTTTATTTCAGGGCATCCGTACTAGGCCAACTTTGTTCAAACGCATGAAGAAGAAACATATGAAATGACTAGAAAGGCAAGTATATTCCAGATTGTAGAACATAGACAACTGGCAAAATAATTTGTATTTTATCTTTGAAGAAATTGAGGAACCACTGGAAATACTTGGATAGAGTAGAAACAAGGCCAGACCAGAGCTTTAGGGAATATCAATTTGCCGGTGGTAAAGGCCTGAAATGGGATATTCCATAGGTGTGCAGAGGGAAGGCGACAGAGACATGAGGTATATATCAAAGGTAAAATTCATGAAACTTAGTTATTGATTCAATATAAAGGAAGTGGAAGAGAGGAAGCAGTAAAGGATAACTTGGAGTTCTTGGACTTAGGTGTCTGTAAGGATGGTGATGCCCTCAAAGTAAATGGATGTTTCAGGAAGGTCTGAATTTCAGGGAAATACAAGTTCCATTTTGGATCTCTTGAATTGGAAATACTAATTGTATCTTTGGGTTGAAATTTCCAGAAATAAGTTGGCAATATATTAATGTATAAATGGAGTTCAAGCAAAATAATATGACTAGAAATATGGATTTTGGAATCATCTACATGGAGCTGACATTTGAGTCCATGGGTGTTGCTGATAATCCCAATGAAGAGCAAAGAGAATAAAGATCCAGGAGAAAGGACCAGATGTAAACTTGTAATTCAGTAATGATGGAATTCATGGATTCAAAGAGTGATTCTTGATGGTAAAATTTTAGTTAGAAGGAAACCTTTAGGTGATTTTCCCTGGTCCTTTATTGTTAATATTTTTATCAATGCCTTAAACAAGGGCATAGATTGCCCTTAAATTAAAAGATGATACAACATAAGTTATAGATGTATACAATAACAGAGTCAGGATCCAAAGAGATCTGAGTAGGCTAGAATGCTTGGCCAAAGGTAGGATGAAAATGATATTTTAACAGAAGTAAATATAAAGTGTTACTTGAGTTAACAAAATAATAGCAATAATTTCAAATGTATAATATAGCAAAGACATGGATATATAATAATTTTTGTAAGATACAAGGTGAGAAATTTAAGTTAGATTTAAATTAAAAAAATTATATAACAACTAGAATTATCAAAAGTGGAATGGATTGTCTTACTGGAAGCCTTCAAACAAGGCTGGATAACCATGTATTGAATATGTGATAGAGAGGATTCATGTTCAAATATAGATGGATTCTAAGTGTTTTTCTAAATTAGATTCTAAGATTCTGTAATAGTAATTACATCTAGCACTAACATACATTTTAAGTTTTCCAAAACATTTTACAAATATCTTATTTGATCCTTACAACAACTCTGAGATACAGATACCATTATTATCCATATTTTACCACTGAGGAAACTGAGGCAGACAGAAGTTGTGACTTGCCCAGGGTCACTCAGATGACAGTTCTCTGAGGTCATATTTGTAATCTGGTCATCTTGACTTTAGTTCTATCTCTCTGTCTGTTGTACCACCAGGCTACCAAAGTTCCTGAAAGATAGAGACTTTTCATTTTGTTTTCTTTGTATCTCAATGATCTTCCACAATATCTAGCAAATAGGAGTCCTATTAATAGATTTGTGATCTTATCAATGAGGGTATTCTTTCCAACAGCATAGATTGAAAATAATGCACACATTTTTATACACTATATGATTCATTTTAATGATTATTTTTAATAAATTTTGCTTCTGTGAAGACAATGGTCATCCATAATTCACAGACAGTATTTTAGAAGAAAAAAATAAAGAGTAGGCATTTAATAAATATTTTAAATTTAATTTGCTGCCTTAACGCTAATATGTATTAATCTATCCTTGATATATGTGACCAGATCTATGTAATGCTTACCACTAACCTGTGCTTATCTGTACTTTTGTCATGTTCTTATTGCTCAGATCTCTGTTGGTTACCTGGCTGACATTTTTCACCCTTTTTATAAGTATGACTTTTATCCAATCTGTTTCTCTTCTATATGCATAGAATGATCTTTCTGTTTGGAAGTTATCCTCAGGTTTGTATTCCTGTGCTCCCATACTTTCTTTTACTAATGTCTAGTTTTGGTTTAAACAGTTAACATGTGGCCTTCATCTAACACTGTGGATCGGGCAGCCCTCTCTTGGCTTTCCTTAATCTGGCCAGTTCTACCTATGCCACATACCCTAGTTCAGGTAAGAAGGACTAGATATGTAGCTCTGTATTTTAGTATGAGTCCTGAGAAACCACCAAAAATAAAATTGCCAGATTTACATTTTAAGTCACTGTACCATATCAGAATGATTTAGGTTCAAATTTTAAATGATGAATGGATTAATTTCTATAAAGGACTTGCTATTAACATTTTTTTCCTGCAAAGTGATCTTTACCAATTTAAGTAAAGGAAAAACTCTTTCTCAGCAAAATGAAGATATAACTAAAACTGAAGACTCATTTGACTCATTTATACTGGGCTATTATCTTGCCTGGGGTTACTTTTTAATAGTACATTAAAACATTTTGTCACTTCCTAAATTGTTGATTATTTTAAACTGGCTTGTTCACTTTTCTGTTGAGAAAATTCACTTGGACAATAAACAGGGTCAGATATTCTTATGAGTGTGACTCTGGTCCTTGCTAAACAGACAAACATTTCTTCTTTAAGTTACTGATATAAACTAGATGTATTTTCAGGGGCCTCAGACTCTGAAAAGTTCATAATGACCCCCATTGTCTCTATCTCTAGCCAAGGTCATAAGATACCTTAGTTTCTCATATAGGTAGAGAGATATATAGATAGATAGATAGATAGATAGATAGATAGATAGATAGATAGACAGACAGACAGATAGATAGATTTAATAATACAATTCCATAAACATTTATTAACTGCCTATTATTTTTCAGGCACTCTACTAAGCTTGGGGATACAAATAAGGAAAAGAAGCAGTTACTGCCCTCAAGGAACTGGACCCTAAGTGGCATTTGCAGAGTCATTTGGCCATCCTCCCTGCTCAAAACCAATGTATTTGCTTGGCATCAAAGATGTAAACAAACATGTTATACTGGCAAACCAAATGTGCCCACAAAAGATAGCATGTTAAAACATAGCGAAGAAATTTATAGATGTCTCTTTTGTTGCCCCAGTAGCTACAACTTTCAACTTTCTTTTCTTCCTTTTTTTTTTTACGTAACGGAGAAGAAATTTCAGGTGATCAGCTTATCCTAGGGAGAGAGGAAGCCAAGCAGAGTCTCTGAGATTATGTACATCTATATATCTATGCATATATGTGTATATGTATGTGTATATACACATGCATGAACATATATCTCATATATAGTATATATACACACACCCACAGACATATGCACACATAGATGCATACATATATTTCAAGAATGTATATATGTGTGGATGTGTATATACACACATACCATGCATCCATGAAACATATTCTTAATATATGTATATGTATATATATGCATGTATATACACATATATACACCTGTACATATATGTATGTGCACTGTGTGCACGTATATGTATGTGAGTATATGTACATGCATATACATGTACACACATTAAAAGAATACATTTCATGGGCATATTACTCATCTAGTCTTTATCAAATTGTCAAATCACAGAGAATAATCTAACTAGGAAATTACATACACATATAGTCATGTGATGGAATGGGATGTCATCACACTATGGACAAATATATCTATCAAATAGAGTGGAAGAGTCCAGCAAAGCTTGGCCAATGAGTCATATATGAGCATATATATATGTATGTATGTATATGTGTGTCTACATATCACATAAATATATAGTATTCTCTATATCTTACAAAGGAAAAATGTAGCTGTTTGAGAACATAGTATAATGAAAATAAATAAGAAATTAACAATTTAGTAACTTTCTGAATTTTTGCAAAAAAAAGTATTTTAGCAGATTTGCTAGGGTTTTTATTGATGTAAGGATTTTCCCCCTTAAAATTGTATGTTTTCTAACCACAGCTACTTATAATTGCTTGAAGTTGGGCAAGTCACTTAACTTTTCTCTGCCTCAGCTTCCTCAACTATAAAATAGTGATAATCATAGAATGTAGCTCCCTGGGTTGTGGTGAAGATCAAATCAAATAATAATTGTAAAGTATTTACTGTAGTGCCTGACACATAGTAGAGCCTCTGACACTCTCTCCCTCCTCCCCTGTCTCTCTCTCTGTCTCTCTCTCTCACATACACAATGTGTGTGTGTGTGTGTGTGTGTGTGTGTGTATTCCATGAAGTATATGTTAGTTAGTGCTTTAGACAGATAACACCTCTAGTGGAAACTTTAACTAAATGCTGATATACTACAAAGAGAATATACTTGAGAAATTGAGTGGACACTGGTATCTAAAATGGAACTAATAAAATCTGTAAATTTTTGAAAATGTCAAATGGAAAATTGGATCACTATAAACAGAGATCTTGAAGACCTGATATTGATAGATGCAATTGGTAGGCAGATATAATTTATTTATCAACAGAATTATTATGGCAAAAGATCACACTTTGAGGAATTATAAAAGAGATACATGCTTTTTAACTCTTGACAGAATAAAATATCCCAGCACCTAAAATGAGATGTGTCTATATTATTCTATTCTGTTTCCCTTGTTTATCCCACAAAATAGGAAATAAACACTCAGAGTCTGACAAGTCAGAAGGTTATTTTCTTTCTAGCTGCTAGAAAGGAATAAACATTGCTTTAAACTTTGCCATAATAATTATCTCCAATTTGAGTGGCCTGTTGAAAAGATGTGTGAGAGCCAGATGTTTCATAGTCTCTGGAAAGCTAGTGAATGTTCATGTACATAATAAACTATGATTTAGTGTAGGTTGAAGCCCTTTATTTTATTGGGTTTATTCTGAGCATATTTTGTGTACTCAGATTTATGTGTGTTATTATACAGAACATAAAGGAAATAGAAGACTTGGTTCCTGCCCTTGAGGAGATTACAATCCAGATGAAGAAAATTAATAAATTTATCAAAGAACTAGAGGAAAAGTCAAGAATCATTAAACAAACAGACAAGCAAAACAGATGGAGTGGAATTTCCTTAACAGTGGAGATAGGACATGAAATATGGATTGAATTTTTCCCCTGAAACTTCTTGGCTATTTTCATAATCAGTTAGGGTGGATGGACATTTTACCTTAATTATCAGAACTTTGAGTCAAGCCTTTCTAAATAAAGAGAATCAATCAAAAAAGATGGATTCATTAGGTGCCTAATATGCAAGATCCTGAAGCTATAAACACAAAATTAAAGAGTCTCTGCTCTCAAAAAGCTTATATTTGAATAAAATAGAAAGAGATAACTGAGAATTAACCATGAGAATTACATTTTTCAATTTACCCAAAGATAGAAAGAAAACATTCTATGTTTGTAGTCTAAATATATTCATAATATTTATGTCATAGGATTATAATTTTTAGAGTTAGAACATAAATTCGAGGTAAAGCATTCCAAATAGCACTAACAGATGGATAAACTGAATCTCAAAGGGCTAAATAGTTTGTCTAAGATCACAGAACTTGAAAAGAGTTAGATATAAGACCTATTGAGTGAATTGTGCTTAACATAGTAGACTAGAAGAGATAATTCACATGAAATACTTTGCAAACCAGAGTGTTATTATATGTAAGGTGGATTGGTTATTCTTTTTTAGATAATAGTTCCCAGGATCCATGGCCATATAATCTATTAGTTGCCAGGATTTCACATAATAAACAACTTCTACTGTGACTGTGCAGTGAGATATAATGATGAGATACTGTAAACATTTGAGTTATTTTGTAAACAGCATACTGCACTTGCGCTATGCTGATTCACCATGATATTGCTAAAATTAATGTAAACCTGTGAAGCTGTTGCTGACAAATTGACTTCTTTGTGTGTTCCTCTATAAATCAAATGAGTACTGGTCAGTGAGTGGAGATTTGGGGAATATGCCAGCTGAAAGCTGTGTATGCCTGGACCTGTGCTCATCAAGGCTTGGGGTGAATGTAACAGTGTAATGCAGTACTTGCCTCAACTAGTCCCCATTGAGGCTTAGGGGGGAATAAACAAGCTGAAATGCTATATGTCTCTCAATCAGCCCACATCAAGACTTAGGGGATACATAGGAGTTGTACTCCTATTTTGTATATTCTTGCTAGCCCCTGAGAGAAGAGTAATTAGGAGAAGCTGCAGAATGTGGTGCAACCCACTTAAGAAGAATAAAGTAATTATTTAACCCTTCATTATGTCTGTGTTCCTTTTCTTCTTTCTTTCCTTTGAACCTGCTAGAGGTTGGAGCCCAAAATCTCCAGTGGCTCCTATCTTCCATTTGGTGTAGTCAGTGGTTCCCACCTGACAGTTATAGAACTGTTAACTGCTATAGTTATTTCTGTTATTATGATTAATCATCATCATTATCAGGAAGGGAACTGAGGTGCAAAATATTTTTCTGTGACCATATACAAATGGATGTTAACACTGTAACTCCTTTTCCATCTCTGCTTCCTCAGTATAATACAAAGACAAAGTTCATTTGGAATCCCTAGTGATGGATCATTATAGTATGGTATAAGGTGGCTTTTGGAATATCTTCTCGGAGGCTTCTTCGGGGTATATTGCAAAATGACTGATAGCAGTTAACATTGAGTCTGGAGTTATTATGCTCTAGACATGACACTTAGATTCAGAGAAACCAGGGATTTCATTTTATACATTGTAATTTTCTTCTTCCATACTCTTCCTGTGCCACCATCCCCTAATTTATGATGTAGAGAATTGTCCTTCCCTTTTATAAATCTTAGGTGTCATGTAGCCATAAAAGTGTACTGTCCTTTGATTTTGAAGATGACATTATTGATGGCAGTTTAAATTCTGCCATATCCAAAAAGATCAGTCTGAAGCCATCAACCAAAATTCTAGTTGTAAAATGTTTGAATTTTCACATATTTGTTGTTGTTCCACTTTAGAAGAAGCAAGATTGTTCAAACTTTTTCTTTGAGAGAAAATATTCATTCATAAAACAAAAAGCTAGGAAGGAAGCTTCTTCAATACTATTACAATATCTATAATTTAGGAGAATCTGGGCTAGTTCATCTAAAGCTTCTGCAGGAAGACTTTTGTTTATTTTGTTATGCATTACTATTGACTAATCAACTCCTTTGTGATTTCTTTGAATATTCAATGGTTTTGAATTCTAAGCTTTCATACTCCAACTCTGCTCTGCAGATCAGTAATGAGGGATTATATGGTTATTTTACATAAATGGACAGATTGCTAAATTGCCAAATGATGATCTCTAAAGCACTCCAACTTAGTTGGGCTGATAAAATTCACAAGCTTTGTTTGTATGATTAAAGGAACAGGTGAAAAGTTAACAATGAAAACAGCTAGATCTATCTGTCCCTAAGATTGTCAACTGAAACTTATCTCTTTATGTTTGCTAGCAGTAGTTTGGGGAAATGAATTTAATTTATTAGACATATTCTCTGGCTCCCCTGGAAAGTGCTAAACACTTGTTTCTACCACTGAGAATTGTGAACTATGTACTTTATATTAGGTTTTGCAGCTTAGTTTTCTTTTTTCTTTTCTTTTCTTTTTTTGTGCTCTTCCAATGATACACATGCTTCTTGTTCAATTCCCATCAGCTGGACCCCAACTGGTATTGCAGAGCCATTTGGCCATCCCCTCTGCTCCAAAGCAAAATATTTGCTTGGCACCAAGGATGGAAACATTTATCTCTACTGGCATAACAAATGTGACCACTAAAGATAGGTGTAAAAACATAGCACAAGAAATTGGAGACGTCTTTTTTTTTCGCCCCAGTAGCTACAGGATATTTTTCTTTGTTTAGCAGGAGGAGACAATCTTATATAGTTTCTATTCCTAAGTTCTTTTGAATGGGTATATAACTTATAACTTAGTACCTACAGAGAGATTTGTGTACTTGCTAGTCAACTATGCCTAGGATATGGGAAGCAAAGCCAGCTTGGACTCGATAATTTCTGAGGAAGGTATTGATAATAAGGTCAGGTGAGCTGGAGATCTGTGCTGAGGAATCAGAGCCAAGGTCAAGGATTGGGTCAGGATAGAAGTATGCCAAAAAATTTCTAACAAGTTTGAGCTACTCAATGAAAATAGAGGAAATAATCAAAGATCAGAAATAATGTTGTGTCTCAATAGAAGCAGATTTGTGATCAAGTTATCAAAAAAAAGTAATGGGGCAAGACAAGTTAAGATTATAATGATGGGTTGTACTTAGATTATATCTTTGTGTGTGTGCGCGTGTGCGTGTTAAGCATTTATTTTATGGTAGAAAAGCAAATTAGCTCTTTTTTGGGGGGGAAAGTTTTTTTTTTACAATTACATGTAAAGATAATTTTCAATATTCATTTTTGTAAGATTTTGAGTTTTATATTTTTAAAAGAACAAAGGAAAAAGCCACAAAAAAGTGTGCATTCAGACTCCATAGTTCTTTCCCTGGATGAGGATAGCATTTTCTGTTGTAAGTCTTTTGAAATTGTCTTGGATCACTGTATTGCTGAGAAGAGCTAAGTCAATCACAGTTGATCATTGTACATTGTTGCTGTTACTGAGTATAAGGTTCTTCTTGTTGTGTTCACTTCGTTCAGTATCATGTCACCTCCAGATTTTTCTGAAATCTGCCTGATCATCATTTTTTTTTGGGTGAGGCAATTGGGGTTAAGTGACTTGCCCAGAGTCACACAGCTAGTGAGTGTTATGTGACCTAACCAGTATGTGCCAAGGGAAGGACATGAATCAAGGCTGTATTTTTATCTGCCATAATCACTCCTCCTCTCAATTGCTAAATTAAATATAACTGAAGCAAATATTTCCTCCATAGTTAGAGTAGCTTATGAGATCAAGTATGACTATGTACTCTCCTCGCCATGCTGTTCTGATTTCAGGCTCTGATAAGTGGTAGAAGTATACAGAGCTCTCACAAAGCTTTCACTTCCCATCTAAATTTATATCCCTTCCTGACATAGGTATACTGGAGCCAATTCAAACCAGCTGACAAGAGCTTATTGTTAAATGTTTATTGTAAGTATTTGTACCTCAGAAATCAGCAAAGTTATAAATAAGAACTTAATTTATTGTTTTGTTGATTGTACAGACTTAAGTAATAGAGAAAATATTAGTAATCCAGATAAAATTTAAAATATGTACTGGGTACATCCCCCTCAAGAGCCAGATGATAAGTGAAGTACGCCCTTACATGGTTACAGAAGGAATAGATGTCTTTAGAGATGAGGTATTACAGAAGTGTTTAACAACTTCCCTGTTTCATATATAAATAAATATATAAATATATTTATATATATATTCATATATAAATAAATATATAAATATATTTATATATATTCATATATATAAATTCATATATAAATAAAATACCTTTTAACATCTGGGCTGATTCAGCACTTATTGATTAGAATGATCCACTTATAAAATATTTTTTCTTTTTTTTTTCTTTTTTTTTGGAGGCAATTGGAGTTAAGTGACTTGCTCAGGGTCACACAGCTGGTAAGTATCATGTGACTGAGGTCATATTTGAACTCAGGGCCTCCTGACTCCAGGGCCAGTACTCTATCCACTGTGCCACCTAGCTGCCCCTACTTATCATTTCTTATAGCACAGTGGATTCCATTACATTCCCATACCACAACTTATTCATCCATTCCCCAATTGGTGCAAATTCCTTCAATTTCCAATTCTTTGCCATCACAAAAAGAGCTGCCACAAATATTTTATACATGTAGGTCCTTCCACCTTTTTATGATTTCTTTGGGATACAGATCTAGTAGTAGCATTGCTGGATCTAAGGGTACATACAGTTTGCACATTGAGCATAGTTCCAAATTACTCTCCAAAGTGATTGGATCAGTTCACAACTCCACTAACAATGCATTAGGATACCATTTTCCCCACATCTTCAACATTTATCATTTTCATTTTCTGTCATATTAGCCAATCTGAAAGATCTGATGTGGTATCTCATAGTTATTTTAACTTGCATTTCTCTTATCAATAGTGATTTAGAGTATTTTTTATATGACTATAGATAGCTTCAATTTCTTCATCTGCAAACTTCCTGTTCATATTCTTTGGCCATTTATCCATTGAAGAATGACTGGTATTCGATAAATGACTCAGTTCTCTACATATTTTATAAATGAGGCCTTTATCAAAAATCCTTGCTGTAAAAATTGTTTCCCATCTTTCTGATTTCCTTCTAATCTTGATTACATTTGTTTTGTTTGTGGAAAAACTTTTTAATTTAATGTAATCAAAATTATCCATTTTGCATTTCATAATTTTCTCTATCTCTTGTTGTGTAAAAAATTCTTCCTTTCTCCATAGATTTGACAGTCCTTGCTCTTGTAGTTGGCTTATAATTTCACCCTTTATGTTAAATTTATTGGCATACAGTTAGTCAAAATAACTCTTAATTATTGCTTTAATTTCCTCTTCATAGGTAATGAATTCACCCTTTTCATTTTTGATATTAGTAATTTGGTTTTCTTCTTTTTTTCCCAATAATTTCTTGAAAGATGCTGTCCAGAGTCTTTTTTTTTTTTTTGGTCATGGCTTTTAGGTAGTCCAATAATTCTTCAATTATTTATCCTGGTTGTATTTTCTGGGTCAGCTGTTTTTCCAGTGAGGTATCTTACATTTTATTCTATTTTGTTCATTTTTAAATTTTGTTTGAGTGATTCTTGATGTCTCATGGAGTCATTAACTTCTTCTCACTCAATTCTCATTTTTAAGGGATTATTTTCTTGCTGTTGACTTTTTTTCATAATTCTCTTGCATCATTCTCATTTCTTTTTCAAAAATTTTTTCTTATCTCTTACTTGATTTTTAAAATTCTTTTTGAGCTCTTCCAAGAGGACTTTTTGGGCTTGAGACCAATTTATATTCCCCTTTGAGTCTTCCTATGTAGGCATTTTGACATTGTTGTATTCTTCTGAGTTTGTGTTTTGATCTTCTTTGTTTCTGTAGTAGATTTCTATTGTTAGGGATTTTTTTTAAAAGTTAATCTCTCCTCCTGGGGTATAGCAGCAAGCTTCTTGCACTAATGTCAAGGGGCCTGATCACTATATTTCTGCACCTGAGCCTCTTGGGTTGGCCGCTTGCCCACTGAACTATGGTGCGCCAGTCTAGTTGTGCCCATTCTACCCCAGGTTCCAGAGCTGGTAGTTTGCCTGCTGTGCTGGGATGGAGGCCTCATAGCTGGTCTGCTGAGCCAGCGTGGGGTCTTGGTTGCTGATCTGTGTCGTAGCTAAGAGTCTCCCACTGACTTGCTCAGACACTGCTTGCACTGAGCTACACTCCTCTTTTACCAAAATGGGATAGACCTTTCCTGAAGTCGTTCTAAGTTATCTTGGGTTGGAAAATTGTTTCACTCCATCTTTTTGTGGATTCTGTCACTCCAGAATTTTTTCAGATGCTTGATTTTTTTTCCTGAGGCAAATGCGATAGAGTTCAGATTGGTCAGAGGAAGAAACAAAGGAAAATGTGATGGGACTTGAGAATGCATAATGATTATAATCTATAGCCCATTAGATTGATGAATTTATTAATAAGCAAAATGTCCAGAATTTACATCTTAGAAAGTTTGATTAAATAGAGTCAGAAGATTAAATGGTCCTACCAGTAAAGGGAAATCCTCATGGGAATGCTACAAATCAGTTTAGACTTCATAGACCTCCCTAACTTACCAATAAGCATTTATGTGCTCCTTGGAGTTCATTGAGGTAGTTTTCCATGACATGTGGCTTTAAGCAGTGTCATAGTTAGGGAGATATGGGTGCATTCTACTGTCTTTGGGAAACTTTACATAAAATGAAATGTTTTGTCAAAGTAGTGAATGATCTTAATGCCATATATTCTGGGGTAATGCAATATAGTTTTCTGGTTAGAGGTGGTAATTGAGGGGTGTGGGTTGTCACTAGCAGCTGGGGAAATCAGTAAAGGTTTTATATAAAAGGTGACAATTTAGTTCAAAGCCAGAGTGGTCTGTAATAAAGAATTTAGGGATTTCATGTGCATGAAATGTAGTTTGGGTCAGCAAAAATAACATTAGTTGGTGATATTCTTGTTGGCCCAATTGCACACCTTCCAGCAAACCAGCCTGGTGTAACCATAGGCCAAATACATTCACTACTAGAAAATATTTAAAGGATGAGTATAGTCAAAGGGGAAAATTTTAATCACCTTCCAATACTTGCTTTTGTTTTCTTATCTTCTTTGCTGAAAAAATATTAAAAAGTTGAGTAGAGAAAAAGATAGATTGACCTAGAGCTCTTATTTTTTCTCCCAAATTCTGAGAATGAGAGGTGGATTCTAGAATTGGAAAAGAAAAAAAATTGTTTGTCAAGCCTGCATATGTATCATCTGCAGAACTTAGGAGGGTTGATCCCCCAAAAGAATGCCAAATATGATGTTTGAGAGGAAAATGAATAGTTATACTATCTCTTTCTAACTGTAATACACACAAACACATATGCGTGTGTATAAATATGAACATATAATGTGTGTATACATACACATATATACATACACACATATATATGTGTGTGTATACATGCATGACACACACAACTTTGGTCTACTGGAAACAAAAGAAATAATTGAATAATTGAAATTGTTTATACTTTTTATCTCAGTGGATAGAGGCCAAACAGCATGTTAACTTCTGAGAGAGGAAAAAAAATAATACTAAGACCTCTCTTTCATTGTGAAATATTGTGAATTGTTATGTCACTGCTCTTTAATGATCATTAGTAGAAAGTGGCTGAAAAACTGTCTTTACAGTAATTTGGCCATGACAGACAACCCTTATTCTCAGCAACTATGAGTTTAGAAATCAAATGAGGCTCATTTTATGTTTGAAATATTTTTCTTTCCAAGCAGAAGTTCCATCTTCCCAGGCAGCCCCATTGTGCCAGTTTTCAGGGTAATTTTAAAAAGGAACAGAAAAAAAGCAAGGTGAAACAGAAGGATGTTGTTGTGGTTGTTATTTTAATTTTGAAAATTGTGCAGATTTTCACCCTTTGTTCCTTGAAGCCACTCACTAATTGTTCCTTGAAGCCACTCACTAATTTGTTCCTTGAAGCCACTCCACTTGATTTATTCTGGCTGGACATAGTGTGAGTGCCTATTTCTGATAACTCAGGAAGAGAGCTAAGAATGTAATTGAGAGGCATTTCCCCTGCTGCAATTCAAGGTATCAATCACAAATCAAATTCACTCAACACTTCATAAAATCCAGAATCTGTAATTAGACCACACAACACAAAATCCATAGAAGTAGATTTCAAGTGGATCAAAGAATGAAAGAAAAAAATAATAAAGGATTCTCAGGAAGAAATACAAAATTATCACTTAGTATTGCTGGTCTCACTTGCTAATGTTTATTTGTTCATTTGTTTTCATACCAGTAAGAGCATTGATAAAATAATAAAAATAATAATAAAGAGAATACAAAACATTCATAATGTTTGTCTCATCAAATAGAAACATCTGGTATGGAAAATGTGCAACATTATAATCAAATGCCTCAAATTATATCTCAGGATTATTGGACTACTTCACACATACACAAAAACACCCCCCCCCACACACACACCTGTATATACACACATGCACACAGAAAATCAACAGGGTACAATTTGGAGCTGTAATCTAGCCATTCAAAAAAGTGATTTTATACTAGGTTTTAGGTTCTCTACATTTTGTAGCTCATTATAGTTTCACAATACTCAGACAATCATCTTCTACAAAGTATGTCATGGGATCACAGATTTAGAAATGGGAGTGGGGGGACTTAAAGGCAGTCTAGTCTAACCCAATAATTTTACAGATGAAAAACTGTGACCTAGAGAGGTTAATTGACTTGCCCAAGGTCAGATAGGTATTAAATTATCTAGACGTTCAAGAAATACTTATTTAGTGAAGGAGCAGTTCATTAGTTACTATGTTTTTGTTTTTAAAAACTCCTGTAACCCATGTGGCAACTGGATCTTGGCATTTGACACAATGAATGTGGCTAAAATTTTAAGTACAAATTTCTCACAAAAACCTCACAAAATCTTTCTTACATACTCTTCCGGGGGAAACCTAAGAATATCAGCATTTGGATTGTTTTTCTTTCCCTCAAAGTTCTTTCAGCTCCCCTACAGTAATTCAGGATAATAATACATTAAAAAAGAACGATACCAAAAAATTATTTGATAGAGTTAGAAAAAAAAAACAACAAAATTCATCTGGAAGAACAAAAGATCAAGAATATCAAGAGAATTAATTTTTTAAAAATGCAAAGGAAGATTGCCTAGCAATACTAGATTTCAAATTATATTATAAAACAGTAATCATCAAAACTATCTCGTATAGGCTAAGAAATAGAGTGGTGGATCAGTGAAATAGATTAGGCACACAAGACACAGTAGTAAATGTTTGATAAACCTAAAGATTCCAACCTCTGTGATAAGAATTCACTACTTGACAAAAACTGCTGGAAAAACTGAAAAAAAAACAGGGCATAAAACTAGGTATAGACCAACATCTCACACTCTATTTCAAAATAAAATCAAAATGGTTACATGATTTAGACATAAAGGGTGATATTAGAAGCAAATTAAAAGAGAAATAGTATACCCATCAGATCTATGGAGAAGGGAAGACTTCATTACCCATCAAGAGATAGAGATCATTATGAAATGTAAAAGAAATAATTTTGATTAGATCAGATTAAAAAAGCTTTTGCACAAATAAAACCAATACAACCAATATTGGAATGAAAGCAGAGTGTGCCATGGGCTGGAGTTGTACTTCACCTTTTGTACCGTAACAATGTGGGACCTTCTGATGTTGCAGTGGCCTTTATTGTCAGACAAAAGCCTGCAAGAGGAGGAGGAGGACAAAGATGAGGAGGTGGTCAGGGGTGAAGAAGGTTGTAATTGAAGAGGAAAATACCACAAAGATTGGAGTGTTTGGACAGTTTCAATTGATTGGTCCTTAGTAGAAAGTTGATGTAAAAGTAAAACTTGTGGGATCCCGGTACTTTGCCCTTGGATTGTCATCTGACTTTGTACAGACAAACTTATCATCCAATCAAAGAAGTATTTGTGCACTTTTTCTTAAGGCGTGTAAATTTCAAGATGATTTTAGATAGGGCTTTTTAAAGTGGGTATATGAAAGATCAAACTTTCACAACTTGAGCTTTGCAAATCCTCAAGAAGTACTCAGATAGTTTGAAGAAGAATGGCAAAAAGAGTCCTCAGGAAAAAAAAAAGGTGGAAATTCTTCACAGGAGAAAAAAATTGAAGTTTATTGAATAAAAATCCAATTGCTATAAAAACTATGAGAGCTTTGAAATTTCCAAGAATAATGGAATTCATTTAAATCTTTCTGCCTTGGCATTCTGAATCTGGAACATCCTGAGAGCTTGTTCAAAGATTTGGAAGAGATCCTAAATACCTACCCATGGAAACTTGGCTTAGGTAGAATAACCTACAGAGAAACGAAGCTTATTAGGTGTGAAGCAACTTCATTGGCATTTTGTCAGTGCGAATTTATTTTCCAAAAAATGAATAATTTGGAGAAGAATGCATTAATAACATATAGTAAGCTGAAACAGTTATGTAGAGAGTGTGGACATACTTAAATTAAAGAAGGTGAATTAATCTCTAAGTTGTCTGGAAAAGGTATCATTTCAAGATGTTTGATCTTCTCTGAAGTTTTTAAAGATATTGGGACAGTGACAAATGAGAAAGAGAGTATCTTTATCAGTGATCTTTATGAAGTTGAAAGAGATGTTCCTTCTTGGGTACATGATTTTACGACATCACTGTCATGAAATTTAAAAGTGAATGTAAAAGAAGTTCTTGCATCTATGGAGACTAGGAAATCTTTTTTTTTTCTTTTTTTAAATTTTTTTTGTTTCTTTTTTTAATTGTTTTTAAATTTAATTTTGTTTTCAACATTTACTTCCACAAGATTTTGAGTTCTAAATTTTTGCCCCATCTCACCCCTCCCCCCACCCCAAGATGGCATGCATTCTGAATACCCCTTCCCCTAGTCTGCCTCCCCTTCTATTTCTCCCCCCTTCTCTTATCCCCTTCCCCTTCAATTTTCCTATAGGGCAGGATGGATTTCTGTATCCCATTTCCTGTATTTCTTATTTCCCAGTTGCATGCGAAAAGTTTTTTTTTTAAAACATGTGTTTTTAAAACTTTGGGTTCCAAATTTTCTCCCTTCCTCCCTTCCTACGCACCCTCATTGATAAGGCAAATGACTAAATATAGGTTATATATGTGCAGTTATGCAAAACACTTCCATAGTAGACATGCTATGAAAAACTAACTCTGTTTCCCTTAATCCTATGCCTCCCCCGCCCATTTATTCTACTCTTTCTTTTGACCCTGAACCTCCTCAGAAGTACTTACTTCTCATTTCCCCCTTTCCCTATCTGGCCTCCTCTCTATCATCCCCCTACTCTCTTGTCCCCTTTCCTCCCCCTATTTTCCTGTAGGGTAAGACAGATTTCCATACCCAATTGAGTGTGCATGTTATTCCCTCCTTAAGTCAAATTCTATGAGAATAAGATTCACTCATTCCCCCTCATCTTTCCCCATTTCCCCTCCACTATAAGAGCCTTTTCTTTTCTGTTTTTTTTTGTGAGATAATTCACCCCGTTCTACCTCTCCCTTTCTCCTTCTCCTAGGATAATCCTCTCTCACCCCTTAATTTTATTCTCCAGATATGACCCCTTAATTTTCAACTCACTCTGTGCCCTCTATCTATCTATCTATCTATCTATCTATCTATCTATCTATCTATCTATCTATCTATCTATTTATCTATCTATATCTATATATACGTACATATAACCTTTTCCCCTCCAACTACCCTAATACTGACAAAGGTCTCATGAGTTACAAATATCATCTTTCCCTGCAGGAATGTAAACAGTTCAACCATAATAATGCTTTTCTTATGCTTATGCTTTTCTCTTTCCTGTTTACCTCTTCATGTTCCTCTTGAGTCTTGTATTTAAAAATCAAATTTTCTATTCAGCTCTGGTCTTTTCATCAAGAATGCTTGAAAGTCCTCTATTTCACTGAATGACCATTTTTTCTCCTTCAGGATTATACTCAGTTTTGCTGGGTAGGTGATTCTTGGTTGTAATCCTATCTCCTTTGCCCTCCAGAATATTATATTCCATGCCCTGCGGTCCCTTAATGTAGAAGCAGCTAAATCTTGTGTTATCCTGATTGTGTTTCCACAATACTTGAATTGTTTCTTTCTGGCTGCTTGTAATATTTTCTCCTTGACCTGAGAACTCTGGAATTTGGCTACAATATTCCTATGGGGATCTCTTTCAGGCTGTGATCAATGGATTCTTTCAATTTCTATTTTGCCCTCTGGTTCTAAAATATCAGGGCAATTTTCCTGGATAATTTCTTGAAAGAGGTTGTCCAGGCTCTTTTTTGATCATGGCTTTCAGATAGTCCAATAATTTTTAAATTCTCTCTCTTGGATCTATTTTCCAGGTCAGTTGTTTTTCCAATGAGATATTTCACATTGTTTTCTAATTTTTGACTCTTTTGTATTTGTTTTACAGTGTCTTGATTTCTCATAAAGTCACTAGCTTCCAATTGCTCTATTCTAATTTTTAAGGAAGTATTTTCTTCAGTAAGCTTTTGGACTTCCTTTTACATTTGTCCAATTTTGCTTTTTAGGGCATTCTTCTCCTCATTGGCTTTTTGGACCTCTTTTGCCATTTGGGTTAGGCTATTTCTTAAGGTATTATTTTCTTCAATATTTTTTGGGGTCTTCTTTAGCAAGCGGTTGACTTGTTTTTCATGATTTTCTTGCATCACTCTCACTTGTCTTCCCAGTTTTTCCTTTCCTTCTCTTACTTGCTTCTCAAAATCCCTTTTGAGCTCTTCTAAGGCCTGGGACTGATTCATATTCTTCTTGGAGGCTTTGGATGTAGGAGTTTTGACTTTGTTGTCTTCTTCTGGTTGTATGTTTTGATCTACGTTTTCACCAAAGTAAGATAATATAGTCTGACTCTTTTGGCACTGCTTACTCATAATCCCAGTCAATTACTTGAGTTTTAAACTCTTTGTTAAACTTTGTTAAACTTCACAATGTGGAGAATGTACTGTCCCAAGCTTCGGGGATTTGTACAGCTGTTTTCAGAGATACTTCTAGGGACCTGAAAATTTTCAGCTCTTCCAAGCTGCTATGATAAGGGGCAAGATGTTTCCTCTCCACCGCCACAAGCTTCACCACATCAGCACTCCTCCTTGCCCCGGGACCGCCCCTCAGAACTGTGACCCAGATCCAAGCATGGGCAAAGCAAGAGAATCCTGCACCAACAAAGAGATCCCTGAAATCTCCCTCTGTTCAGCCACTTGATTCTCCTCCAGTCTGTGGGCCAGAAGCTCAGGAAACAGCCGCGGCCCCGGGCCAAGGTCAAGACTTGTGGCTGAGACCTAGCTCCTTCTCTCACTGCAGTCACAGACTTTTCCCACTGACCCTCTAAGTTGTCTTTGGTGTTCATGGATTGAGAAGTCTGGAAACTGACACAGCTGCCCGCGATTCAGTCCTCTGAGACCTGCTCCAGGTAAGCTGCGGCCTGCGCGCCCATGCCAAACTGCGATCCTCTCCCAGCCCAGTGCAATACACCTTTCCGATCAAGCATCCAGGCTGTCTTGGGCTGGAAATTGTTTCACTCCGTCTTTTTGTGGGTTCTGCTGCTTTAGAATTTGTTTAGAGCTATTTTTATAGGTTTTTGGAGGGGTTTGGGGGGGGAGAGCTCACGCAAGTCACTGCTTTCCCTCCACCCAACACTAGGAAATCTGAGAATGCAGAAGAAGATGATGCAATGAACACCAGTAAACCTCAGGAACAAAAAATAGAAAATGATGGTCATGCTTTGAACATGCAGAGTCATAGTAACCAGATGAAAATGAAATTAATTTTGACATTCCAAACCAAGTACAACTGGACCAGGATCAAGTGGTTGCCTGAAAATGATTTATATGAGTACAGTGACAGTTGTCAGTGGGGAAGGTGGCTGCAGAGACCACACTTATTAGCCATCTGTTTAAGTATGAGGAACAAATGGAAAAGATAGCAGTGTGGAAAGTTTGTGAAGACTTTGAGCAAGACCTGGACACAACAGAAGAATGGAACACTTTTGCTCATCAAAGTGAATAGAATGATACTAAATATATAGAATATTACTTACAGCATCCACTGCAAAAACCACTCATTTACTGAGAGAGAAGACTAGCCTTGCTGTTGTTACATTACAGCAGGTAAAGTACAGCTTCTATTCATGGCAGAGAACAAATGAGACATTGAAGGACAAAAATCCATAAAAGTTTTCTCCAATGAGAGTTCTTGTTGTGGATTAAGCGAGATTAAGCTAAAGATTGTAGCAATCTTTGGATCAGCTTTAAATTTGTTGCATAAACATACCAGACTTGTAAAGCTTGTTATCCTTGGTGATATCATTCAGTTACCGAGCATTGAGCAAGGTACCTTGCTAAGGGACTTATTTGAGACTCTCAAATCAAGAAACTGTGCTGTGGAGCTAAAAACTTATTACAGAGCAGAATTTTAGCTTATTGTAGACAATACAACAAGGTATTGTCTTTTAAAAGTTATTACAACTTAAACATGGTGGAGTAAAAGCAGGGACTGATGCTCTCCTCCAAACCCCTCCAAATACCTGTAAAAAATTACTCTAAACAAATTCTAGAGTAGCAGAACCAACAAAAAGATAGAGTGAAACAAATTTCCAGCCCGAGACAACCTGGATGGTTGATGGGAAAGGTCTGTTGTGTTTGGCTGGAAGAGGAGTGCAGTTCAGCATGGGTTTCACCAGCAAAGACGGGGCCTCAGCATACCCAGAGCAGGCCTGAGAGGACTGAATCACAGGTAGCTGTGGAAGTGTCCTGATTTCTCAACCCACAAATTCCAAAGACAATTTAGAAGGTCAGTGAAGAGCTCAGTCCGGCCCAAGCCCTGGCACAGCCCCAAGGTAGTGGAAGCTGTGGCTGCTTCCCAAGCTTTCAGCCCACAGAAGGTGTGGGAATTGAGCAGCTGATCAGAGGGGGATTGCAGGGATTTCTCTGCTGGTACTGAGGTAGGATTCTCTTGTTTTGCCTGTGTTTGGAGCTGGATCTCGGTCTTGGGTGGTGATCCTGGGGTGAGATGGAGTGCTGATGGGAATTGGGAAGAGAAATGAGAGTGATGCATATAAATCATGAAAAACAAGTCAACAGCTTGCTAAAAGAAATCAAAAAAATACTGAAGAAAATAACACCTTAAATATAAATTGTAAAAGGAGTCCAAAAAGCTAATAAGGAGAAGAATGCCTTAAAAAGCAGAACTGACCATATGGAAAAGGAGGTCCAAAAGCTCACTGAAGAAAATGCTTTCTTAAAAATTAGAAAGAAGCAATTGGAAGTTAATGATTCTATGAGAAATCAAGAAATTATATTAAAGAAAAGAATGAAAAAAGAAGACAATATGAAATATCTCATTGAAAAAACAAATGACATGAAAACAGATAAAAGAGAGATAACATAAAAAAAGTATTGGACTATCTGAAAGCCATGATCAAAAAAAAAAGAGGTTAGACATCATCTTTCAAGAAATTATTAAGGAAAACTGCCCTGATGTTCTGGAACCATGGGGTAAAATGGAAACTGAAAGAATCCACTGATCACCTCCTGCAAGACATCCCAAAAGGAAAACTCCGAAGGATATTACAGCTAAATTCTGGAGTTCCCAGGTCTAGAAGAAAATATTGAAAGCAACCAGAAAGAAACAATTCAAATATTGTGGACATACAGTCAGGATAACACAAGATTTAGCAGCTTCTACATTAAATCTTAGAGAGAAGTTTTCCTTACCAATGAAATCACAGGTCCAATTTCCTTTCCTTGGTACATATTTCCCCTCCTTCTGATCAAATAAGAGTATATAGATCATTTCCTTACCTCAGCTTCCATTAATTCCTGAAGTTAGGAAGGAGAAAATGGAAAAGTTACAGATGATCATAGAATCATGAAACAGTTTCTCAGTCAAGAATTAATAAATTTTCTTCTCCAGGACCCTGGTGTATTGGGGTAACTAGCAATAATTCCCCCTCTCACCATCACTACCACCACTACCACTCTTTCTACTTCCACTGTGACATTGGCTGCTGTAATGAAAACACATGAAGGTTGGTTCAAGGATTTGTATTGGCTTATCCTGAGGAAGAGGATGCACAGGAGGATATGACAGTAATCTGCAAATATCTGATGAGTTGTGCTATGGAAGACGCAGTCTATGTATTCGGTGTGTCTCCAGGGAAAAGAATCAAGAGTAAATAGAACAAAGGGCTTGGAATATGACATTCTGGAGGTCAAAGGAGCTAGCATTAAAACCAAGAATCACCTACCCAGTAAAACTGAGTATAATCCTTCAGGGGAAAAATGGACATTCAATAAAATAGAGGACTTTCAAGCATTCTTGATAAAAAGACCAGAGCTGAATGTGTCTTTCAGAAACAAAATTCAAGAGAAGCATGAAAAGATGCTTTTTCAGTGAGGGTGGGTGGGGAGAGAAGGAGGGAGAGAGAGAATTGAGAAAGCAAGGTTTTAAGAATGAATGTTAAAAATTGTTTTTACATGCAACTGAGAAATAAGACATACAGGCAATGTGGTATAGAAATTAATCCTGCCCTACAGGAAAATAGAAGGGGAAAGGGATAAGGAGGGTTTTGATAGAAAAGGGAACAGATTGGGGGAAGGGGTATTCAGAATGCATGCCACTGGGGACAGGGGAGAGAGGGGGAAAAAATTTGGAACTTGAAATCTTGTGGAAGTGATGTTAAAACTAAAAATAAATTAATTTAAAAAAGAAAGGAGGGAATGGTACAATTAATATGTAACTGACACAAAGAAGGATAAATAAAAATAAGATTTAAATAAAAAAAAGTTATTAGAACTCCATGCAGCATTTTTCTTCTACTCATCAGGAAGGACAGAGGCTGTTAAGGCAATATTGTATATTCTATTTGAGATGTTCATATCTGTAACTGCTATAAAGTTTAATCATTAATCAACAAATATTTATGTTCCAGGCACAGTGTGAGGTGCTGAGGATATAAGCACTAAAAGGGAAACAGTCTCTAATTGCATGGAGCTTACATTCTAATATGATTTGGTTACATATCTATGTATATACAGAATAAATAAAAAGAGAATAACTACAAATCAAAAATTATAAGGAAAGCAGAAAACTGGGAAACAATATTAACATCAAGTACCTCTGATAAAGACCTCTTTTCTCAAATATATAGAGAACCGAGTCAAATTTATAAGAATGCAAACCATTCCCCAATTGATAAATGATCAAAGGACATGAACAGGCAGATTTCAGATTAAGAAATCAAAGCTATCTATAGTCATATGAAAAAGTGCCCTAAATCACTTTTGATTATAGAAATGAAATTAAAACAACTAAACCCTTCCGCCTATCAGATAGGCTAATATGACAAAGAAAAAGGAAAATGATAAATGTTGGAGAGGATTTGGGAAAAGTGGGATACTTAGGTAGTTATGAACTGATCCAACCATTCTGGAGAGTAATTTGTAACTATACCCAAAGGACAACCAAACTGTGCATACCATTTAATCGAGCAATAGCACTACTAGCTCTGTATCCCAAAGAGATCATAAAAATGGAAAATTACCTACATGTGAAAAAATATTTATAGCAGTCCTTTTCATGATGGCAAAATATTGAAAATTGAGGGGATACCCATCAATTGGGGAATGGCTGAACAAGTTGTAGTATATGAATGTAATGGAGTACTATTGTGCAATAAGATATGATGAGCAAGCAGATTTCAGAAAAAAATCTGGAAAGACTTATATGAATTGATGCAAAGTGGAGTGAGCAGGACCAGGAGAACATTGTACACAGTAATAGCAACATTATGTGATAACAACTTTGAATGACTTAGCTCTTCTCAACAACACAATCATCCAAAATAATTACAAAGGCCTCATGATGGAAAATGCTAACTACAACCAAATAAAAAACTAATGGACTGTGAATGCATATCAAAACATACTTTTTTCTCTTACATTATTTTTTTGGTTTTCCCTTTTGTTCTGTTTCTTTTTTTTTCATGACTTTAATATAATATAATGTAAAATCATTTTACATGACTACGCATATGTTAGTTATATCAAATTGCTTATCCTTTTTAGAAGCAAGGAGGGGAGGGAGGGAGAAAAATGTGGAACTCAAAATCTTGTAAAAATTAATGCTAAAAATTGTTTTTACATGTAATTGGGAAAAACAAAATACTTTTTGAGTTTAACTTACCTTGACCAAAGAAGAAGGTAAAGAAGAAAAAGAACAAGACAGAAAATAGGTATGTATCAGAGTCCCTTGCTTATCACATAAAAATCTTTATTTTTCAGAAAAGTGTCAAGTGGTCCTGCCATGTGCTGAGTCCCACTTTCATTTGGAACCTAAGCAATCCTCATAAGTCACAGTCCAAGTGAAACAATAAGTCAGTGTTGATATTCAGCACACAAGGTTTCCCTGCTGTGCTAACACTTGTCCTTCAAGGATATACAGATGATGTGATCCATGATTCTCTCTTAAGGTCCAAAGGAAGCAAGACTTCTTTACTTCCTCTTTGGGCTTTTCTTGTTTAGACAGTGAATATCTTGCTTCTTCTGATTAAAGTGTATTTCTTCCTGTATACCACGTGGTTCCTCTTATAATCTCCATCCCCTTTCCCATAACTCTATCTGAGCTTTTCTAGAAGTTCCATGGAAACCCAGACCTCTTTATGGATTGACCTGGCATTTCTTTCCATTTTAGAGGCAAGGTCCAAGAGTTAGCTCAGGTAAAGGAACTCTATTATTTCTCAGTCATCAAATTAGCGGTCATCACTACTGCTACTGAAACTTGGAAGCCATAAACTTGTCAGTTTAAGAATAAATGCAATTCAGACTCAATAGAAAGAAAATTTGTCTAAGGATATATGTGTATCTGCTCACAGGATGAGTAGGCATAGGAGGGGATAAATGAAGTGGGTACCAGAGTCAACCTAATTTAAGAAATGGTATCAGAGTGAAACAAAACCAAACAAAAAGAATCAACAGTAAAACAAACATGCACCTTTCTGGTGATCAAGAAGGACTGGATCATTTAAGTTGTAATCTGATTAGTCCAAATCAACCTAGACACAATTTGTTGAGTGCTTTATAATTTGCTCTGTACTCTGCACTATTCTATGTTGTTCAGGGATGCAACTGAATACAAGAGTTTCAGGAGAAATTAAAGGCATATTTCTTGACCTATAGAGATTCTCTCTCTCCTCTCTGATTGTGAGAATAGACATGATCTTTCCAAAACTGTTGTTAAATTGTATGGTGCTACAGGAGGTGAGTTCCTTCTCTGGTTGCAGGAATTTTTCCTCCTGTGGCATCATGGCCTTGTAGCTGAACAGGAAGGTGGCTGTTATCACTACTCTTGCTGTTCACAATTAGAACATTTTCCTGCATTATGTGATTTTGATCCAGTTCAGGAAACAGAATTAGATATGGGATTTGAATAGAGAGTTGACATTTATTCGGGATCTCAGAGCTAGACCCTATAGATCATCCAGTTCAATTTCCTCATTTCATAGTGAGAAACCTAAAACCTAGAGAGCAGGCAGAAATTGCCCAACATTGTAGACATAGTGAGTTGATGACCTGAGGATTTGTACCATTAAAGGCACAATCATCATTCCTTAGTTATGTCTAACTAAGGTGGTGGTGCAGTGGATAGAGCACTAGGATTGGAGTCAGGAAGATCTGAGCTCAAAGCACGACCCTTAAGCAAGTCACTTAACCTCTGTTTACCTGATGCTTCATTTGTAAAATTGAGATAATAACAGCAACTACTTCCCAGGGTTATTGTGAGGATCAGGTGAGCCTTAACATAGTGAATACCAGATAAATGTTAGTTATTATTATTGTTATTTTATTACTATTAGTAGTACTACTAACTGCTGCTACTGCTACTTACCTATAACTATATGGGAGTGACTCACTGAAATGCCAAAGATCAGTTTCACTCACTTTTATCAAGACTCTTAGATGAGTTAAAGCAAAATTTCTTCTACTTTTAGAAAATGGGATAAAAAGATGCGGTAAGACATGCCAATAAAATTGGTAGATGAATTCATCTCTAGAGTTGTTCCTATAATTAACTGATACATTAAGAGCAGACCACCTTGGTTCAACACATTTCATAGGACTCTCTTGAAAATAAGATATTATTAAAAGATGGACTGTTGAAAATGTACAGCTAAACAAATATAGATGAGTTGATGTTGTTGCCTACAGATGAGTCTCCCCAATGTCAGCTGGGCTAAAAAGATTAGACCTTTTGCATTAATAATAAGCTTATAGAAGCACAGAAAAATGGATGTGGTAAAATCTAACAGGCCTAAATTCTTATTCTCTCAATATTCTTCTTCATCCTCCTCTTTATCTTTATCATTCTTATGCTCATCATTTTTTACCTCCTACAAGGATTTAACATAGAGGAAAGGAATAGATAGAAATGAAGAGTATTGAGTTAATCACAGAAAATAATCTTAAGATTAACAAGACC
The DNA here is from genome assembly GCF_900497805.2 of Vombatus ursinus. Taxonomy (NCBI): domain Eukaryota; kingdom Metazoa; phylum Chordata; class Mammalia; order Diprotodontia; family Vombatidae; genus Vombatus; species Vombatus ursinus. The sequence goes on along the minus strand of NW_020954556.1, from coordinate 34,760,336 downwards.
AAAACAAGTTATGATATGATATAAAGGTTAAGAGGTAAGTCTCATCTTTATGGATTAATATAGCTTGTTGACATGAGTTGACTTCTAATATTTTTTCACTCAGTTTCATCTGAGCCATAACAGTTGCATATTAGTGGTTCATAACCCAACACTTCATGCATGGGCTCATTTACTTTTCACTTTGTCTTCATATTCCCTGTATCCAGCACAATTCCTGGCACAAAGGATATGCTTGATCGATGAATTGATTCTGCAATGTGTTGAAATTGAATCTCTTAAACACAATCTGGTCCCTTAAGACTTCCTGTGATACCACTAAAACTTGGAGCTAGATGGATTGGTTTGTATTGAGGATGCATATGTGAGCCTCTGGAAGACTCATCTCAAACAGTAAACAGTGGTGCATGAGAAATGCCTCTTGAATATCATACATGCTACAGATGAGAAAGTGCCAGTAAAATACATAGCCGTGAATGGGAAATTGTTCACCAGGGAGTCTCTGTAGCATCTGGCATTGTATAAAAGCACAGGAAAAAAGTGACTGTTGGACAAGAATTGTGATTTTTGAGCTGCCCTTGATACCATGCTCATGAAAGAGATTGCAAATTATGAATTATAATGGCCTTTAAAACATAAACTCTTATTTGATGTCTATCATGTTATCTGTTAATGCCCTTTGTGTTTAAATGCTCTTGCAAAAATCATTTATGATGTAGCATATTTAAATTATGGGCCTTCTTTCCCAAGGGATGAAGGGGAAATGCACTCAAATAAATAGCCAGAGTACATGATGAACAAGAAAGTGTAATGTTTGAGCACAAAAGTTATTGTAACAACCCATTTGCATATTTTTTTCTGCTTTACTCATTGGTATATTCAAAGTTTCCTGATAGCACATTTATAAAAGGTGACAATGCTGGTTGTTTACTCAAGTACAAAATAATATAAACCTCAATGTTCAGGAGCTACGTAGGTCAATTAAGATGTAGTCCTGACACCGATGTTTGACAAAGTGCATTTTCCTTAATAAATAAATATTGATAGAGTGATGGCCACCTGGATAGGTCTAATGCTTTTTGTAGTTCATCCTAAAATAAGGAAACATGGAATACAGGTGGTTATTTTATAGATTGGTATATAACCTCAATTCATCCTTTGGCTTATGACCAGCAATTATTACTAATGACAGCATTTATATAGTATTTTAAGGTTTGAAAATGCTTTATGCATATGGTCTCATTTTAGCCTCAAAACAACCTTGGAAGGTAGATTATATTATTATCCCCATTTCATAGATGAAGAAACTGAGGTGCACTTAAGTTACACTTTTGAGGTCACAAAGCTAATAAGTTTCTGAAGCTAGATTTAAACTCGTGTTATTGTCTCCAGGTCAAGTGCTCTATCCACTGCAAAACTTCACTGCTTTTATTATTAGGTAACAAAGTTTCAAAATTACCTTTGAGCCCGAGTTGCATTTCTTTTCTTTAAATTTATGAAAGGAGGGGCAGCTAGGTGGCACAGTGGATAGAGTACTGGCCCTGGAGTCAGGTGGCCCTGAGTTCAAATCTGTTCTCAGACACATGATACTTACCAGCTGTGTGACCCTGGGCAAGTCACTTAGCCCCAATTGCCTCAAAAAAAAAAAGAAAAGAAAAAAAAAGAAAAAGAAATTTATAAATGAATCATTCTAATCAAGTGCTAAATCAGCCCAGACACTAAAAAGTATTTTATTTTGCCTCTTCTATTGACATTGATAGATGTTATATTACTAAAAATGGGGATACTGGGGGCGTGGAAGAGAAACAGGGTAATTGTTAAACACTTCTGTAGCATCTCTTCTCTAAAGACAGCTATTCCTTCCGTAACCATGTAAGAGTTACTTGACATCATCTGGCTCTCAGTGAGGGGGGAGGATGTACCCAGTACATATTTTAAATTTTTTCTGGATTATTAATATTTTCTCTATTACTTACATCAATAAATAAATAAATTTTAATTTATTTATCAAATTTATCAAAACAATAAATTAAGTTCTTATTTATAACTTTGCTGATTTATGAGGTACAAATACTTACAATAAACATTTAACAATAGGCTCTTGTCACCTGGTTTGAATTGGCTCCAGCATACCTATGTCAGGAAGGGATATAAATTTAGAGGGGAAGTGAAAGCTCTGTGAGAGCTCTGTATACTTCTACCATTTATCAGAGCCTGAAATCAGAACAGCATGGCCAGGACAGTACATAGTCATACTTGATCTCGTAAGTTACTCTAGCTGTGGAGGAAATATTTGCTTCAGTTATATTTAATTTAGAAATTGAGAGGACGAGTGATTATGGTGGATAAAAATACAACCTTGATTCATGTCCTTCCCCTGGCACATACTGGTGAGGTGACCCTAGGCAAGTTTATGACCCTTTAAGTTCTCTCAGTCATAAGAGTACAAATTACAGAGAAGATGCCAACTTACATAGTTTAAAAAAAAAAGTTTTCTTACCATAGAGTTCACAATCCAATTCCTTCTGCTATATAGAAAACACTACTGAGCATACCTTCTATGACAACATTACAACACAATTCTGTTAAGTTTTGTGATATTTATTGAGCCAGTGTAGACACAGACACATTGCATCAAATCATGAAGAACTGGATATCTGTGAGTCTTAACATTTGCCCTGGCACCTGTAACACAGCAATACAGCCTATTTGGAAGAGAATATATTTGGAAGAGAAACCTATTGTCCTATTCATAGCAAACCTTATCTTCCAAATCCTTTTAATTCAGAACAGAAAGCTATTCCACCCCATGCTTCCCCAACTCCATATGCCTCAGTCCTACCTTTTCTAAGTAGCTATCCAGTTCTGCCCTCTGCTCCTACCACGCCCTTCCAAAAGCTAGTCTATAATTACCTGCCTGCTGATTATATTAGATTTCTTTCTCACACATCTTTTAATATTTTACAATTTTGAGAAACTGTTTCTCCCCCAATGGTGATGATTCCTTGACCATCCTCTGCAGAATTGAATTAGGACCTTTGGGCATCATGCTTTCACCCCTTCTCCTGGACCAAGAAAGATCTCAGAGATTGAGGGCTCTACCTCTGCCATCAGTAGCTTCTACCACTGCTAAGGTAGGAGGGAGGAAGAGTAATCCTTATATCCAAGTCTTTGCTCCACACTGCCAATTCAAGATCTGCTCTCTGTTGCTCTTAGTCAACAGTCTCACTGCTTTTGAAGTTCATGCCATCTACATGCAGTATTTTGTTTTTATATTGGTGATAGCTATCTAGTGGCCCCCAAGCATTTCTCTGCTTTCTCTGTGTTCATTTACCAGGACCATAGCCTGCCTCATCATCCCATCCTCGACTATTACACTTGTGGCCTTTAATGTGTCTGTTGATGTTCTCTCAAAAGTTCTTGCTTTCAAGTTCCTCAACCTCTTCCACTTCCACTTAGCTACACAAAGGCTTTTTATAGTCCCTTTATTGATCTTATCTCCACAACTGTGATACCTTAAAGATCCAGAACCTAGAAATTCCTCCATATAACCACACCTTCTTATTTTATCTCTTTTTCTAGGCCTCATCCCTCCTAAACCTATTCTTCACTGTCATGATTAAGTGTTACTCCACCATTCTGTCCTTTCCTAATCCATGTTCCTGCTCTGATTTCACTTTGTTCTATCCAAAAGTCTTGACCTTACAATTTACTAGCTCAATTTTATAGTGTTCTATACCCTTATGTCACTTGTCATCTAAACCTATCACTGATTTTCCCTTTTCTAATCCTAATGTTTTATTGCTCCCACCATAAACTTTTCTAATTTTATTTACATCTGCTGAAACCCACTAGAGGAAGTCATACAACCATTCCAACTGAGTCAGTTACAAATTTTAGCTATTCAAACACAAATGGTCCCCAACCACTGCATAGACATTCTTTCGCACTTTAGAGATTGACTCTGTCTATATACATAGGCAGATATAAAATAAATTCAAAGTAATTAGGAAGGGGTGGGATACTAGTAGCTGGACAATCAGGAAAAGCTTCATGTAGTAGTAACTACAGTTGATGTTTAAAGAAACTAGAGCTTCTAAGAAGTGGATATGAGGAAAGAGGATATTGTAGGCAAGTGAAACATAGAGTACAATGAGATGAAAATAGAGCATCATGTTGAAGGAGAATAAAACTACTTTAGATGGATCATAGAGTGTGTAAAGGGGAGTATTGAAAAGAAAGTAGAGAAAGGAAAAAAAGAAGCTTTCCTTTCTATAAAGCTAGAAAGGTAGGATAGAGCTAAGTGTGTGAAGGGTTTTAAATGCCAGAGTAGTTTATCTTTGATATTAGAGTAAAAAGGGGGCCTCAGGCGTTAATTGAGTAGAGAAATGATATAGTCAATCTATAATTTAGAGAATATGCCTGGAGGACGTCTGGGAGCCAAGATATTGGAATAAGTAGTAAATCACAGTAAGTCTACCTCCAAACAACCATAAAATAGTATCCCAAAACAAATCCTGGTACAGTCAAAGCATCAAACAGATGGAGTAAATCATCTTTTACTCTAAGAAACTTGGAAGATCAGCAAGAAAGGCCTGTCTCACTTGGGTAAAAGGAGAGCACATTTCAGGACAAGAATCATCCCAGCAAACCAGAGCAAGCCCCACCTCAACAAATCAATGGGAGATCATGAGCTCCACTGTGGTAGAACAGGCAAACACCAAACATTACCGCCCCCCCCCATGTGCCTTAGCATAGCAAGGGGAACTAGCCGACTCTAGCTCAAAGAAACACTACTTGCTTCAGTGTAGCCCCAGATAAACAGGCATCCTGCAGTGGCCAGACCTTCTTGTCTTTCAGTGTAGCTCCAGAAAACACAAGAACATTCCATCAGGCCTCAGCACTCAAAACACAACACTAGGACCCCACATCAACACCAGGTAAACAGCCAGAACCCTACAGCCTCCATGGAGCAGTACCACCCCCACCCCACTCCCTCCGCACAGTACCAGATGTTAGAGGACCTCAAGGCAACATTAGTGCAACATCAGGTAAATAGTCAGGACTTGCAGCCACTGATAAATAAGCATGAGACAGTTCCCCTTCTACTCTGGTACTGAACTCAAATTTAAAAGAAAGGAAAAAAGGCCAAAAAAGTGAACAAAAAAGAAAACACAAAAGAATCTGACCAAAGAAAGTTATTATCGTGACAGGGAAGACCAAGACACAAACTCAGAAGAGGACAACAATGTCAAAACACCTATGGGCAAAACTTCAAAGAAAAATGGGAAGTGGTCTCAAGCCCAGAAAGAACTCAGAGGTAGAAGAAAATTGGGAAAAGAAATGAGAATGATGCAAGAGAATTATGAAAAAGAATCAACACCTTTGAAAACTGTTTAAAAAGTAGAATTGGTCAAATGGAAAAGGAGATACAAAAATCCACTGAAGAAAACCACTCCTTAAAAAGTACCATTGGCTAAATAGAAAAGAAAGTTCAAAGGTAATTGAGGAAAACAACATCTTAAAAGTTATAACTGGGCAAGTGGAAACCAATGATTCTATGAGACATCAAGAATCAATCTAACAAATTCAAAAGAAGAAAAAATAGAAGAAAATGTAAAATATATCATGGGGAAAATAACTGACCTGGAAAATAGATCCAGGGGAGATAATCTCAGAATCACTGGACTACCTAAAAGCCACAATCAAAAGGAGAATCTGGACAACATCTTTGAAGAAATTATCAAGGAAAACTTCCCTGACATCCTGGAACCAGAAGGTAAAATAGGCATTGAAAGAATCTACTGATCATCTCAGGAAAGAGATCCCAAAATAAAACCTTCAAGGAACACTATAGCCAAATTTCAGAACTATGAGGACAAGGCAAAAATATAAGTGTTCAGAAAGAAAGAATTCAAATATTGGAGAGTCACAATCTGGATTACACAGGACTTGGTAGCTGCAACATTAAAGAATAGGTGTTCATGGAACAGGATATTCGGGAGGGCAAAGGAGCTAGGACTACAACCAAGAGTCACTTACCTGGCAAAATTAAGCCTAGTACATCAAGAAAATGGTCATTTAATAAAATAGCTGAAGTTTAAGAAAAGCAGGGGTAACAATCCTGGTCTCAGACAAAAATAGACCTAATTAGGAGAGATAAGGAAGGAAACTACATCTTGCTAAAAGGTACCACAGAAAATGAAGCAATATCAATACTAAACATAAATGCACCAAGTGATATAGGATCCAAATTCCTTTGACCACCACTTCCCTCAATCTGCCCTCCCTTCTATCAACTACCTCCCTTTTCTTTCCCCTTTCCCCTCCTACTTCCTGTAGGATAAGACAGATTTCTATACTTTACTGAGTATATTATTTATTCCCTCTGAGCAAAAATCTTCTGAAAGTGATGTTCAAACAAAGCTCGTCTCCCTCCCTTCTTCCCCTCTACTGTAATAGGTCTTTGTGCCTCTTCTTGTGATATAATTTATGCTTTTCTGCCTCCTCCTTTCCTCTTCTCCCAGTACAATCCCTTTTTCACAATTTAATTAAATGCTTTATCATCATATCAAAATCAACTTATATCCACACAGTTCATCTATGTATACCTCTTATAAATCCTATAATAAAGATATAATTCTCAAGAGTTATAAGTATCATCTTCTCTTGTAGGGATGTAAGCAGTTTGCCATCATTGAATAACTTCTTGTTGTTGCTGCTGTTGTTTACTTTCCTGTTTACCTTTCTATGCATCTCTTGAGTCTTGTATTTGAAGATGAAATTTTTTGTTGAGCTGTGGTCTTTTCATCAGGAAAGTCTGGAAGTCCTCTGTTTCATTGGATACTCATTTCCTCCCCTGAAGGATTATGCTCAATTTTAGTTGATCCTTGGCTGTAATACAAGCTCTTTTGCCTTACAGACTATCATATTCTAATCCCTCCGATCTTTCAGTGTAGAAGCTGGAAGGTCCTGTGTTATCCTGACTGTGGTTCCATGATATTTAAATTGTTTCTTTCTGGCTGCTTACAGTATTTTCTTCTCAAGCTGTTGACTCTGGAATTTGGTAACAATATTCCTTGGTGTTTTCAATTTGTGATCTCTTTCAGGAGGTGAATGGTGGGTTCTTTCAATGACTATTTTCCTCTCTCATTCTAGGATCTCAGGACAGTTTTCCTAGAGGATTTCTTGAAAGATGCTGTCCAGGCTCTTTTTTTCATCATGGGTTTCAGGTAGACCAATAATTCATAGATTTCTTCTCCTGGATCTATTTTCCAGGTCAGCTATTTTTCCTATGACATATTTTATGTTTTCTTCTTTTTTTTCTTCTTTTGATTTTGTTTGACTAATTTTGGATGTCTCATAGAGTCATTATCTTCTACTTGTGAGTTCTGATTTTTAATGAATTGTTTTCTTTTTTTTTCAGCCAAAGTTGAGGTTTATTAGAACATCCATCATATTGGGCAGACTCTTAAGGAGTCTGAACACTAGTAAGCTATTGGCTAGATTTTAAGAATCTGAGCAGTGGTTAGATTATAAGAATCGAAGCATCTTAATGGAGACAAGATGGACCTTATATACTGAAAGACTATGGGAGGGATCTAGGAGTGGCCAAGTAGTCTATGAGGTAATAGAATTACAGGGACCTGGACCTTGTGGTCAAGGGAGAATGGAGCCTAGATAAGATTAAGGATGGGAAGTGGCCAGGGCTATAGAGAGGTAAGACAATGGAGGGCTAGGCTAGGTTAAGGGTAACAGAATTGGGAGGTTGGGTGTAGGCAATGACAAAAGGCCAGTTGATGGGATTATAGCCTCAGGCAAATGCAACCTCATAGCCAGACTCAGGAATATCCAGGTGGGTAACATTCCTTTTCTTTTTTTTATTAATTTATTTTGATTTATCAATAATTACTTCCATATGCTTTTGAGTTTAAAATTTTTTCTCCCCCTTCCTCCCAACCACCCTCCCCGAGATGGCACATAATCTGATATAGGTTATACTTTTACATTCATGTTACACATATTTTCACATTAGTGATGTTGTAAGTAAAAATTAAAACCAATAGGAGGAACCATCAGAAAGAAGAAACAAAGCTCAACAGAAGAGAAAAAAAATAGCAATTCAACTTCCATAGTTTTTTCTTTGGATGTGGATAGATTTTCCATCACAAGGCCTCTGGAGATGTCTTAGATCCTTGCATTGCTGGGAAGGGTTAAGTTTATCAATATTAGTCATCACACAACGTGGCTGTTATTGTGTACAATGTTCTCTTGGTTCTGCTCACTTCACTCAGCATCAGACCATACAAGTCTTTCCAAGTTTTTCTGAAGTCAGCCTATTCATCATTTCTTACAGCACAATAGTATTCCATCACATTCATATACCACAACTTGCTCAACCATTCCCCAATTGATGGGCATCCTCTCAATTTCCAATTCTTTGCCACCACAAAAAGAGCTGCTATGAATATTTTTGTACATGTGGGTCCTTTTCCCATTTGTATGATCTCTTTGGGATATAGCCCTAGAAGTGCTATTGCTGGGTAAGCACATTTGTATAGCCCCTTGGGCATAGTTCCAAATTGCTCTCCAAAATGGTTTGATCATTTAACAACTCCACCAACAATGCATTAGTGTTCCAATTTTCCCATATCTTCTCCAACATTTATCGTTTTCCTGTTTTGTCAGTAACATTCCTTTTCAAAGGAACATAAGGGGGGGAGTAAAAGCAGTGACTTGCTTGATCTCTCTTCCAAACCCCTCCAAATACCTATAAAAATGGCTCTAAATAAATTCTAAAGCAGCAGAACCCACAAAAAGACAGAGTGAAACAAATTTCCAGCCCAAGACAACCTGGATGGTTGATCAGAAAGGTATATCATGACAGGCAGGGAGAAGAGCGCAGTTTGCCATGGGTGCGCAGACTACAATGAACCTGGAGCAGGCCTCAGAGGACTGAATGTGGCATTTTTGAGACTTCTCAACTCATGAAGACCAAAGACAACTTAGAAGGTCAGCGGGAAAAATCTGTTTCTGCAGTGGTGAGAGAGAAGCATGGTGAGGTTCCAGCACCATTCCCTGATCCTGGCTCTGGGGCAGCAGCTGCCTCCTAAGCTTCTGGCCACAGACTGAGGGACAATCGAGTGGCTGATCAGAGGGGGGTTGCAGGGATATCTCTGTTGGTGCAGGATTCCCTTGCTTTGCCCATGCTTGGATCTGGGTCACAGTTCTGGGTGGTGATCCTGGGACAAAGACGAGCGCTGGTGTGGTAGAGGTTGTAGTGGCTGTGGAGAGGAAATCCTCACAGTTCCAAGACAGAAAAGAGTGCTTGTGGTCACTCATAGACCAGAGCAAAGGCCAGGAAAGGAGTAAACACCTCACCCTTGATCATAGCACCTTGGAAGAACGGAAAATTTACAGGCGCCTAGAAGTATCTCTGAAAACAGCTGCACAGAACCCCTGAAGCTTGGGACAGTACATTCTCCACACTAGAAACAGTCCCCTACCTTAACAAAGAGTTTATAAATCAAGTAATTGGCCAGGATCATGAGCAAGCAGTGCAAAAAGAGTCAGACTATAGAATCTTACTTTGGTGACAAAGAAGATCAAAACATACAACCAGAAGAAGACAACAAAGCCAAAGCCCCTACATCCAAAGCCTCCAAGAAAAATATGAATAGGTACCAGAACATGGGAGAGCTCAAAAAGGATTTTGAGAAGCATGTAAGAGAAGTAGAGGAAAAATTGAGAGTGATGCTAAAGGAGACCCAAAAAATACTGAAGAAAATAACACCTTAAAAAATAGCCTAACCCAAATGGCAAAAGAGGTCCAAAAAAACAATGAGGAGAAGAATGCCTTAAAAAGCAAAATTGGCCAAATGGAAAAGGAAGTCCAAAAGTTTACTGAAGAAAGTACTTCCTTAAAAATTAGAATGGAGCAATTGGAAGCTAGTGACTTTACGAGAAATCAAGACACTGTAACACTAATCTAAAAGAATGAAAAAAATAGAAGAGAATGTGAAATATCTCATTGGAAAAACAACAGATCTGGAAAGTAGATCCAGGAGAGAGAACTTAAAAATTATTGGACTATCTGAAAGCCATGATCAAAAAAAGAGCCTGGACGTCATGTTTCAAGAAATTATCAAGGAAAACTGCCCTGATATTTTAGAACCAGAAGGCAAAATAGAAATGGAAAGAATCCACTAATCACCTTCTGAAAGAGATCCCCAAAGAAAAAGTCCTAGGAATATTGTAGCCAAATTCCAGTATTCCCAGGTCAAGCAGAAAATATTTCAGGCAGCCAGAAAGAAACAATTCAAGTATTGTGGAAACACAATCAGGATAACACAAGATTTAGCATCTTCTATGTTAAGGGTCCAGAGGTCATGGAGTATGATGTTCTTGAGGGCAAAGGAGACAGGACTACAACCAAGAATCACCTACCCAGCAAAACTGAGTATAATCCTTGAAGGGAAAAAATGGCTATTCAATGAAATAGGGGACTTTCAAGCATTCTTGAGGAAAAGACCAGAGCTGAATATAAAATTTGACTTTCAAATACAAGACTTAAGTGAAACATGGAAGAGATAAACAGGAAAGAGAAATCATAAGAGACTAAGGTTGAACTATAAATCATAAGGTTGAACTGTTTACATTCCTGCACGGAAAGATGATATTTGTAATTCATTATTCCTTTGTCAGTATTAGGGTAGTAGAAGGGGAAAAACTTATATGTATGTATAGATAGACAGATAGAGGGCACAGGGTGAGTCGAAGATGAAGGGGTGATATCTGGTAAATAAAATTAAGGGATGAGAGAGGATTATACTGGGAGAAGGAGAAAGGGAGAAGTAGAATGGGGTAAATTGTCTCACATGAAACAGACAAGAAAAGGCTTTTACAGTGGAGGGGAAATGGGGGAAGGTGAGAGGGAATGAGTGAATCTTATTCTCATAGGATTTGGCTTAAGGAGGGAATAACATATACAATGGGGTATGGAAATCTATCTCTCCCTACAGGAAAATAAGGGGGGAAGGTACAAGAGAATGGGGGTTGATAGAAGGGAGAGCAGATTAGGGGAGGGGATAATCAAAAGCAAACACTTCTCAGGAGGGACAGGGTCAAAAGAGAGAATACAATAAATGGGGGGATAGGATTGGATGGAGGAGAATATACTTAGTTTTTCACAACAAGACTACTATGGAAGTGTTTAACATGACTACACATCTATAACTTGTATCAAGATGCTTGCCTTTTCAATGAGGATGGGTGGGGAGGGAGGAAGGGAGAAAATTTGAAACCCAAAGTTTTAAAAACACATGTTAAAAAAAACAAAACAAAACAAAGGAACATAATGGGGAAACTGAGCCAGGAGGATCCCATCTTAGGCTGAGGCTAAACTTGTCCTCTCAGCTTTTCCCAATGCTTATTTCCCATCAGTATCACATTCTCTGAGTAGCTTGTGGCATTTTTCTCAGATGGTGGATTATTGATTATCGATGGATTATGATCCATCAAGCAACTCAAAATAAAATCCTATGAGCTTTTACCTCAAACAGCAAGTTTCACTAATCACAGTTTAGGAAAATCTTTTCCAGGATTTACACCTCAAACTTAAATTTGTCCAGGTGTAAAAAGTCAATCATTAGAGATTTCTATACACTTGCAAATTCTCGACAAGCCATAACCCAAACAAGCTTTTTGGCTAGTTTACACATTAAAACAATGACCAACAATAACTAAATTATTTTAATGGTACCCAAATTATGAAAAGTTGCTTGACATAACTGATACAAAAAGTGCACCAATTTGAAACTTGAAACAAACCCATTAGTAATCAGGTGACTTCAATTTTGTTAAATTCATTTCCAAATTACTTTACACAGAGAATCCACATCTCATCATTAACAGTTAAAACTACAACTTTAAAAGGAGCGTGCTTACCCAAGTTCAGAGGCCAGCTTCTTTACCTTGACCAGGATGTGCTGTATCTGGGTGATGCTTCCAGGCAAGGTTTGCCCTAGGGCCCAAGGCCATTGCCAGGGACACTATGCTGTAGCTGCTGCCCCTCCCCCCTCCTTCCTTTCCCAGGTGGGGGAGGGTAAATTCAAAGATGAGAAGTGAAGGGTGAAACTCTCCTCTCCTATGAGTGGGGTTAACAGATACCCTCTCTTGACTCAGGTGAAGCAAGTGGGAGAAAAGAGTAACCAGGATTGTAAGGAGGAGTTCCAAACTCCTTAATGATCAATCACAAAACCTCCAGAATCTGCCGAAATATTTTTAGCTATTCTAACTTTCCCCTGTAACCTCCATGAAATAGAATTCAGGGGTGTAGAGGGAAGGGAGTAAGTAAGCCTCAGGGAAACAAAAAGCAACTGCAATTTTCCCCAGTTGTCTAGCACCCGAGAGAATTGACCGAATTGAGTATACATTTCAGGATAGGGCGTCTGTCCTTGCTGCAAAAGGTGTACCCAGGTCCATGGCCTCGAACAGACCCAGTGGACCGAGAGCCTGAGAGTGTCAGGACAATGAGAGAGTCTCATAACTGGCTGCCTGAAGAGCACTCCCAAGTCTTAGTGCTTGGAGAGCAACCCCAATTGCAGAGCAATAAAGGAGTGGAGGAGAAGAGGCTTACAAACCTCCAGTCTTGGCTAGAGAAGTACTTGGGTTTAGGCATTTTCCCTGTAGGGGCCACCAAAACAGGTTTAGGGGTCTAGGGGTTCTGGGACCCCAATAGCATAACACACAGATCCTGCCAGAAAGAATTTTACTCAAACCTTCTTTCAGCCAAAGACAAGGTTTATTAGAACATCCATCATATTGGGCAGACTCTTAAGGAGTCTGAACATTAGTAAGCTATTGGCTAGATTTTAAGAATCTGAGCAGTGGCTCTATTATAGGAATCTAAGCCGAATTGTTTTCTTCAATTAACTTTTGTACTTCCTTTTCCATTTGGCCCATTTTACTTTTTAAGGAGTTCTCTTCAGTGAGTTTTTGTACCTCCTTTTCCATTTGGCCAATTCTACTTTATAAGGACTTGTTTTCTGCAATCCAAATATGTCCTTCTTTTTCCAAGCTATTGATTCTCTTTTGCATACTTCTCATTTCTTTTCCCAATTTTTCTTCTACCTCTCTTATTTGACTTTTAAAATCCTTCTTCCAAGGCCTTCCAAGAAAACTTTTTGGGCTTGAGACCAGTTCACATTCCCCTTTAAGATTTTGGATGTGGATATATTGATAGTGTTGTCCTCTTCTGAATTTGTCTTTTGATCTTCCTTGTCACCATAGTAAGAATCTATGGTCAGTATTTTTTTCTGCTTTTTGCTCATTAGACAATTTTTGCCTATTTTCTGGCTTTTAAAGTTGTGCTTTCCTCCTGGAGCACAGGGGGCACAGACTGAAGCTTCTTTTACTGGGGGTCAGGGACCTAGTGCTTGACTTTGTGTGCTGAGGCCTCAGGTGCTGGCAGCTGGAGACTGTAGGGGTCTGGCAGATTGCCTGGTGCTGACCTGGTGTCAGCAACACTAAGGCTCTTGGAATGGAGGGATGACTGGCCCTTGGAGGATGGCTGCTCTGAAACACCAGAAGATTTGCCTGCTGGAAGATGCCTGCCTGCCTGCCTGGAGTTGTGCTTCCTGGAGTTGTGCTGACTCACCAGGAGGTTTGGCTGCAGGAGTCTACCAGTCCCCCTGCCTGTGCCAAGGCACTCCAGGGGTCCTGGTGTTGCTGCATGCCTTCTCCACCACCCTGGGCTCTGTACCTCCCACTGGTTTGTTGAGGTGGGGCTTTCTGGGATGCCTCCCTTCCTGTACTTCTTTCCTTCCACCAGAGTGAAAGGGACCTTTCCTGTTAATCCCCCAAGCTTCCTGGGTTAAAAGACTGCTGCATCCCATCTTTCTACTGGCTCAGCTGTTCCAGGGCTTTTCCTGGGATGATATTTTCTGTGTTTCTAGAGGTCAATAAGGGGAAGTGAGAGCTACTTAATTCATATACTGCCATCTTGGCTTCCAGAATTCAGTCTGAATCCAAATTTTTAAAGTTGTCAGTTAAGGAAGCAATAGACAGTGAAACATTGAGGGGGCCTCAAATGTACCCTCTCTGAACTTGATAAATCCAACCAAAAATAAATAAGAAAGTAAGGAAGTAAATAAATTATTAGAAATGTTAGATATGACAGACCTTTGGCATGATTTAGACATAAAGAGTGACACCATAAATAAATTAGAAGAGCGAGGAATGGTCTACCTGTTAAGTCTATGGAGAGGGGAGGATTCAAGGTGAAACAAGAGATAGAGGGCATTATAAAATGCAAAATAGATAATTTTGATTATATTTAATTAAAAAGCTTTTGTAGTAACAAAACCAATACAGTCAAGATTAGAAGGAAAGCAGAAAGATCGGGAACAATCTTGACAGCAAATGTCTCTGATAAAAGCATAATTTCTCAAATATATTGAGAACTGAATCAAATTTATGAGAATATAATCAATTCCCTAATTAATAAATAATCAAAGGATATGAATAGGCAGTTTTCAGATGAAGATATCAAAGCTATCTATAAGAACATGAAGTGCTCTAAATCACCTTTGACTAGAGAAATGAAAATTAAAACAACTCTGAGGTACTGCCTTACAACTATCATATTGGTTCATATGCCTGAAAAGAAAAATGATAAATGTGGGAAAGAAGATGTGGGAAAATTGAGACATGAATGCATTGTTGGTAGAGTTGTGAACTGATCTAACCATTCTGGAGAGCAATTTGGATCTATGCATAAAGGACAAGCAAACTGTGCTTTGATCTAGCAATACCACTCCTAGGTCTGTATCCCAAAGAGATCATAAAAAAGAGAAAAGAAGTACACGTACAAAAATATTTATAGCAGCCCATTGTGTGGTGGCAACATATTGGAAATTGAGGGATGCCCATCAATAGGGAATGGCTAAACAAGTGGTGGTATATGAATGTGAACACTGTTATGCAATAAGAAATGATGAATAAGAAGATTTCAGAAAAACTTGGAAAGACTTATTTGAACTGATGTAAAGTGAAATGAGCAGAACCAGGAAAACATAATACCGTGACCAAAGACAAGTACAAAGGAAAATGTTATCCATGTTCAGATAAAGAACTTAGGGACTTTGAATGCAGATCAAAACGTATTTTTTTCACTTACTCTGTTCTTTCTTTTTTTCCCTTCTGATTTGTTTCTTCTTTCAAAACTGAGACTAATATGGAAATATTTTTACATGATAGCACATGTATAAACTATATCAAACTGTGTACAATTTTCGGAAGAAGACAAGGAGAGAGGGAGAAAAATTTGGAACTCAAAATCTTGTAAAATGACTGCTAAACATTTTTCTTGACATGTAACTGGGGAAAAATAAAATACTGTTGTTGTTGTTGTTTTTTAAAGGAAAATATGCCTGGTAGCTGCCACATTGTAGATGGATTGGAAAATGGATTGGAGAGATGTGAATTAGAGACCAGTTAAGTGGCTCTTGAAATAGTCAAGAGAAGAGAAAAGTATGGTCTAAAAACTCAGTGGAGAGATGAGTCTTGAAAAGGTAGTTCTGGGATTCATAATAATAGAGATGATAAGTGGACCATCAGGAGCTTATGAAATGTCTTTCTGACAACTCCTTTGTAGGATTATCATCCATTCCCTGATGCCATGTATACATGTAGATCATAGGGTTCTCTCTGGAACCAACATTTTTTCTCTGTCTACACCTTTATTCTTGGTCATCTCATCTACATTTCTAAGCCTTATATCTCTCCCGCGTTCCCATCTCACAAAATCAATTCCTTGCTTTATACATATAGTTAGATATCCCATAAGTTTATCAAACTTAACATTTTCAAAGCATGTTTATTTATCTTCTGCCTTCACCAACCCCTCGGGGAAAAAAAAAACCACTTCTTCCTTATTTCCCTCTTTCTAACAAGGCTCCACTTTCCTTCTATTCACCTATATTTGCAGTTTTGGAATCATCTTCACCTCCACTCTCTTTCTCACCTCTCATATCCATTAAATTGCAAAGTCTTTCCTTTTCTGGCATAATATCTCTTATTTATATCCCTGCTCTTAATTCACAAGTCAAGAACACTAGTGTAGGCCTTCATTTTCATGTGTCTGTATTATAAGAGCTTACTTATTTGTCTCCTATATTCAGTCTCTTTTTTCTAATCTCATTCTCTATAATACTGACAAACTGATCTTTAAAGTTCAAGTCAGATGGTCTTTTGTTTAGAAGCTTCAGTGGCTCTCTATTATGTCTAGGACAAAGTATTATTTCTACATAAGATTATAGTTCATTATCTCTCTGGGTCATTCCTAACTCACTCCCTACCCACAATTAGATGTCTACTCTTCCCCTTGCTTTCCTTTACTAAATTGATTGACTTTTATTGGATTTAATAAAATTAAGTGACTTTGATGAACTGTTGAACTATCCTATTTGGTCTCTATATTTAGGTAATTTTTTTCATTATTTAATGTCTTTATTCTTTGGAATTCTCTATTCTGCTATTCTAAGCAGCATGTATGTTTATCAGAGACCTTTTATTATGTTCTCTCAAACAATGCCTATAATTCCCAACTACTTTTTTTAATCCCATTTCACATTTTTTACTACCTTTCACATAGACATAATCATCTATCTTCAAGCCAGATATGCGCTTACTACATTGCATTAAAATAACCCATTAATTAGGGGGTTTCTTACACAAATTTGGTTTAAGTTAGAGTGTTTTATTACCTATTAAAGCTTTAGAGACACTGGAAAATCAGTGACTACATAAATCTGGAAGAGTTTTCTCATGTAAAAGAAGCACAAAACTAATAGTCTCCTCTGGATCTTTCTGAATTGTTTTGTAAAATATACCTATTCAGTTTTAATGAGTAAGTCTATTAAATTTGGAGAAATGTTGTTTTTCCTCAAAATGATCAAGAAAAAATGTGTTCGATTTCTTTCCCCTCTATCTCAGCTATTCCAGACAAAATATTTCTATTATCTGGAATCTAGAAAAGCATTTTGTTAAAGTTAAGTATCAAAAATTAATCCCAATGGAATCATGTTTGATTGCATTTAATATTTAACCTGGTCTAATGGGGAACAACTGGAGCCATCATAGTAGGATATGATCTCTGGCCACAGTGACTGAGATCACCTGGCAAGAACTGTAGTTCACATAGCAAAGAACTTTACTGGTGCCAATGATGCACTCTACATCTTGGCTGCTTTCTTATGATCACTGGATGAGGATATTTCTGTCTTGATAAAAAACCAATGAGACTGGGAATGACTGGATTAGGCTAAAATCTAATCTTTGTTTGAAACCACTAAGAATCCTTCAGAAGATGAAATTAAACTAGGTTTGAAACTTCATTCTTCCAAATAATCAATAAACAATTAAGTATTTACTACATGTCATTTATATTTTCATCATTATAGACCCACTCATGGCTCCAGAAGTAGAAATTTACTATTCATACTCCCTTTCTATGAATCATAGTTCCACACATGATTTTTTTAATTAAGACTATCAATGCACAAAGTTTCATATAGTATTTGTGACCCACATTTTCATTCATTATTAAATTTATCTTCAGACAGACATATATAAAGGCTCATTACTGGGCAAAAATAAACAAACAAATAAACATGATAAAAAGAATGGATTTTACAACCAGAAGAGAACTAAGAAAAGATTGAAATGTTACTATCCTCCACTATTCACTGTGGGCTTAGTAGTTATATTTTAAATTCCAAAATGTCTCCCTCATCCCCACCCCACACTAGTGAAGGCCACCATTTGACACAGATTTATAAATATATGTATACCTATAGTGTGCATATTTCTATGTTTTACATAATTACTAGGAAATATTAACTTTAATGGTTCTAAAGAAAGGCAAATAAATCCTGCAAAATCACTTTTCACATCTGTATGTGTATGTGTGTGTGTCTATATGTATATATACACATATCTTATATGTACATATATAAATAATATGAGTTAGGCACATCACATTATATATCACATAATATAGACATAAATGTAGATGTAGATATACATTTTATATATGCATTATATACACATACATGCATGTATATATATTTCTATATAACTATATGAATATTATGAATGTGTGTGTATACATACATATGCATGTGGATCTGTGAACATGTGAATATGTGTGTGTGTGAGTGTATGCGTGTGCATGTCTTTCTCTCTGGTGAAGAAACTCCCTTTATTAATGGAGAATTGAAATCTAGAGGATTAAGATGTTCAATGACTTGCCCATAATCACAGAGCCATTGTTCATGAAAGGCTGGGCTTGAACTCATATTCTACTTTCATCCACTCTCTCTGCATCTCTTTCTCTTTCTCTCTCCTCTCTCTTTCTCTTTCTCCTCTCTCTTTTATCTCTCCTCTATTTTTTTCTCTCCTCTCCCCCTTTTATCTCTCTTCACTTTCTTTTCTCTCTCTTCTCCTGGAGTCAGGAAGACCTGAGATCAAGTCCTTTTCAGGCACTTACAAAATGTGTAACTCTAAGCAAGACCTTTAATCTCTCTCATCCTCAGTCTTCTCATCTTTAAAATGGTGATAATAACACCACATCATCGAAACACCGTAATTGAAGAACATATGTTTCTACATTTTGTACTAATCATTAAGATGGTTGTATCCTTGTTTTAAATTACAATATGTTTCCTCAGGAAATTATCTCCTAGTGCCTAGAATGATGCTTTTCACACAATAGGTAGTAAACAGTTAATGCAAAGATCCATGGTTACATAGGTGTGGGCACTTCCTTTCACTAATTCAGATGCAATCCCTTCCTACCTATGTAAACTCACAATTTTTCTCTCCTGACCCAACTCCTGTCCTCACATTAGGGAAGTTCTCTCTCTAGGTTTTTGGAACACCATTCTTCTGGTTCTCATTTTGCTCATCTGACTCCTCCTTCTTAGTCCAGTTTCCCAAGTACTCATCCAGATTATGACCTCTAACCATAGTTGTCCTACACAGTTCTGTCCTGGGTCCTCTTCTCTTCTCTCAATATGCTTCATTTGGTGATCTCATCAGTTCCCTTGGACTTACTAATCATCTCTAAAATAATGATACTCAAAGATACCTATTCTACCCCAATCTCTATGCTGACCTCCAATTTCATATCTCTAAATTGACTTTTAGACATCTCCAACTGGGATGTCTGATAAAAATTTTAAACCCAATGTGTCCCAAACTGAACTTTTTGATCTTTCTTCTCAAATCTTCCCCACCTCCTAGCTTTCTTATCTGTTCAGAAACTAAGGCTCACAACCTCAATGTCATCTTTGACTGCATGCTGTCTCTTACTCTGTACATCCAATATATTGACAAGGCCTTTCAATTTCACTTTTATACCATCTATTGAATATGTCCCCTTATCACTTCTGTCACTGGCATTATTTCTAGGGCAGACCCTCATCACCTCACACCTGGATTATTTCTATAGCAAAACAATGGTTCTGCCTACCTGAAGTCTCTCTCCACTCCAGTCCATCCTCCATTCAACCATCAAAGTGATTTTCCTCAGCACAAATTAACCAAGTTGCTCCCCCACCCCAATATACACAATAAACTCTAGTGGCTCCCTATCACCCCGAGGATCACATACAGAAAGTTTCTGTTTGTCCTTCAAAGCCTTTCATAACTTAGCCCCTTCTACCTGTTCAGTCTGCTTCTAATTTATTCCCTCTTATGTACTCTTCAGTCCATAATACTGTTCTTCAAATAAGACATTCCATCTCTTAGTGTCAGATTTTTTCTCTGGTGCTTTCCCATGCTTAGAATTCTCTCCTTCCTCATCTATACCTACTGGTTTCCCTGCCTTCTTTAAATTTCAAATAAATTCCATCTTCTACAGGAAGCCTTTCCCAAGCCCTCTTCATTCCAGTGTCTTTTCTCTCTTAATTATTTTCTATTTGTCTTGTACATAGCTTATTTGTACATATTTGCTTAGTTGTTGTCTCCTCTATTAGACTGTGAGCTTCTTAAAGGCAATAAATGTCTTTTGCCTTTTTTTTTGTATCCTTAGTGCTTAGTAGAGTGACTTGCACATGGTAGGTTCTTAATAAATGTTTATTAGCTGACTGGTTGTGTGACCCTGGGCAAGTTGCTAACCTCTTAATGCCTAAGACAGTTCTCTAAACTATGATTTGCTCACCAGTTTCTAATTTATACCAATAGAGGGAAATTTCCCTTTGCAATTTCCCTACACCAGTAAATTCATAGGACTAGACCCAACAAACAAAAAATCAAATAAAACAAAAAAAAATAATTAGATTGCCCAATTAGCTCCTATTAATCTATTTTCTGAATTACCATACTACTTCACTAATTGTGGCTTTACATGTCTAATTTGGTATACTGTAGTACACCTGTCAAAAAATGTCCAGAGTGAAACTTACTTTCTTATACATCTCAAGTTGCCCCTTTTTGAATGCCCCCCATTTTTCTTAATGTTATGCTACCTTCATAATGACCCAGATATAACTGGACTCAGCTTCCATTCTTCCTATGACCTCATTCTTAACATTCAAGCAGTCACCAAGACTTATCAATTACACCTGCATGACTTTTCTATTGCTGTGTTTCTCCACATAACCAGCACCATAGTTTAGACACTCCTCACTTGAATGTTTGAACTATTTCAATAACCACCGAAGCAGTCGCCCTGTTTCCATTGCTCTCTAATCCATTCTCCACACAGCTGTCAAAATCAACATCCAAAAACCTAAGTTTGGCCAGCTATTCATGGCTCAAATACCTTTTAGTGGCTACTTAAAGCCCCCCACCCCAATTTACATTTTAACCAAATCATTCTAAGTGTTCTCCAAACCTAGCATATTGTTGACTGTGCATTCAAAGAGCCTGTACTGCCCTTCTGGCAGGTATTCATGCTTTGTTGCAGTCTCTGTAGAGAGACCAAAAGGTATTTTGAAAAGAATGTCTGTGGGAGATTAAGGGAAGACCTTGCCTCAAATCCTACTTCCAAAACTTGGTGGAAATGTAACCATGGGCAAATTTCTAAGCCTCATTTTTAAAATCTGCAAATTGGTGATAATGAGCATTTACTTCACAAAGTTGTTCTAAAAGATGAAATAACATGACATTTATAAAGTGCTTTACAAAAGTTAAAATGATATCCAAATACCAGCTGTAATTATCATTATAATCTGCAGATGTCTTCAAGGCTCATCTCAAATGCCAGCTCCACAGGGATTTTTTTTGTTGTCTTCTCCTCTGGGACTCCAGGATTTAGTGCTCTCTGTCTCTCTGTCTCTCTGTCTCTCTCTCTCCACCCAATATTTATTTTCTAAAATACAAATTGTGTCCACTCAGTAGAATGCAAAATCTTTGAAGACACAGACTTATTTTTGACTTTGTTATCCCTAACATCTAGCAATCTTTGCACATAACATATGCTTAATAAATCTTTGGATTGATTAAAATAAGTAAATATTAAGTGACTATTATATATGTAGCACTGCTTAATGCTTTGAGAATTGTAGAAGAAAATTAAGTATTTGCTTTTCAGTGCTTCAATCTGTTATAATTTGATAGAAAAGACATTACATGAAATAACATGACATTATAACAATTTAATTTAATCTAACCTAAACATAATATAATAAATATAATATCAGAGTACCAAAATTTTATACTATACGTTATTTGTAATCCTTATATTAGAGTCTTTGCCTGATATCAAGGACCAAGGCATGCTTTGAGCATGTCTCTCTTATCTTGCTAGTTGGACTCACTGATGACTGGGTTAAATGAAGGATTAGTACCTGACACTCCTAAAGAGAGATAGGATGTGCATCTGCCCTCAAAAAAGTAATTATAGTCTATGTTGTTGTTGTTGTGAGTTAGAGCTGTAGTTAGGGGTTATCCAAGTTGGTTTCTTCACATTGGAGTTTTTAGCCATGACTTCTCCATTCTGATCCACATTACTCCCTCCAATATTTCCTCTTCCTTGCCATCAAGTGTGGCTAACTGAACCTTGCTATCAGTGATCCTGTCTTCATTACTCTTCTACTACTGTCCAGCTACTCCCCTCTGTTCTCAGCAGATGTTGACTTTCTTCTCAAAGCCATCCCTGTAGTTCAGTCACTGTTCATTGTGTGGTATTCAATTCCTTTCCTAAAAGAAGAGCTCATTAATTTGGCCCCTGTGGATTGAATCTCAAGAAGGGCTTTTTATGGCTCAAAAATACATCTTTGTTTACCTTAGTCTTCAGTTTCTTGTTTTATTTTATTTTTAAGGCCCACACTCTACTATGCCCAGCTTTTCATTCTGAAGCCTCGTTCCAGCCCTGGAATTCACACATTCGGAGTAATCCCTGCCTCTATAATCTCTACCTTGGATTGGATGGCTCCTGCTAGAACTTTCATTTAAAGAGGGTGCCCAGGTCAAACATATTCCATTATTTTCCAGTCTATACTTCAGACTTTCTCTAATATGACCCTACACTCAATAAATGTTTATTGACTGACTGATCAAACCATAGACACAAAGTCACATAGCAGCCTTTTGGGTTTTGCTTGCATGGGAACCCCATTCTTATTGCACTCTAAATAAGTCTTCATCTTCAGCCCCACATAGGTTTGTAGTAATTACATTTTTTTTCTTTCCTTGCTGTCTAGATTAGAGGTTCTTAGCTTTATAGTTGATGTTGTATATATGTGTACAGGTGTATATGTGTATGTGTATGGACATGTGTGCCTGTGTGTGTGTGTGTGTGTGTGTGTGAGAGAGAGAGAGAGAGAGAGATAGACAGAGAGAGAGAGAGAGACAGAGAAAGAGAGAGAGAGAAAGCAAGTGAGAGAGAGCCTTTTGGCAGGACCCCTTCTTACAATACTTCTTGTCTACATTCAAAATAGAAGGAAATGCTAAATTTCAGTTACAGGCTAATGAAAAAAAAATTCCCATCCAAGATCATAGATACCCTGAAATCAATTGACAAAAGACCAATGGTGCCTGGTTAAGAATTGGTCAAGATAAAGTATCTTCTAAGTTGACTTTTACCTCTTGCTGAGCCTTAAGATTTGAGAGAACACCCGCCTTTCTTCCCAAATGCCATTTCATTTTCTCATCCTCCCCATTGTTATTGGATTGGTTTATTCAAATTACCTTTGGGATATATCAAGAAAGCTAACCAAAAGGGAAGAGGTAATGACAGAGCCTGTTGCTTTCAAAATGGGTGCCTGCACTAGAGGAGGAGATTTATATCTGTCCACTAGGAATATAGGCCCTGTAGGAGTTCAAAGAAAAAGAAGATAGTGAGAGTTGGATTAGTCAGCAAAGGTTTCATGTTGGATTTATGATTTGAGCAGAGTCTTGAAAGATTTCTAGAACTTAATTATACAGAATGGAAAGGGGAGAGCCAAATTGAAATGCTAACATAGATTTCAGGGACAAGAAAGTTCAATGAATATGGTGCTTCCCAGAAAAGGGTAGTTTGAATTACCCTGTACTGTCTCTGGTACAAAATTTAGAGATTCTTGTCAGATATAGTATTGCTAGGGCATTTTGTTTTGAAGAAAGAGAAATGCATGGAATTAGTAAGCAAGAGAAGTAAAAGTGATCAAATATCACCTCTTTATAATCTTTTTAGCATAATCTTTGCTTGTAATATCACCAGATTTCTATTCTTAATAATCATTTTAAAATACTTGGCCATCAAAGGACTATACTGTTAAAACAGAATTTCAATCAGATATCAATGGTTAAACAAATTATGGAATATGAATCTAATAGAATGTGATGTAAGAAATAACAAATATGATGAAGCATGGTAAGGTCTATAAGAATTGATGGAGAACAAAGAAAGCAGAGTCAAGAAAAAATATAAACAATGACTGCAACAATATAAATGGAAATAGTGACCATAAAAATGTGAGTAAATGTTGAAAAATTATAAAGAACAAATAAACCTCAAAAAGAAGAGATATGAGAAGACACTCCTATTCCATCCCATTGAAGAAATGGGAAGTCTAGAAATGTTTAACATTGTAGATATTTTCAGAATTTTTCATGTGTTGATCACTAATTCTAATTTTGTCTTAAATAAAATATTTGCTATACGACAATGCTTTCTGAGAGGGGGAGGGGAAGAGATATTGAGCATAAACTATGGTGATATAAAAATTAAAGGCAATAATATGAATTTACTTTTTAAAAATCACTGCACAATCTTTCTTCTCTATCTGGATATTAGAGACATTTCAGTGAAAATTCAAGCAATAACTCAAACAATACACACATGCGGGAAAAAAAAGGGAGGATATATTAAACAATCAATTAATATTAAATTATTAAATGCTTACAGCATGCTTTTCCCTATGATAAGATTTTCTTCTCATTCAGGTATAGTATCTAAATGTAATATTTTGTCTAGAATTCAGTTGGATTTGGTTCACACATGTTCACAGCTATTGTCTACAGTAGGCATTTCCCTTTCTACTTTTTTCTGTAACAATGAATGATTCTTTTTAGCTTCACAACAAGATGGGTAGCACAGTTCCTCTTATTAAACCATGGGGCTTGCTTAGGGGATAAGAAAAGGGAGATATCTCTTTCAAGTCATATACTATTCAAGTGAGTTGTGTTGTTTCATTCATCAGGTAGTGTGTGTCTTTTTTTCTATTCTTAATACAAATGGGGATAATTTTCTTTTTTAAAAAGAAATTGTCCATTAGTAAGGATAACATGAATTTACTATCTAAACTGGAAGTTTCTAATGTAGAAAAAATAATTTTAAAATAATGAATAAAGATTAAAACTTGGAGTCAGGAAAACCCAGATTGAAATCAAGCTTCAGATACTAACTCTCCTGTGGAAGCCACTTAGGTTCTCTGAATCTCAGTTTCATGATCTGTAAAATGGTAATAATAAGAGAACCTAGTAGAGTGTTTCATGTGGATAAAATGAAATTATATATATATAATATATAATATATGTATACATTATATATTATATATATAAAGTTCTTTGAAAACCTTTAAAGTACTACATAAATGTCATCAATCATTACAAAAATGTGTGTTTCTTTTCAATTTTGTCACTATATTATAACCATGCTCATTAGAACCCTAAACAAATAAATCAATGTGTATATTTTTGCTCATTCTGTGCTCAACAGTGTGTTGGGGGTTGTTTTTTTTGCAGTTTTTTCAGTGTCATCTGACTTTTTGTGACTCCATTTGGGGTTTTCTTGGCAAAGATATTGGAGTGGTTTGCCATCCCCTTCTCCCTGTCATTTTATAGGTGAGGAAACTTAGGCAAGCAGTTTTAAATGACTCACCCAGGATCCCATAGCTAGTAAATGTCTAAGGCCAGATTTGGCCTTTGGTCTTCCTGACTCCAGGCCCAGTGCTCTATTCAATGCCCTACTTAGCTACCCATTGGATTCTGTAAGGAATGCCAAAGAATTTTTGCAGTGCTGCTGGCCTCAGTGAGTATATACTGCTATTGATGAAATAAGACTGACACATTTGAAACAATTAAAGAAAATACTACTTTCTAAAATATCACATTGTTTGTTATAAGATATGAATGTTTAGGAGATCTGAAGAGACATCAATGTGAGCTAAAGCAATCAGGGAAGAATGCTACATGAAGGAGGTGAGGTATAGTGCATACTAAAGTATGGACACATATTGAATAGGTGTAAGAGGAAGGACAATTTAGTTAGTTGAAGTGGCACATGAAAATATAAGAATCTCAGAATTAATATGCTAGTAATATAAGAGATTTTAGATGAAAAGCCTCTCCATACAGAGATAGCTTTAACAAATTTTATGGCTACTGACAAGGATAAGAGGAATAGAGCAGGGACATTCTTGGGGTATGCCTTTTGTGCCAACATAGAGAAGGACACCTGAGTAGAGGGTAGCTATCCAGACCTCTGGGCATGGCTCCTTTAGGTTTCAAAGATATGTTGTTTGAGTCAAAGAATTAATATGGTAGTGATGAGAGATTGCCCAGTTATCTATAAGAACAAAAAGTGAGCTAATTTTCTAAATTACTTAATAAAGAAAAAGGGATATGGAGCAGAGAGATAGGAATAAGGAAGTAATCAAGTCTGAGCTGTGAAAGCAGCAGAAAGACATAAGAACAGAAATCCAAGCTTTTTTTTTTAGTGGCAAAGAATTAGAAACTAAGGGAATGCCCATCAAATGGGGATTTGCTAATCAGGCTGTAGTATATGGAGATGATGGAATACTGAAAGGATGAATGATATTTTTTCTCATAAAAATCTAAGAAGACGTATGAAATGATGCAAAGTGAGGTGAGCAGAACCAGGAGAATAGTTATACAGCATGTTGTTGTTGTTTGTCCTTAGTTTTTGAAGACAATCAATGACATCATGGAATGATGTCTTGATTTATCTGTGAATTGAATTTAAGTGAGGCAGAGTTGCACAAAGTCATCCTCCTCTCTGTCTCTAACAGTATCAATGAAGTCTAATGGCAAGACAAAAGTCAAGATCACTGGCGATACTCCAGGATGCAGTGGATGACCTTGGTGTTTGGTATCCTTGATGTCTGATCAAATTTTAAACATTAGCTATCTTCATGGCCACTGGAAGAAATTGTTCTTATCCACCAATTCCAGCAGAAGAAGTCTTCACATGCTTGGGGTAGACATTCTCCTAACTCACTGATGGTTTAAGTCCTGTTGATTACCATCAACTTGGTTTAACTCATATGCCAAAATGGTTTTACCAAAGTTTGGCTGATGTGCATGCTACAGGATGATTGGTAACTTCAGAGAAAGTGTTTTCAATTGAATAATGAGGACAGAAGCAAGATTGTGGAGGGTTTAGAAGAGAATGAGAAGAAACTGGAGGCACTGAATGTAAGTGGCTCACTCAAGGACTTAAGCCATGAAAGGCATGAGAGATATAGATAGTGGGGATTTTATGTAAGCTAGTATGGGTGGTTAAATTGAATGATGTAAAACAAAACACCTATTCTAAGCCCTGCATAAAAAAGAAGAGAATGTATTTCTTATTTATTATTACACAGATAAACCTCTAGTAATTTCTTTGTAAAGTTTCAAACTTGATCCAGTTTAAATTGATGTAAATGAATTCTCAGCTTAAGAGAGGATTTTTTTTGTTGGTGTTTTGTTTTGTTTTTAAGGACAAGGGATACATCATCATGTTTGTAGGCATCAGGGAAGGAGCAAAAAGATAGGGAAACTTTGAACTTTAGATGAGGTGATCTGTTAGAGAAGATAAAATGGAATGGTTAGTAAGGGTTATTGTGAGGATCAAGGGTGCATGTAGTGAGGTTTGCCTTGGTAAGAAGAGCTAACTATCCACTGTGCCACCTAGTTGCCACTTCTATACCTGATGTACAATGTTAAGATGTAGTAATAACATTGAGAAATAAAAAAAATCAAGGGAAAAAGAATATTTCAGCATTCTTTGAACAAATACAACACAGAGCAAATCTGTCTTAGTTGTAGCACGATTTGAAAAGTACTCAAGGATCATATGTCAAAGATGGGATGATTCCAAAAGAAAGGAAAAGGTCACAACATTAAATTATTCCTACCATCCACTGCCTTCTGTCCTATATACACCTTATTGAACAGAGCTGGAAAAACAAAACAAAACATGAAACCATGATGACTGGATTTGCATAAACTTATTTTACAAAGTCAAAATTGGCCCTCACAGCAGTAAGACAATCCTAATAAATCATCATCCTCCTCACCACAGATGCTATTTTAAATCTTTTCATTTCTTCTCAAAAGTCTCCAATGGCACCTTTTATCCACATGCTCTCAATTGAAGACCTTCCCTCATATATATCAGTGAAAAAACTGAGGTGATCTCTCAAGAATTTCCCCTTCTCCCTTCCCCTTTATTTCATATTACTCAGATGTCATCCCTCACTACATATTATGTTATCACTATTCCCCAATTATACAGTGACAATAATAGTGTGAAGATAATCAACTTTGAAGCAATTGGGAACTTAGATCAATATAATGACCAACCATAATCCAAAGAAATCATGATAAACCTACTATCTACCTCTAGATAGAGAGGTCATATACAGATTAAAAGATATTTTCTTTCTTTTCTATTTTTACATAGTTAATGCAGGAATTTCTCTTGCAAGACTTTACATATTTATAATGATTTTTGTTTTCTTACCCTCTTAGTAGGTGAGGTAGGTCTAGGAGGGAGAGAATTCAGAACTGAAAATAAAATAAAATTTAACATATATGTATATGAGTGTACTTATTTTCTTGACTGTCTTTGTCTCTCTCTGTCTCTGCCTCTTCATCTCTGTCTCTCTGTTTCTTTCTCTTTACCCTATCCTGTGTTTTTATCGAAACTGTCTGTCTCTCTGTCTCTTTCTCTCTCTCAATTTCTTTCTTCCTAGACATCCAGAAAGACTTAAATAGTTGTAACTGCTAGATAAGAATTACTTTTTTTTTCTTAATCTAATCCTTTTTAAGACTGAAGGTGAAGTTTTCAATTCATTAGCCAAAAGTATGAATTACCTGAAGTGATTCACTTCTATCTCCTATACTCCCTTGGGATTAGTCTGGGGAATTTTATTAGGTGAGTCTTATATTTGTGGGTAACAGCAAAGGAGGATCTAGTGGACTGATTGACATTGACCATTTATGAGAAATTAGTAAATTTTGATTCTTCCAGCACTGAACTGAATGGATTTGTTAGTGGGTTCAGTGGAATAATTGAGGAGGCTACTATTGAAGATGAATTTTGCTATCCAAGATTCTGTCATTAGACCTATCAACTGCTGTAGTTTCAGAAATCCAATAAATTCCTCCAAAATCCTTGTTAGTAGTGCCACTCATATTAGGTCCTTTAAACATCCCAGTTAGCAAAAACTTCTGACAGGAAAAGTAATTATTAGGAAAAAATTATGGACAAATTTAAGGAAAGTTTTATGAGTGAGTTAATATGAAGAGGCTTAAGACAATTGTAAGGGTTTTTAAAAGGTCATCCTATAGCTTATATCCCTATTTCCTTGAAAGAAATATAATAATGGATCTATTACATTTCACTTTGTTGAAATTGGAAACAAAGATTATAAATCCTTCCTTGGAGAAAATAGGGCACTTCTGAAATATTGCAGATGGTGACTGCAGCCATGATTTTAAAAGACACTTGATCGTTGGAAGGAAAGCCCTGGCAAATCTGGACAATATAGTAAAAAACAAAGACATCACCTTGCCAATAAAGGTTCATATAGTCAAAGCTATGGTTTTTCTAGTAGCAATGTATGGGTGTAAGAATGGACTATAAGGAAAGCTGAGCACCACAAAATCAATCTTTTCAAATGTTGGTGTTGGAGAAGACTTTTGAGGCCTCCTCGGACAGCAAGGAGATCAATTCAGTCAATACTTAAAGAAATGAATTCAGGCTATTCACTGGAAGGTTAAATACTGAAGCTGAAATAAATACTTTGGTCACATAATGAGAAGATGAGACTCATTGGAAATGACCCTGATGATGGGAAAGATTGAAAACAAAAGGAAAGGGGAACAGTAGAAGATGAGATGGATACATAGTGTCATGGAAACAACAAACATGAACTTGGACTTCAAGACATAGTGGAGGATAGAAGGGCCTGGCACGCTGTGGTCCATGGGGTCATGAAAAGTTAAACATGACTGGACTATTGAACAATGAAATACTGTTAATTCTTTCCTGCCATTGGAAGGCTACTTGGTAGGACTGAGTCATAGTGTAGTCTTTTAGCTTCTTCCATAAAATATATATGTAAAAATGTACATCTTATGATAAATTATACAGCATGAGCCAATGTTTGATTAAGAAAAACAAAAAAAAGTTGAATAAGAGCTCTGTTTGTGTTATATCTTACACAATCATTTTATTCTGATGGATCACTTTGCCTTGATTTCTTGAAGACTATACTATGGAACAGAAGTTCCATTA
This sequence comes from Vombatus ursinus, assembly GCF_900497805.2. NCBI lineage: Eukaryota > Metazoa > Chordata > Mammalia > Diprotodontia > Vombatidae > Vombatus > Vombatus ursinus. Next base: position 34,730,323 of record NW_020954556.1, on the reverse strand, counting down.
GGCCAGGGATGAGAAACTTGCAGCCTCAAGGCCACATGTGGTCCTCTAGGTCCTCAAGAGTGGTCCTTTGACTGAATCCAAACTTCACAGAACAAATCTCCTTAATAAAAGGATTTTAATAATAAAAGTTCTGTTAAAGTTTAATAAAAGTTCTGTCAAACTTGGACTCGGTCAAAAGGCTGCATCCAAGGACCTAGAAGGACGCATATGGCCTCAAGGCTGCAGGTGCCTCACCCCTGTGTGAGGCTCTACTAAGCAGGAAAGGTTAAGAGTAGTAGAGGACAACAACTTGCCAAAGTATTTACCATAAAGTTAGAAAATTATTAGCAAAATATTGGCCTCTACATGGAGATGATTATTATTATTAATCTCAGCAATTCATTCATCCTTTAAATGTAGGAAGTGGCCCTACATCATTTTGGTGGTGATATTGACAGAGTGACTAAAAAGGGGGTAAGAGTGCTGAGTCATTTATTACTTAGAAAATCCAAAATCACTTTTATTTGTCCAACAATAACAACAACAACAACAACAACACACACACACACACACCAAATATACTGCTGGAAAACTGAATCAAGGACCCCATGACAATAGGGAGACAACTTCTCTGAAGATTTGTATAAGAATTACACAGGATAAGAAGGCTTAGATCAGTTGAATTCTTGTATCAAGGGACCTTTTATGAATCATCATTATCATCATTATTGTCATCATCATTATCATCATCATCATAGCTAGCATTTACATATGACACTTTATGTTTTTCAATGTCTTTTACAAATACTTCATTTAATCTTATTTGAGGCAGCTAAATGGCCCACTGGAGAGTGAACTGGATCTGAAGGCAAGAAGACCTAAGTTCAGATCCAGCCTCAGACTTCCTAGCTATATGACTCTGGACTAGTCACTTAGCTTTTATCTGCCTTAGTTCTTCAACTATAAAATGTGGGTGCTAATAGCACCTACCTTCCAAAGTTTTTATGAGGATTAAATGAGATAATATTTGTAAAGTGCTTAGCATAGTGCATGGCACACAGTTTGCAATAAATGCTTATAAACTTGTTTCCTTCCTTCCTTCTTTAAAGTCACAATGACCTTTAGCTATATCTGTTTGACCTATTTGACAAATATGGGATCCTCTACTGTGAAAAGCAGCATTTCCCACCACTGAGCAAAACCTATTTCCACATGCCTCAAAGCTCAGAAATTAGTATTTTTTTTTACAAAAATTATCAGTACTAAAAACACTAACATGATAAAGAAAACTATCAATGAACCTTGTTATTTTAATAGACCAACTTTATTTAAGGTCTTAATATCATAGCTAGCTCCTGCCACTTTACTTTCTGTGTATATATATGCAGGGGTGAAGTGTTCCTTTGTGTGTGTGGTGGGGAGAAGGGAGGATTAGAGTGGAAGTTATAGTTGTTATTTGCATGACTCTTGAGACTCCTTTCTCCCCATTAAAGAGTATAAATAAGACTCTTTATTTGTGTAAAAACTTCTTTTCAGTATCAGAATACCTCTATATTAACAAATAACACATGCCTTTTGCTTACTAAATGTCAAGTTCTTGGTCCTTTTTCTCCCACAAACTTTGCTTCTACATTCATGACCCAGGATGGAGAGGGAGACTAAAAATATTACTTCTCTCAGTTATTACTCAAAATAGAAATGTCAAACATTATTGTCAATGAATAAATAGCTATATATTCTATTTTCCCAAGTAGCTCCCCTTATAATACCAAAAGATTTATATGTAGGAGAGCAAGTATTTAAAAATCCTTCTCTTGTGTGTTTCCCCCTCCCTCTGGAGAACCTGTCATTTGAAGGGACAAGTTTAACTGAGAAAAATAAAAGCCAAAAACAAAAGAGTTTTACAAGACTATTTCTTTACTTGTTTTTCAGAAATGAAATGGAGAAAACAGAACCAAACATCTATATTAAGTAGAAAAATGTATACATATGTATTTATGTGCATGATGTATGTATGTATACATACATATCTATGTATGTTTATATGTGCATATATTAACAACTTTTATGACATTTAATGGTGGCTTTATTCATTCCTAGTGAAATATCCAATACAATTTCAGAGTTTTTCTTTCTTCTTTACCCATTGTTCTTTCTCAAATGGAAATATAACTACTTTTGATGTGAGAGCAGAGAAAGGAGCTACTTTCTGACCAAAATCTGCTTAGTATAGAATTGTTAAAAAGAGATAGAAAAATTATGCAAAGAATTATTACGAAGAAACTTTGAAATTTCTTCCATAAGGATTTATTTTATGTAAACTTGGAGATTGCTTGCATTGGATGATTTTAATACCTTGTTTCTGTTACATGTTCCAGTGATCTCTTTGTTCACATTGTACTTAGATCTCCAAGACAATGTTTGGCTTCTGACCCCTAAAATTCACAGTGCATAGATTTTAACACAAGAAAAACTGATAACATTACAGTCTACATCAGTGAGGAGATTTTTTTCCAGCTTATAAGAGGAAAGCTGAGAAACCAAGCTCTCCTCTATGCTACTTTGCTGTTATCCTTGAGATGGGCTCACTCATTGTATTTCCTGGGGCCTAGTTCTTATGCTGTTGTTTTTATTGATTTTAAGTCATGTCTGACATTTCTTGATCCCGTATGGAATTTACTTGACAAAGATGTTAGAGTGGCTTGCGATTTCTTTCTCCAACTCCATTTTACAGATAAGAAAACTGAGGATAACAGGGTTAGGTGACTTGCTCAGAATATATAACTAGTAAGTATCTAGACCAGATTTGAAGTCAGAAACATAAGTCTTCCTTTCTTCAGACCCAGTCTTCTATCCATTGTGCCACCTAGCTGCCCAAGGCCTAGTTCACTGGTTTGTAAAGGACTCAGGATTCCCAGAGATAAAATATGGTCACTTCATGCAGAAAACCAAGAGAACTAATTACTCTGTTCTTAATATCACTATGCCTGGTCCAATCATTTATGATTCCAATATTCTTCAATGACTTTGCCTCTAGATATGTTTTGTACAAGGCTGATATTTCTTTTCTCTGGTGCATGCTAGCAATAACAACAACAACAACAAGATAGCTTACCACAAAACTAACCATTTAGAATGTATTTGATTCTATAAAGAAAAAGAATATAGAAGTGCCTCTTTTGCTCCAGTAAGCACAGCTCATCCTCAAATGTTCAATCAAATGCAATTCTGTAGTGGTAAAAGGAGGATGTATGTCAGGGAGACAACAGATATAATGATGGTTTGAAGTATAAGAAAGTAAAATATCTTGTTAGTATGGGGTATTATTTGTTGGTAATAGTTATTATTATTTGAAAATATTGCCTGAGTCAAGGTCCAAGATATTCAAGGTTCAAGGTTCAAAAATTGGGAAATGAAAATATGTTTTGTATGTTAGAGAAATGTAAGTATATTTTATTTGCTTATGAACACTGATGATTTTATTGAAAGTTTGCCATCACAAATTATTTTGTTACCTGGTCATGAGTTTGTCATTATTATTTTTTCTTAAATAATGAAAGTCAAAATTTAAAAGTACAATTCACGCTATATTCCAAGAAACAGATGAAATGTAGGAAATCCTTTGTCATTTTCTTCTATAAAGGCTATAAAGTACAGATAATTCATAAGCCACTAGAGAAGTAGGAAGAGAAGCATGCAGATGCTAGGTATAAGGGGTATGGGATAGGAATTATTAGGCAAAGAAGTTATAATACCATGCTTTAATAAGTTAAAATAAATTCAACACATTTTGATTTTGCTGCCTTCTTTATTTCTTCTCTCTTATTTCCTCATTTTTCACTTCTTCTCTCCTGCCTTCCTGGTATGCACTCCCCTAATCTTGCTCTTCATAAGCCTAAGGCCATCATTTCAGCACCTCACCTAGGTTTGCACTTCCTGGAATATTCAACTCTCCAAAATTTCCTACCTTTTTTCAAAAGTCTTATCCATTCAGCTTCAGGATCTCAGACATTAAATAGAATAGAATCTGATTAAATACATTTTTCTACTTTGAAGATGAAAGTAACTTGGAATTTGACATTTTTAATTGAAATTCTCTTTGTGTACTATTTCTTTTTCTATACTATAGACTCTAGTCAATGATATTTTTATACATATATAGCGTTTTTGCCTCCATGTGTAAATATACTGTTCGTAGATTCTAGGTTTTTCACAGCATTTTTTTTTTTTAGTAATTGAGGAATAGCAGTTGTTTTGAATTTTAATATAAGAAGAAAGACAATAACAGCAAAACAGAATTGAGGGAAACCAAAGAAATGGATGAAGATTGTGTCCAGTCAATTCATCTTGCTGGAATAGAGGAACCATTCATATCATTCTGAATTTCTGGATGCCTGCACTTGAAAATTATTGCTATTATCATTGATAGTTATTCACATGCTAGGCAAGGTTCAAAACACGAAATGTGAGTCTAAAGGAAAAGGACAACCTAAGACTGTGAATTTAGTTCAACATATCTAAAAGAAAAAGACATTCAGAAAAAAAGATGTCTTGCAGATTTTGGGTCAATAGCTTGGGCATACTGGATGCCATTAAAATTATCTTCACATGGAAAAACTGATTTAGGATTAGATTCAGAGAAGGAATATTATAGAACTGAAGATAATCATAAATATATATAGATATAGATATAGATATATCATTTTAAGTGTTTGCCTCTTTCAGACTTCAGCAAAACTGAAGATCAAAGAGGGCAAATACAGGAACAAAAACATGAAATAGTGTTGTCATTTCAGTTGTAAAAGATGAATTCTATACCATGCAGGAAATGTGAGGCTTTGGACAGCTTAAATGTATATGAGAAGACCAGCAAATATAATTAATTTCCCCTAAGGTACAGACCGCTTCAGTACTTTTCTCCTAGCCATTCATGTCCATGAACCAGTGCAAAAGCTTTCTTTAACATTTAAGAAAAAAAACTGAAAAGAAAGATGACAGATTACAGGAACCAACTGAGCCAAATTCTGCCAACATACCCTCCAAATATTTAAAAATAATGCCTTGAGTCAAATTTTAAAGCAATATAACCAACAAAATATCAGGGTAATATATTTTTTTCAGCCTGAGGCAACTTAGGAGGTCAGTAGGTCTGTGACATTGGAGTGTGCACATAGTACAAAGCACAGATAGTCGCAGCACGGGTGGTGGGCCACAAAACATGTAGAAGCAGTAGTAATGGCAACAGTAGCAGTAGCACTTATGGGAGTTCTCAACACAGAGATGGCCTGAAGGGATGAAGGGAGTGTCAAACAACTGTTCAGAAAGGGATTACAGGGAACTTGTTGCTTGTACTTGGTGTAGCTGGTGCTGATTGGCAATTTTTTTTTTTGCACATATTCAGTTCTGGCTCACAATCCCAGGGCAGAGAAGAGTAGTTGTGGTCAGTCACAGGGAAGTAGTGGATCTGGTTGCAGTTCAAAGGCAGAGAGGAGCACTAGTGCTTGCTGCTGTGGGAGATCAGGGAACCTGGTATCAATTCCAGGGCCGAGAGAACTGCCAGCATTTGTGGCTTCTAGGGAGTAGGGGCACTTCCTGGGTTAAACCAGAATGCAGACCAGAAGAACAGTGACCACACCTCTCCATGGATTATACCATCTTGGAAGCACCCAAATCTCATAGACCCACAGAACCAGCTCTGAAAATAATAGCACAAAAAGTCCTGACACTTGAGATGCTTACTTTCCAGGTCCAGGTCAGCAGATCCCAACTTAAACACAAAGCTCAAATTCAAGAAATGAGTGGGGGAAATGAGCAAATAGCAAAAGAAGAACTTCACTATAAAAAGCTACTACTGCAGTAAGGAAGACCAAGACACAAATGCAAAAGACAACAATGTTAAAGCAGCTTCAACCAAAGCCTCAAAGAAAATTATAATTGGATCCAGGTCAAATAATTCACGGGATGGTTTAAAAAAAAAGAAGTGAGTTATAGAAGGAAAAATGAGAAAAGAAATGAGTGATGCAAGAATATTATGAGCAGAGAATTAATAACTTGGTAAAAGGCACAAAAATTCACTGAAGAAAAGAACTCTTTAAAAAGCAGATTTGGCCAGAAGTGGAATAGTTCCTACACTTAAGGAACATACATTCAATTAGGATAGACAATATTAATAGATATCCTTTTCATCTTCATACAAAATTGTCATAATGTTTTTATTATTATATAAATTGTTCTCCCAGTAATGTTCATTTCAATCTGCATCAGTTCATGTAAGTCTTCCAAGGTTTCTCTGAAAGCTTCCTCTTCACTGTTTCTTAAATCTCAAGAGTATTCCATTTTATTATTATGCCACAATTTAACCAGCCATTCCCCAATTGATGGATGCCCCATTAGTTTCCAGTCATTTGCTAACACTAGAAGCTCCTCTAAAAGTACTTTGGTTTGTATGTGTTATCCCCTCATTCAAGATACAAAAATTGGATACTATCCCCTCAACCTCCTCTGTCCACCCAAGGTGGAGGCAGAAAATACACTTCCTTGTACCACTTTCTGTGCTTACATCCATGGTGAAAATGTTTTGTTATTGTTTGGTCCTTTAGCATGGCCACAACAGCCTCTTAGATACAGGGTTTTTGCAAGCCTGGGGCAGCTATGATTTTGATATTATCACCATCTCTCCAGCCTGCTGAGCTTTGAGGTGTCTCTGGAGCCCCGGGCATCAGGAACCAAATAGTGCTCAATGATTTTGTATAGTTCAGAACAACAGTGTCTCCATCTTCAAAAATAGCATTTGGTTTGTGAAATGCCTTCTCATCCAGAAATAAGCTTAACACAACAGTCAAAGCACTCTCCCACATTTTAATATTTATGAAAAATTTTCATTGCCATAAAAATACAATTTCTTATAAACCTTTGAAAATAACAGCTTTAAAGTAGCCCTTGTAGAAGAATTCCAAAGTAGTATTTTATTTTCAACCTTAAACAACTCTTTATGTGGGAGTCTGTATTTTTATACAGAATCTTTCTGACATTTGTTATCCATGCTTTTAAATTCCATATTATTGCTGTTCTCAAAGATTATAGCTATAAAGTAGTGAGCAAGGTTGACCATTCACAACAAATTTCTCTGGGCTACCGAAAAAATTGGATCCCAGAAGGTAGCATTTGAAAATGTCTTTAGTGAAACAGGGATTTCAGTAAATTTTCTCTAGTTTCAGACTTGCTCAGAAAAGCTGCTGTTCCAATTGCCCATCATTTAGAGTAACAAATGGAAAAGGAAGCCCTATATTGAGATTAATGGCCACTTGTGAAATAATTACATGCAGTATGGTGTGGGTAAAGTCTCTCAAAATGTAATTATACCTCACCTTAATGGAGTTTATTGTAAGAATGTTCCAAATTAATTTCCTTGATAAAACCACTCTGTTAAGAATATTCTGAAATTGAGCGTATTATTTTAACTCCCTGTTGCACATACTCCTGAGAATCCGATATTTAGCATGCTTCACTGTTCCACTGGATGTATCCCCAATTGTGAAAATTTTAAAGAATCTTCAGAAAATAGTACAAAGAGTTTAACCAATAAAAGCAGAATAGAGCAATAATTAAGACTGTGATGTGGGCAGGTGGGTTGTGCAGTGGATAGAGTGCTAGACCTGGAGACAGAAAGACCTGTGTTAAAATTCAGGCCCAAATACTTACTAGCTGTATGACCCTGAGCAAATCACTTAACTTCAGTTTCCACAGCTGTAAAAATGGTAATAATTATAGCACTTACCTCATGAGATTATTGTGAAGAGCAAATAAGATCATAATTGTAAAGCAGTACAGTTCTTGTCACCTAGAAAGTACTATCTAAATGTTAGCTATTATTATTCATTTGAATTATTCTGAATCTTTCCTACTTATGTCAAGAATTTCTACACTGTCATTTCGGCCTTTGGTGAGAGGTATCCTGGCCTAATACAAAATATACTGGACATAGAGGTAAAAAAATATGTAAGACTGAATCCTACCTCCAACAATTACAAAACTTTTGTCCAAGAGCAAGCCATTAAAAACTTTCTGGACCTTGGCTTCCACATCTATACAATGTGAATAATTATATCTCCATTATACCTATCTCACAGAGCTGTGAGACTCAGATGAGAAAACTTAGGTAAAGTATTCTTCAGGTTTTAAAGTTCTCTCTCTCTCTCCATATATATGTATATGTATGTACATACATACATATACATATATAAATATACATATATGCACATATATATAGAGAGAAATCTAGATAAATTGAAATATGTGTATACATATGTAGTTAGACCTATTCATATAGATTTATTAATACACAGTTCCATACATCTATCCATCAATTATCCATCTATCATCAATCTATCTTTCTATTTATCCTTTATTCCAAACATTCACTCTCCCACTGTGGCATTTAAAAATTTGTATATTCATTCAAGAAATATTTATCAACTGCCTACCATGCTCATGATACTGCAGGGTGGTTGTGGGAGGTAGAAAGAATAAAATAAGCTCTTTGCCTTCATGGAGTTTATAGTCCAATGGAGGAAATAAGATGTTTATAATAATAAAATAATTTATAATAAACAACTAACATTTATACTACTTATTATATGTAAGGCATCGTACTAAGCATATTGCAATTATTATCTCATTTGATCATTTGATACTTTCCCCAGTTTTTCCTATACTTCTTTTACTTGTTTCTCAAAATCCTTTTTGAACTCTTCCATGGCCTGGGATCAACTTGTATTTTTCTTGAAGGCTTTGGATGTAGGAGCTTTGACTTTTTTGTCTTCTGGTTGTGTGTTTCGATCTTCTTTGTCATCAAAGAAAGATTCTATGGTCTGACTTTTTTTTTCTAGGTTTGCTCAAGATCCCATCTAATTACTTCAGTTATAAATTCTTTGTTAAAGTAGGGGTCTGCTTCCAGTGTGGAGAATGTATTGTCCCAAGCTTTGGGGGTTTTGTGAAGCTGTTTTCAGAGATACTTCTAGGGACCTGTAAATTCTCAGTTCTTCCAGGGTGGTATGATCCAGGGTGAGGTGTTTACTCCTTTCCTGGCCTGTACTCTACTCTGTGAGTGGCCACAAGCACTCTTTTCTGCCTTGGAACTGTGAGGAGGATTTCCTCTCCACCACCATTACAAACTCTACCATGCTAGCACTCCTCCTTGCCTAGAATAGCCACCCAGAACTGTGATCCAGATCTAAGCACAGGCAAAGTAAGAGAATCCTGCACCACCAAAGAGATCCCTGCAATCCCCCTCCAGTCAGCCATTTGATTCCCCCTCAGTCTGTGGGCCAGAAGCTCTAGAAGCAGCTGCTGCCTCAGGGCTGCAGCTGAGACTGGGGCTGGGACCAAGCTACTCTCTCACTGCAGTCACTCACTGACCTAAGTTGTGTTTGGCATTTGTGGGTTGAGAAATCTGGAAACCACCATAGCTGCCTGTGATTCAGTTCTCTGAGGGCTTCTCCAGGTTTACTGAGGCCTGTTTTGCCTGTGCATCAATGCTAAGCTGCCTTCTTCTCCCTGCCCAGCGCAATATACCTTTCCAATCGACCACCCAGGTTGTCTTGGACTGGAAATTTGTTTCACTCTGTCTTTTTGTGGGTTCTGATGCTTTAGAATTTATTTAGAGCCATTTTTACAGGCATTTGGAGGGGTTTGGGGGAGAGCTCAAACAAGTCACTGCTTTTTCTCTGCCATCTTTGCTCCACCCCCTCAGCCTCATTTCATTTGAGTCCTGAAACAACCCTGGGAGGAAGGTGCTATTATTTTCCTTATTTGACAGAAGAGCAAACTGAAGCAAATAGAGCTTAAGAGACTTGCCCAGGGTCACAGAGCTAGTAAGTGTCTGAGTCCAGATTTGAAATCAACTCTTCTGAACTCCAGGCCTGGAAATCTATCCTAAAGTCCTAAAGGACTCTGAGAGTTCAAGGGAGAGAAGGATTACTTTTAACTCAAAAGATCTAATTTAGGTGAACAGTCATTTATGAAGCATCTTCTGTATGCAAGGCATTATATTAGGTGCTATAGGTAGAAGGACCAGGAAAATGAGGGGGAAAAAAAGCCTTCACGGAAAGATGACATTTGAGCTGGAACTTTAAGAATAGGTAGAAATTAGAGAAATAGAAGGGAAAAAAAGAGTATGCCTGCTGAAGAGAAGAAAATGAGTAAAGTATCACAGACAGAAAAAGAATGGAATATTTAGGGGAAATGGTTAGCAGTCCAATTTGGCTACATTTTAGGATAAATTAAAAGAGAATATTGAGAAACAGACCAGAAAGACAGCTTAGAGGCAAATTGCAAAAGGGCTTTTCCCTGAATGCACCATTTTACACAAAAATTAATATAAACTACATAATATGAATCCTTGAATAAAAATTAAGAACCTCAGTTGTGGTCCTAGTTTGTCCACTTACCTTTGACAAACCACCTGATTCTCCTCTTAGATTCACCATTCCTCTTTCATTTATCCTAAGTGCAGATGAAATATCTAGCTATCCCAAGAATACAAGATGGTTCAAGGAGTGTTAGAACAAAACTCATATTAAAGTATGTTCAAAGTATGTTTATAACTTTTGGAAGTTGATTTGCAAAGAGTAAGCATGTTTTCACATAATTAATGTCACTTTAAAAAACTGATTATAAAGCCAATTGGACTTGCTCTGATATAGAATGACAACTCATATGTCCTCAGGGCAGAAGAAAATAATGCATTTAAGATGAGTTTGAGATAGATGATAGCATTAAGCAGAAGGCAAAATGGGTTGAGGGTCAAAATGTCAACATTCATTATCAACAATCAGCAAACTAAAAAAAATAGATTGAATGCTTCTTATATTCTTTTTTGTTCTAGGCAATATAAGAGATAGATTATTTATGATATACATAAAAATGTATATTTCTCACTCTCAAAGAGCTTGCAGTCTTCTTCTCTAGAAACATCTAATATACACACACATATATGGAATGACACCATCCAACTATTAGATTGAGTATAAGGACACCAGGAATATAAAGAAGGGAAAGATTGAAAAAGATTCATCAGAGAAGACTTTATGGAGGACACAGGATTTCAGATTAAATGGCATATTCCCTAGAGTAGCAGTATTGGAGGTAAATGAATTGCATCTGATCCTTGACTCTATGAAAATAACATTGAGTAGTTATCACTACTGAGCTTTCATTTTCTCATTTGTAAGAAGATTATCTGGAGTTGGTGTTTTTGAAATTTCTCTTCTAACAATAGGTATCTTCTCTTCTAAGAATAAGTATCATAGTCCTAGCAAATAGAACTATAGGTAGAAGTTTATAGGCTGGATATAATTTAATTTGTGGAAGGTTAGCTTGTACACACTAGAGAGTTCTAACGGATCAAGGTATTAATGACTTCCTAGATTCTTTCCCTTTTCTATCTTCACAACCTTGTCACCTTCCAAAGAGTACATGGATCAGAATGAACTTAGATGCAGAATTGAGACTATAATTAAATCAGATCAGATAAATTATATTAAAATCATTATTTGCTTACATGCATTAAACATCACTATATGAATTTCTGCTTGAAAAATAATTAAGATGACCAATGTCTGGTGCTTAACATTTTCCTAATCTAATGTTTGATTAAATTCCTAGATTTACAAACCATCATTATCAATGCTTGAAGAATGTTTATTTCCCTAACTTCGGCAGGGGAAGATAAAGTTTGTTTTCCAGGTAACAGCAAATCTTTGTATGTTTGATAAAAACAAGCTTTGCCAGTGATTTATTCCATTCATTTACTAATAATATTTTGGGGAAATTGTAATATTAGTCTTCATTCTCAGGTAGCTAACATACCAATAATGATATCTGAGAGAAAATAATAGAAACCTCTGGCCATATCTGTAAGTGAGTACAGGTTCCATAGAGCCTGAGTGATTGATTCCAGGAAAGCTTAAGACTTTGGTGACTGTTGTAGCAGAGCATTGTATGGGTAATTTTGAGGGAGCATAAAGATTGATTTGGGTGATGAGGTCACTTAATCACAGAATTCTTCTACATAGCTGAAGAAGTTATGAAAGATGAAGGTTTGGAAGCTACACAAATGGGATTATGCTAAATTAGCACATCCTAGAGTTAGAATCAAGATAGTAAGATCAAGTACTAGAGTTTCTTTTGTTTATTGAAATCATGATGTATGAACTGGGCATGAAAACAGGTGACTCATTCCAAGTGCATAGTGGATAGCAGCAAATCGCATCCTCAAAAAGTTTCACAGCCAAAGGCTATGTCTATACAACAGCACACCCTGGGATTCAGTTGAATCAATGAGATAAGATTTTGAGGTAATATTTTAGAGTAAACCCAGTTCCCTCATTAAATTGAAGAGCATGGGATCATACAACTACAATATACTTCTCAGTATCTAGGGCCTTTGCACAGAACAACAACAACAAAAAAGACAAATGTGGCTGTCTAAGAAAATATCTGTGGCTTACTTGCTTCAATTGAATATATTTCTTCTCCTATTTTTTTCACCTTGAGATAATCTCCTTTTCATTTTAGTCACTAAATAACAATTTAGATGATGATTTAATTTGGAAGGTCTTATTGAGGATTTCATGAAATTTTTTATTTCTATATCATCTTCAATAAGTGTTGATGTATAAGTTCCAATTAAATTCATGGTGATCTCATACTTATCTTGAGCACTGACATAAAAGATGTCCAAATGTCTCATGGCATAATCTTATTGCCCTGGGCTCCCCAATAGAATTGCCTTTGCTAACCACTTTTATCTTTCTTAGGAAAACTATGAGCCATACTTTCATTTCCAGTTTCATTTATTGCACTAGTGAGTTCCAGTTGGGCAACACAGCTCCTTCCTTCCCTTCAATCCTTCTTTCCTTCTTTTCCCTCCCTCCTTTCCCTCTTCTTTACATCTTTCCTCTCCCTCTGTCCACATAGGGAATCGTACCCTTACCTATGGGTGCTCTGCTCAAAGGAATATAAATTTTGATAGCTGAAACCTCACAAAATATCTTGGGGTTTATGGGCAGATTTATTTTTTAAGTACCATGTCTCAAACCAAAATCACTCTGACTCTCACTGATTGGCCAGCAATTGGTCCCAGCTCAAGACTCATTTGGTCACTGTATGGGCTCTGATGGTTCAAAGTGAGTATAAATAGCAATTGCTTCTGTTTTGGCAAGAAACCCTGAGGTTCTTCCCTTCACAGGTTGATTTTTTTTGACTAGGTAAAATAAGCCATTCTTCACATAATTTCTTACCTAGCCTTAATCACTAAATAGTTGTTGCCTCAGACAAACTGAGACTTGGGAATGACCTTAGCTTAAAAAGGTCAAGGTCTTCCACTATATCCAGGACCATCTCCAATCATCCTGATCTATATCTTGCCACTGGACCTAGATGGCTCTGGAGAAGAGTGAGGCTGGTGACTTTGCATAGCCCTGCCTAACTTAACTCCAATTCAGTTGCAAGTCATGACATTGCCTTCCTGATGCCATGGTCCTCTTTGAGAATGAAGAGCAAACCACAACATTCATATGAAAAAATATCAATAATTATAATATCTAGTATTTATATAATGCTTTAAGGTATGCACAACACGCTATGTACATTACTGATTCACAAGGACCCCATAAGTTAGGTTCTATTATTGTACTGTTAAGTCAGAAAGTATTCATTAAGTGTTTGCTATGTGTCAGCCACAAAATCTATCAGTCATTTGGCATAGCACTATAATCTTCTGAATTTGTAACCTGAAACCCCTCACTGCCCTTCATGACACGAAATATTTAATTAGCTGTCAAATTTTGCCATTTCTGCATACTTTTACCATTCCAACAACATTTCTTATCCTCAATCCTTTCTTTTCATACCTATATTCACCATGTTTAGTTCAGTACCTTTACTTGCTCTTTTCCTAGATTTTTATAATATAATTCTAATCTGTCTCCATGCCTACAATCACTACTTCCTCCAGTCTATCTGCCACATAGCTGTCAAAGTTGATTGTCCTTAAGTGCAAGTATGACCATAGCACTACCCTACTCAATAGACTGTAGTATCTGGACATTGTTTTTATGATAATAGATAAATTCCTCTCTTCAACTTTTAAAGCCATTCCCAAATATCTGTCTTTCCATCTTTATTGTATGTTACTCCTTTACTTCTATTCTGTGGTATAACAAAATTTGGCTTTGAATTTTTCATATAACATTTCATCTCCAGACTCTGTACCTTTCTACTAGTAGTTCCCCATGACTGGACTGTACTCTCTCCTTGCTTCTGCTTAAGAGAGTCCCTCTCTCCTATCAAGACCATCTTCTCCTTGGAAGTTTTTATGATCCCCTCAGTTGCTGATATCTGCATTTGATGACCTACTTTTAAGTAGTGAGATGGATAAGGATAGAACCAGTGATTTCATTATTATAGGAGACTTCCGGATGAGAAACTCTTTCTGCTTTTTCAGGTTGACCCCTTCTCCACATTTTCCATCAGCAATCCTGCTTCATTTGACTCAACCTCATGTCCCTTGGTGGCCATTACCTTTCCCTTTTCAGCTTCTTTGTATATGTTTTTTCTCCCATTAGATTATTGTTATTGGTTCTTCATTCTTTTTTGTAAAGAAACAAATATGTCATGGGGATGGATGTCTTGACTTGTGTATGAATTGGATTCAAGTGAAGTAGAGTTGTACAAATTCGTCAGCTTCACTCTCTCTTTCAGAGTCTTTGAAATCCAGTGGCAAAACAAATGTCAGGATAACTGGTGATGGCCAAATATGCAGTGAATAGCCTTCATATCTTCAGTGACTGACCAAGTTCTAAATACTCCACAGCACCTGTTTCAGTCACCTTCATGGCCATTGGAACAAATTGCTCTCATCCACTCATTTTACCACAGAAAGTCTCCACATTCTTGAGGCAGATATCCCCCTAACTCATGTCTCTGAGGCCTATAGATTACCTGAACACTGGTTTAGTCAATCTGCCAGGGCAGTTTTATAAGGTGTGACTGCTGCACATGCTATAGCTTTTTGGAGCCACAGGTGAGAGTTGGGTGAAAGGTGAACACCAAAGGTGGTTGAGCAGCCCTGTAAAGGACTTAGCAAGCCCTCACACCAGAGGTGCTAGTACTCCTTGAACATCTCATACACCCCTTCCATTAGATTACAACTATTCTTGAGGGTAAGAACTGTCTTTTTTTTCTTTTTTTTCTATCCCCAACATAATAGGTGCTTAATAAATGTTTATAGAATTGAATTTTCTGCAATTTGTAATGTTAGAGAGTTGTTTATATCAATGACAGGCTGAGTGACTTGCCTAGAGTTACCCTGCTAATATATGTCTTAGATAGTGATGCTGGAACACCAATTTTCCTGTCTCCAAGGACACCTCTCAAACCACTATGCCATGCTGGGTCTTCTGTGTAGTTAACTCCCTTCTATGTATTTGTTTTTATTCTCTTTATATTAATCTTCAGTGTCTCTACATCTGTACTTCTGAAAATGTAAATATGGATCATTTCCTTCTTTGTCACTAGGTTTCCAGCTCCTAGTACAGTTTCTGTCACATAGTAGATGGTTAATTATCACATGTTTTTGATTAATTTGTTGATGACTTTTGACTATCATTAAAAAGAGACTTTCATTTCTCTATGTTTGTTGAATTTCAGAAATGCAATGGTTCCCCAAAAGAACATTTTGTAGGAAAATGACAGTCTTGTCAATAAATAATAATAATTGGATTTCACAGGTCTGACAAAGTTTTGGCCCCAGGGATAGGCAATGACAGGATTTATTGGTAAATGACCAAGTTTTCCCTGGTGTCAGTTTTCAAATTAATGTACCTATTTTTCCCACTCACAGAGACCACCAAAAGAGATCTAAAATGTTACACTGAAGTGTCATTCCTAACCTTGCTTTGTTAACCACTCTATCACTGAATCAGCAGATAAACTCTTTGGGGAACCTGGTTTTCCTTGGATGATAGTTCCAGCTCATTTTTTTTCAGTTTCAGTTTCAGCCAGAGGAAACCAAATATTATTGGGACATTTGAAAAGACAATCCACCTGGGTTTTTTCCCTCATCATGAGAATAATGGCCAAGAGGGATTTTTAAAAAATAGAAGTTTTTCCCTTACTCTCTTCATGTAGTAAATGGATTTCCTTTCACAATACATTTGACAGTATATTACACTAAACAATCAAATGTTTTGATACCATTTAAGGTATGTTTTAAAGTCAATGTAAGCCATTGACCAACATAGAAATGAATGGCCTGGTCAGACTTAAACATATATTTTACACTCGATTACATGAGATGACAAGTCTAATGAGAACATGTAAAAGCTATTATCCTGTTAGACACAATTTCAATCAGCAAGCGTCAAACATCATTAGTTTTGATAGCATCGGGGTTTAGAAATTCATTTTTATAAAATATTGCTTTCTGTAGAATACTGGGAGGAGTTTTTTCCTAATTAGAGAGCAGAGATAAAAGAATAGAAGGAAAAGTTTCTTTTCACCCCTAGAAAATCAGAACACAAAGGCAAGATCCTATTTAAATAATGTGGGCATTAAAAAATAAGAAAATGAGAAACTTGTCTTTAATAAGCAGACTAAATATGCTCTATGATGAGAAATCACTTAAGTTAACCTGGGTTGGTAAAAATACATCTTGGATTGTCAACTGGAGACTTCAGTAATTTTTATAGATAGCATCCTGGTGCAGTGGTTGGAATGATAGAATTGGCATTAGCAAGAACTGAATTTCAATGCCACCTTTGGAAATTAATAGATATGTGAACCTGGATAAGTCACTTAATCTTTCTGGGCCACAATTTACTCCTCTGTAAAATGACTATAGCACATATCTTGCTGGATAGTAGTAAGGATCAAATGAGACAATATGCTAAAATGTAGTTCAAACCTTCAAACCACTATAAAATATCAGCTATCATTTCTGACTTTGAAAAAAATATGAATACATACAAACTTGAGAAAATCATTAAATCTCTCTATATCTTCATTCCATGCTAGGAACTCTAATAAAGGCCATGCCAACACATCATATTCTTGTGATGATGAAATGAGACAATGGATATGGAAGTGCTTCAAAAATTTTTAAATGATACATGAAAGAAAAAAGTTTCATTATTATTATTTTTACTTCATTCTCCTATTTTTGATGGAGATCTGAGAGAAATAGTCTTGGACAACTTTTTATATTGCTCTTATTCTTCCATATTTAATTTTCTAGGACTCTTGCACAGGTCGATAAAATAACTGATTTTGGTAGATGAAAAACTCATTTTCTGTAGATTCTCTTAAAGTATACATGTTGACTTCCACTTTTGGGAGCCAAGATGGTGGAGTAAAAAGGTGGTTGTTCTCAGCCTCCCCTATCAACCTCTGAAAACCCAGAAAATATCACCCCAGAAAAAACCCTGGAACAGATGAACCAGAAGAAAGATGGGGGTGCAGCAGTGCAGTAGCCCAGGTAGCTAGAGAGATTAACGGGAAAGGCCCCTATTACCCCAGGGGAAGGGAAGCAGTACAAAACAGGAGTCACCCAGCCAGCTAGTGGAAACACTCACTTTAGCACACCAGGAGGAGATTCTGGTGCCTTGGCATTCTACAGCAAATGGGTCTCCCAGTGCCTCAGCAAAAATAAGGGAAGCAGCACTACAAAGGGCCCCAGGCAGATAAGCACCCAGCAGCATTCGTCTGAAAGGAGCTGAAGAAAGCAACCTAGAGTTGCCCAAAAATTCCAGCCTTGTTGATTCCAGCACAACATCAGGTAAGCTGTCAGAACCCTACAGCCTCCAACTGCCAACCAGGAGGAGATCCAAAAGCCCAGGTGGTCGAGCAGGCAAACACCAACAACTGTACCTCTGAGTGCCTCAGTGAGGGTGGGGTAACAGGTGGAAACCAGCTCAGAAAACCACCAGGTGCCTCGGCATTCTACAGTAAAGAAGTCTCCCAGTACCTCAACAGAAATAAGGGAGGCAGCACTGCAAGGGGCCCCAGGCAGATAAACACCTGGCAGCTTATCTAAAAGGAGCTAAACAAAGCTAAAGGAAAGGAAAAGCAGGCAACCTAGATTTACCTGAAAGTCCCAGCCTTGCTGATTCCAGCCCAACACCAGATAAGCTGCCAGAACCCTACAGCCTCCAATTGACAACATAAGAGGCCCCAGCACACAAAGCTGGTGACCAAGACCTAGGCTCCCAACACAAGAAGCTTGGGTCAGTGCCCTCTGCTCCCCAGCAGGAAAGTTTAATCTCTTTAAAGGCCAGGGAATAAAGGCCATGAGTAAAAAGAAACGTACTATAGATTCCTATTATGAGAAGAGTGAAGATCAAGGCATAAATTCTGAAGAGGACAATACTATCATCAAACCCACATCTGCAACATCAAAAGGGAATATGAACTGGTCTGAAGGCCAAAAAGCCTTCTTAGAAGAACTCAAGAAGGATTTTAAAAGTCAAATGAGAGAGGTAGAGGAGTCCTTTAAAAGTGCAATTGGCCAATTGGAAAAAAATACAATGAAGAAAATAAATCCCTCAAAAATACAATTGACCAATTGGAGAAGAAAGTACAAAATCTAACAGAAAAAAAAACAATATGTTAAAAATTAGAATGGAACAAATGGAGACTAATGACCCTATGAGAGAGCAAAAATCAGTCAAACAGAAACAAAAAAATGAAAAAGAAGATGAAAACGTAAAATACCTCCTGAATAAAACAGCTGACCTAGAAAATCGATCCAGGAGAGACAATTTAAAAATTATAGGCCTACCTGAAAGTCATGATGAAAAAAAGAGCCTGGACAATATCCTTCAGGAAATCATAAAGGAAAACTGCCCTGAAGTCCTAGAACCTGAAGGTAAAATAACTATAGAAAGAATCCACTGCTCCCCACCTGAAAGAAATCCCAAAGTGAAAACGCCAAGGAATATAATAGCTAAATTCCAAAATTACCAGATAAAAGAGAAATTACTGGAAGCAGCCAGAAAGAAACAATTTAAATATCATGGAACCACAGTCAGGATTACACAGGACCTTGCAGTCTCTACATTAAAAGACCATAGGGCATGGAACATGATATTCCATAAGGCAAAGGAGCTTGGAATGAAGCCAAGGATTAACTACCCAGTGAAAATGAGCCTGATTTTTCAGGGAAGGAGATAGATATTCAATGAAATAGGGGACTTCTAAATGTTCCTGATAAAAAGACCAGAGCTCAACAAAAAAATTGATCTTTAAGTAGAAGATTCAAGAGAGACATAAAAAGGTAAATGGGACAGAAAGATAGAATATGTTGTTAATAAGGGCAAAATGTTTACATCCCTACAAGGGAAGATGACACTTGCAACTCTTGAGACCTGTATTGTTATTATACCATGTTAAAGGACTATACACGAAGGGGGTGTATATAAGTTGCCTTTGATGTAATGCTAAGAAAAAATTTAATCAAGTGGGTTAAATGGATTCAAGTAAGTGGATTAGTCTGAGCTAAGAAAATGTACTGAGAAAGAAGGAGGCAGACAAAGGTAAATTACATTACAGAAAAAGACACAAAAACCTATTAGAGCAGAGGTAAAGAAGGGAGGGGAATGAGCATTGTTTGAACCTTACTCTCATCAGATTTGGCTCAAGAAGGGAATAACATGATCAGGTAGGTATAGAAATCTCACTTGCACTATAGGTAGTAGGAAGGGAAAGGGGGAAAAAAGGGAGGGGAGAGAAGGGAGGAAAGAAGCAATAAGGGTAAAGGGGAAGAAAAGGGAAAGGGATAATAGAAGGGAGGTGGGACTGAAGGAGGCAGTGGTAAAAAGCAAAACACTAGTGAGGGGGGAAAAGGAGAAAGGAGAAAGAAAAGCATAAATGGGGGAAAAGGATCGAGAAAAAGACACAGATAGTAATCATAACTGTAATTGTAAACAGGATGAACTCCCCTATAAAAAGGAGGAGTATAGCAGATTGGATTAAAAACCATAATCCTACAATATGTTGTTTAGAGGAAAAATATTTGAAAAAGAGTGACACATACAGGGTAAAGTTAAAAGGCTGGAGCAAAATATATTATGCTTCAGCTTAAGTAAAAAAAGCAGGGGTAGCAATCCTGATCTCAGACAAAGCAAAAGCAAAAATAGATCTTATCAGAAGAGATAAGGAAGGAAACTACATCCTGCTAAAAGGCACCATAGACAATGAAGTAATATCATTACTAAACATATATGCACCAAATGGTATAGCATCCAAATTCTTTGAGAAGTTCAGGGAGTTACCGGAAGAAATAGACAGCAAAACTATACTTGTGGGGGACTCAACCTCCCCCCCTCTGAACTAGATAAATCTAACCACAAAATAAACAAGAAAGAAGTTTAAGAGGTGAATAGAACATTAGAAAAGTTAGGTATGATAGACCTGTGGAAAAAACTGAATGGGGATGGAAAGGAATATACTTTTTTCTCAGTGGTACATGGCACATTCACAAAAATTGACCATATACTGGGTATAAAAACCTCACAATCCAATGTAGAAAGGCAGAAATATTAAATGCATCCTTTTCAGATTACGATGCAATAAAAATTATATGTAATAAAGGGCCATGGAAAGATAGACTAAAAAATAATTCGGAACTAAATAATCTAATCCTAAAAAATGATTGGGTCAAAGAACAAATTATAGAAACAATCAATAATTTCATTCAAGAGAATGACAATAATGAGACAACATACCAAAACTTATGGGATGCAGCAAAAGCAGTTCTTAGGGGAAGTTTTATATATCTAAATGCTTACATAAATAAAATAGGAAAAGAGGAGATCAATGAATTGGGCATACATCTGAAAAAACTAGAAAAAGAACAAATTAAAAATCCTCAATTAAACACCAAAGTAGAAATATTGAAAACCAAAGGAAAAATTAATGAAATTGAAATTAAGAAAACTATTGAACTAATAAATAAAACTAAGAGCTGGTTTTATGAAAAAAAATAAAATAGATAAACCTTTGGTTAATCTAATTTAAAAAGAGAAAGAAGAAAACCAAATTACTAGTATCAAGAATGAAAAGGGTGAAACTACCACTAAGGAAGAGGAAATTAAAACAACAATTAGGAATTATTTTGCTCTATTATATGCCAACAAATTTGACAATCTTAGTGAAATGGATATATATTTACAAAAATATAAATTGCCCAGATTAACAGAAGAGGAAGTAAAATACTTAAATAACCCCATCTTAGAAAAAGAAATTGAAGAAGTCATTGATGAACTCCCTAGGAAAAAATCTCCAGGGCAAGATGGATTTACATGCGAATTCTATCAAACATTTAAAGAACAATTAATTCCAATACTATATAAACTATTTGGTAAAATAGGTAAAGAAGGAATCTTACCAAATTTTTTTTATGATACAAATATGGTGCTGATACCTAAACCAGGAAGAGTCAAAACAGAGAAAGAAAATTATAGGCCAATTTCTCTAATGAATTTTAAACAAATAATTCTTAAATTTTAAACAAAATATTAGCAAATAGATTACAGCAACTTATCACACGAATATTACGCTATGAGCAGGTAGGATTTATACCAGGAACGTAGGGCTGGTTCAATGTAAGGAAAACTATCAGCATAATCCATCATATCAACACCAAAACTAACAGAAACCACATGATCATCTCAATAGATGCAGAAAAAGCTTTTGACAATATACAGCACCCATTCCTATTAAAAAACACTAGAGAGCATAGGTATAGATGGAGTCTTCCTCAAAATAATGAATAGCATCTATCTAAAACCTTCAGGAAGCATAATATGTAATGGGGACAAGCTAGAAGCATTTCCAATAAGATCAGGGGTGAAACAAGGATGTCCATTATCACCACTGTTATTCAACATTGTACTGGAAAAGTTAGCTTTAGCAATAAGGGAAGAAAAAGACATTGAAGGCATTAGAATAGACAAAGAAGAAACAAAGCTATTACTCTTTGCAGATGACATGATGTTATACTTAGAGAATCCCAGAGAATCAAATAAAAAACTACTTGAAATAATAAACAACTTTAGCAAATTTGCAGGCTATAAAATAAACCCACATAAATCATTGGCATTTCTACGTATTACCAACAAAGCCCAATAGCAAGAGATAGAAAGAGAAATTCCATTTAAAATTACTCAGACATTATAAAATATTTAGGAGTCTACCTCCTGAAACAAACCCAGGAACTCTATGAACACAATTACAAAAGACTTTTCATGCAAATAAAATCAGATCTAAATAATTAGAAAAACATCAGTTGCTCATGGGTCGGATGAGCTACTTTAATAAAAATGACAATTCTACCTAAGCTAATTTACTTATGCAGTGCCATACCAATCAAACTACCAAAAAAATTATTTTATAGAGTTAGAAAAAAATAATAACAAGATTCATTTGGAAGAAGGAAAGGTCTGGAATATCAAGAGAACTAATGAAAAGAAAGGCAGGGGAAGATGGCCTAGCCATTCCAGATCTTAAATTGTAGTATAAAGCAGCAATCATCAAAACTGCTTGGTACTGGCTAAGAAATAGAGTGGAGGATCAGTGGAATAGGTTAAGTATGCAAGACACAGTAGTCAATGACTATGGTAATATATTATTTGATAAACCCAAAGACCCCAGCTTCTGTGATAAGAACCCACTCTTTGAGAAAAAAAAGGCTGGGAAAACTGGAAAAGTGTATGGCAGAAAGTAGGCATAGACCAAAATCTCATACCAAATACCAAAATAAAGTCAAAATGGGTACGTGATTTAAATATAAAGGCTGATACTATAAGCAAACTGAGAGAGCAAGAAATAGTTTACCTGTCAGATCTATGGACAACAGAAGAATTCATGACCAAACAGGAGATAGAGAACATTACAAAAAGCAAAACAGATAATTTTGATTACATTAAATAGAAAAGTTTTTGCACAAACAAACCCAATTCAACTAAGATTAGAAGTAAGGTAGAAAATTGGGAAAGAATTTTTACAACCAGTCTCTCTGATAAGGGCCTCATTTCTAAAATATATAGAGGATTCAGTCAAATTTATAAGAATACAAGCCATTCCCCAATTGATAAGTGGTCAAAAGATATGAACAGACAGTTCTCAGATGAAGAAATTAAAGGCATCTATAGTCATATGAAAAAATGCTCTAAATCACTATTGATTAGAGAAATGCAAATCAAAACCACTCTGAGGTACCACATCACACCTATCAGAATGGCCAACATGACAAAACAGGAAAATGATAAATGTTGGAGAAGATGTGGGAAAATTGGAACACTAATGCATTGTTGGTAGAGTTGTGAAATGATCCAACCATTTTGGAGAGCAATTTAGTACTATGCCCAAAGGGCTATAAAAATGTGCATACCCTTTGATCCAGCAATAGCACTTCTAGGGCTATATCCCAAACAGATCACACAAATGGGAAAAGGACCTACATGTACAAAAATATTCATAGCAGCTCCTTTTGTGGTGGCAAAGAATTGGAAATTGAGAGGATGCCTATCAATCGGGAAATGGCTGAGTAAAGTTGTGGTATATGAATGTGATAGAATACTATTGTGCCATAAGAAATGATGAACAGGCTGACTTCAGAAAAACCTGGAAAGACTTGGATGGTCTCATTCTGAGTGAAGTGAGCAGAACCAAGAAAACGTTGTACACAATAACAGTCCCATTATGTGATGACTAATATTGATAAACTTAACCCTTCCTGGCAATACAAGGATCTAAGGCATCTCCAGAGGCCTTGTGATGGAAAATGCTATCCACACCCAAAGAAAGAACTATGGAAGCTGAATTGTTATATTTTTTCTCTTCTGTTGAGTTTTGTTTCCTCTTTCTGATGGTTCCTCCTATTGGTTTTAATTTCTACTTACAACATCACTAATAAGAAAATATGTTTAATATGAATGTAAATGTATAACCTATATCAGATTGTGTGCCATCTTAGGGAGGGTGGTGGGGAGGAAGGAGGAGAAAGATTTTAAACTCAAAAACATATGGAAGTGTTAATTAATAACAAAATAAAAACAAAATAACAAGATAAAATAAAAAAAAAGAAAGTATCCATGTTAAAACTCCAGAAGCAAAAAGGACAAGTGGAACACAACACATCTCAGCCTGCTCCCATATGATTTTTATTTTTTTCTGATAACTATTTTATTTTGTATGAATTTCAATACAAATAGATTAGATATTAGTGGAGACATCTTTTAAATGGCAGCATCTATCAGATATTCTGAAATTTGTATGGATCAATTTTGAATCTAAGAGATTATATGTAACAATTTGGTCTACCATCCTATTGTACCAATTCAGTATATTGATTGAGTTTTCAATGATATTTTGAGGTGTATGTGGTTTGAGGATTTTCCATCTGTCAGCTCATGGAAGAGAGCTTCTGATGTGTGACTGTAGGCAAGAGGTCTTGTCTTGCAAGGTATTGGAAGGTGCTAAAATTTTGAAACTTTCAGTAACATGCTGTATAGTTTCTGTTGTCTTTGGTTAATACAAACCAGTTAATAAGTATTGGCTTCTTAAACATCATCCTTCTGTTATTTCTGGCAGTGGTGACCTGATCTTATAATGTCTTCATAAATCTTTCTATTTCTAATATTAAAAAAAATTCAAATGAGTTTTTTTTATCCTTCTTGTTGATAAGTGTCAGTAGAGTTTA
Source organism: Vombatus ursinus (assembly GCF_900497805.2). Classification (NCBI taxonomy): domain Eukaryota; kingdom Metazoa; phylum Chordata; class Mammalia; order Diprotodontia; family Vombatidae; genus Vombatus; species Vombatus ursinus. The sequence goes on along the minus strand of NW_020954556.1, from coordinate 34,705,584 downwards.
TGTGGATGTTGCCTCAGGTGGCCCTTTTGATTCTTCTCTTGGATCATATTTTTTGTAGACTCCATTGGGAAGTAACCATTTTTGGTCATGTTCAGGAAATCAATGGCATATATTTATTATATTTTTTTCCCATTGTGTTTAGCAGCCAAGTATGGATGTTACCATCTGTTGGCTTTCTGTGTGTTTTCAACAGCTTTCTCAAGCTACTCCACTCATGCTGGTTTTTAGCAGCTCTTAGGAAGAATCCTTGTTAGGTTATCCTTTCCTCCTAATATTTTTTTCTATAATACATATATTGTGTATAAGTTCTGAAATGTCTTATGTGCTTTATGAAATATGTGGAAGAATTCGTTTCAGACAGTCAATAATGTTTACAACAAAAATCAGCTTTTGGAATTATCATGTCTTGTTCTTGATAGTCTACTTAGAATTATGACATCAAATCAGAAAGGACCTTTTGAAATCCCAGTTTAAATATACTCATCTCATCTTCAAACTCATTTGAGACATTGGTATTATTTTTGTCATACATTTCATCATAAGATAAAATTTCTGGAATTTCCATTAAATGAGTATTTTCAATGATCTCAATTCCTTTAACATTTCCCTATTCAAATTTTCATAACTCCTCTTACTCTTATGTGATCTAATCTGGAGTTAGGATTGAAATTATTTCTTACAGTTTTTCTTCATTAATATGAAAAATACTGTCATTTGACTTGTAATGTTACGATGTAGCTCTGATACATAACGAATCTTTCCATGTCTTCAGTCCATTTCAAATACTCATGGCTTGCCCATTTTTGTGATCAGAATTATTGGTGCTGATACATTTCCAGCAGGTAGAGAATTGGGGTTTCTGATTTGTTCTAGTGTATCTTAACTTCTTATGGTGCTAAAATATAAACAATTATCAGTCCCTCCAGTGTCCTCAATATCAACTTTATTATCAAGATGTTTTTGAGTATGACCAGGCTGTATCTCTATGCCACACTGTCTGTTTATTTGATTATTAGGATCAATCCCATTAAAATGATTACTATACTACCCAATCATTGGAATTATCAGAGCTAAAATAGTTTGTACTAGGCCTTCATAACCACTATAGAAACCTTATTACATATTAGTTCTTCACTATTCATCACCCTGGCTGAATTAACTTATCTTGCCTTGGTCATACCTTTGCAGTATGATGGGTTAGGATTTGAAAGCATTGTAATTATTTGTTGCTTTTTTATTGTCATTTTATGATTTAAATTATAATATTCCTGAAATATTTTTCTTAAGTAGCAAGACTGCTGACTCTGGAAAAAGTATAATCTGTATATATGTATAATGTATAATCTGAATACACCTTTGTACCAGGTTTTGTTGTTCATCTGCCTCAATCTTATCTGACTCTTTGTGACCCTATTTGGGTTTTTTCTTGGCAAAGATACTGGAGTGGTTTGCCTTTTTCTTTTCCAGCTCATTTTACAGATAAGGAAACTGAGGCAGAGTTAAGGGACTTAGCCAGGGTCACACAGCTAGTAAATGTCTAAGGCCAGATTTGAACTCAGGAAACACTGTATCCACTGTGCCACCTAGCTACCTTTATAGCAGGTAACCTGGTCTAAATGGAAATATATTATGGGCTAACAAATCTGGCAATATCTTCAGTTTTTAAAGCTGTTAGTTTTTTCTAATGTTTCATTTGTTCCTCCTACTTACATTTTCATACTTAAATCTAGAAGTAAAATGAAAATGGTTTTCCATTTTAAATAGTGAGTATATTGTTTGTTAAAAACTATAGTCAATTACCAGCTACCAATGACCTGAATTTTTTTTTCTAATTTCATCCAAGATCTTTTCCTAATTTAGCATAGAAAATATTTTTTAAATAATCATGTCAGGAAATAGAAAGCCCAATGTTTGTTTTTTGCAAAGTAGCAAACCTCACATTACTGAAAATAAGGAATGTTGGAATTTCAGCCCAATATATTCCTCCCTTGCTAGTGATGACCACTCTTGATTTAAAAAATGGGACTGACTGAGCCTCTAGTATATATTTCATTTTACAATGTTTGTAACTTACCTATAAAGAAGGCACAAAGACTGAAGTTGTGCACAGAGGGACATAACATGGGAGTGCTTTATTTCTTAGCTCAAATTTAGTTTAAATTGGTTCAGTCATTTCTAAGTAGCAGGAGAGCAGTAAAAAGTGAAATGTAGAAATTTTGCCTGTATTTTGCATTCCCATAACCAGGAAATTAATTTATTTTCAAGACAACTTTTTTTTTCCATACTGTTCATTAGAACCATATACTTCACAGTTTTTACCTAGAGTTACAAAAATTGTTGAAAAGGCAAGAAACTAACAATTGAAGACATCTACATCAAAATACAGTTTCCCCAAGTGTCCCTCAATTGACATTTGTTTGAGAGATCATTAAGTTCCTTTGAAACTACTCTAGTAGTCCAGGTAGATAAATAATTCCCTTATTAAAATGACTTTGGATACTTAAATGCTCCATTGAAACCTCAGAAGAAATACAAAATTCTTCCTTTTGAGTCATTTTCAGTCATTTATTTGAAATTTTGCATGTTTATGGGGAAGATGTCAATTATAATTTTAGGGCAGATATTTGAAGCATATTCATCTTATCATTTTTATAATTTTTATATAGAAGTTCCCCAGAGAATATCTCTATTTTTCCAACTATTTAGCCTTTTCCAGAGCCATTAAATTTGGAAGGATAATTACACAAATGACAAGACTATAAAATGTACATTATCAGTTACTTTCCTTTTCTCCTTTCATCTTAAAATAGAGCAATTATATGATCCTTCAGACCTATCACTTGCTGACCCCCTGTGACCAGCACCTTCAGTAATTCAGTAATTTTCCTTATGGTGAGTACAAATTATTAGTGAGCCATCATCACCCTCTTAGTAACTAAGAGCAAACAAGGTTCATCAGTATACAGTCAGTAGTCACATGACATAGCAAAGCTAACAGGCAGAGGAAGAGGAGGAATCATACCTACAACAGTGGATTCATGAGTATAGTGTATAAAAATACCATTGGAATTCTATCATTTGTCCCCCTTTTCAAGTAAGGAAGAGAACATACCTTTATATTTCACATTGCCAATACATCTTACTCACTAGTGCCCACTAATATTCAAGTTGCCTCTTCGGAGAAAAAAATATAGATTTTTTTCTTCCCCTGCTTCACATCAAAAGCACAATAATATTGTAGGTATTAAACAAAATATTTACCTTTAAGTAAAAGTTGAAGTAGCACTTTGAGGGAGAGACTGAGGTGGCACATGCCAGACAGACCAAGGCACCATAACCATTTCAATCATCACTTCTCCTGAGACCCTAATGGAGACAATCCAAAGAACTCAACACAAGGGCTTTGGTAGTAATATTGCCCTTTAAATCATTGGTCCTGCTTCTAGCCCAAGGCCTGCATTTGTATATTTGAACAGAGAAATCATGCTGGAGGCAACAACCCAGCTGAATTCTCCCAATATTTTCCTCTAAGCAAATGTAAGATAATTCATCAAATCAAATTATACAGCAGCATAGCCAACAAAAGGTCAGAAAAAGACAGTTTTCCAACTCAAGAGAAGCTTAGGAGGTCAGAAAGAAAGGTCTGTGTCAACATGGGTGCAACACCAGCAGTGGGACCTTAGAGGTGGCAACAGTTACAAAAGCAGTAGCTAGAGATCTCAGCCCAGAGACAGTAAAGGGGTTTGACACCTGGTCAGAAAGAGATTACAGGGGTCCTTTTGCTAGTACTAATGTAAGACTTGGTGCTGTTTGACAATTTCATTACCCATACACAGTCCTGGGTAACAGTTTAAGGATGGAGAGAAGTTCTCCCTCACAGGGGGTAGAAACACTGAGCATAGTTGCATGGCCCTGAAGTGTGCTAACACTTCTGGCTGCATGCAAGTAATGACTCTTTCTGGGTAAAGACCAGAGTGCAGATCAAGAGAGCAGTGATCACACTTCTCCCCAGATCATATTATCTTGGAAGCAAAGAAAACTTATAGAGGCCCAGAACTAGTTCTAAAAGTAGTGGGGAAAAGCATGAAACTTGGGACCATGTCTTTCTACCACAAAGTGTGAAGAACCCAACTTTAACACAAAGCTCAAAGAAATAGCCTGGAAAAAAATGAGCAAACAACAAAGATAAAAACCTAACCTTAAAAATATTTTGTGGTGACAGGGAAGATCAAACTCCAAAGAAAACAACAATGTGAAAACAGCTACAACAGAAACCTCAAAAAAAAAATGCAAATTGGACACAAGCCCAACGAGAATTCCTGGGAGAGCTAAATAAAGAGATAAGAATGGTAAAGAAAAGTATGGGGAAAGAAATGAGAGTGAGGGAAGAAAATAATAAGTAGAGAATTAATAACTTAGTAAAAGAGGCACAAAAATACTGCAGAAAATAATACCTTAAAAGACAGAAGTGGTCAAATAGTAAAAGAGGTACAAAAATTTATTGAAAAAAAGTGAATTCCTTGAAGCACACAATTTGCCAAATGCAAAAAGAAGCAAAAAATCTCATTGAAGAAAATAAGCCCTTAAAATTAGAATTGGTCAAGTAAAAGCTAAGTACTCCATGGGACATCAAGAAACAATTAAACAAAATTAAAAGAATGAAAAAAACAGAATAAACTGTGAGATATCTCATGGGAAAAATAACTGGAAAATATATTGAGGGGAGATAATTTAAAGAATTATTGGTTGCATGAAAGGCATGATCAAACAAAGAATCTAGAAATCATATTTTAAGTAATTATAAAAGAAATTGCCCTGATATGTTAGAATCAAAAGATAAAACAGAAATTAGAATTATCAACTAATCACTTCCTGAATAAAACACAAAATGAAAACTCCCTGAAATATTATAGTTAAATTCCAGAGCTCCCAGGTTGAGTTGAAATTACTTCAAACAGCAATAAAGAAATAGCTTAGATATTGTAGAGCCATAGTCAGGATCACACAAGATTTAGCAGCTTCCACATTGAAGGAATATAGGGCTTGAAATATGATGTTCTGGAAGGCAGAGGAGGTAGGAATATGACCAAGAATAACCTAACCAGTGAAACTGATTATAATACTTCCAGGGAAAATGGTCATTTTATTAGAGGCCTTTCAGGCATTCCTGATGAAAAGACCAGAGGTGAATGGAAAATTTGACACTGAAACACAAGACTCAAGAGAAGCATAAAAAGGTAACCATAAAATAGAAGTCATAAGGGATTCAATAAAGTTTGATTCTTTACATTCCTACATGGGAAGATGATATATGTAATTCCTAAGAATTTTATCACTATTAGGTCAGTTAGAAAGAGAATACATAGACAGAGTGCGTGTGTATTACTGAATTATGTTGGGTTGATCTAAAAAAATGGATGGGCAAGAAAGGGGATGTATTAGGAGAAGCAGGAAGGGAGAGATATAATGAGAAAATTATCTCATATGAAAGAAGTGTGCAAAAAGACCTTTTGCATTAGAGGGGAATACAAGGGTGCATATGATGGGTAGTGCCTGAACCTGTTTCACAGTTTCATTTAAATTGATTCAAAGAGGAAAATACATGTGTGTGTATTTACATACACACACACACACATATATATATATACACACATATACACATATATATGAGTGTGCAGATAGGTAGATACAAACTTAGTTGGGTATAGAAATCCATCTATCTATAGATATTTATGGACTTTTCTGTCTATCCACCTATCTATCCATCCATCCATCCATCTGTCTATCCACAGTCAACTGAGTATAGAAACCTAATTTCTCAAAAAGGGAAGAAAGAGGAAAAGGGGATAAGAGGAAGAGGGTCTCATAAAAGGCAGAACATATTAAAGGAAAAAGTGGTCAGATGCAAAACACATTTTTAAAAAGAACAGGGTAAAAAGAGGGAGAAAGATAAACAGAAGATAATAGGACAGAGGGAAATATGCAGTTAGTAATCATAACTGTGAATATGAATGGGATTAACTCATCCATAAAACAGAAGCAGATAGCAGAATGAATTAGAAAACAGAATTCAACAATATTGTTTACAAGAAACACATTTAAAATGGAAAGATGAATACAGAGTTAAAATAAGGGGCTGAAGAAGAATCTATTATGCTTCAGCTGAGGTAGAAAACTGAGGGCCAGCAATCATGATCTTAGACAAAACAAAATTAAAAAAAAAAACTAATTAAAAGAGGTAATTAGGAAACTTCTTTTTGCTAAAATGTACAATAATCAATTAAATATTATCATTACTAAATATATATTCACTAATAGAAGAATATCCAGAATCAAAGTAAAAATTAAATGAAAAGAAACAGACAATGGAACTATACTAGTGGTACACCTCAATTTTTCCCTCTTTGAATCAGATAAATCTAATCATAATATAAATAAGAAAGAAGTGAAGGAGATGAATAGATTTTTAAAAACATGAAATATGATAGAACTCTGGGAAAGGAATGGAAATAGAAAAGAGTACATGTTTTTCTCAGCTATCCATAGCACTTTAACAAAAATTGACCATATATTAATGCATTAAAAAATAAACTCCCAAATGAAGAGAAACAGAAATATGAAATGTACCCTCTTAGACCATAATGCAATAAAAATTACATTCAATAAAGGGCTAAGGAAGATTAAAAATTAATCAGAAATCAAATAGTCTACTCCTAAAGAAACTGTGTCAAAGAAAAAAATCATGAAAAAAATCCAGAATTTCATTAGTGACAAAAATGAGACAATATACTTAAGTCTATGGGATGCAGCCAAAGCAATATTTAGGTGGATATTTATGTATTTAAATTCTTATATCAATTAAAAAGAGAAAGAACAGATCAGTGAATTGGGTATGTAACTTAAAAAAATACAAAAATAACAAATAACATCAATTAAACACCAAAATAGAAATTCTTAAAAATGAAGGAGATATTAACGAAATTGATAGCAAAAAAATTGAACAATATTAAAATAATAAATAAAGCTAGGAGCTATTTTTATGAAAATAAAACAACAAAATAAAACATAGCTTAAATTGATTTAAAAAAAGAAGAAAACCAAATTATCATTATAAAAACGAAAAGAGTGAATGAATTAGTGTTGAAAATTAAATTGAGGTAATTTTAGGAGTTATTATGCCCAATTGTAGGTCAAGAAAGGTAACAATATAAGTGATATACTTGGATAATTATAATAATATGAATTGCCTGTACTAAAAAAAAAAGAGAAAATAGAATACTTTGAAACCCTATCTTAGAGAAAGAAATTGAACAAGTCTTAAATGAACCCTTGACCTCTATATATAGAAACAGATATGAAAAAAGAAAGGTAAAGAAGAAATCCTATCAAATTCCTTTTGATGTATAAAGAAATATAATTTTGATACCTAAACCAGACAGAACAAAAACAAAGAAAGAAAATTATAGGTCAGTTTCTCTAATGAATATAGATGCAAAAATTATAAATAAAACTTTAGCAGGGAGATTACAGCAATATATCACAAAGATTGTGTCCAGTTTTATGCCAGGAATCCAGGCCTGGTTCACTACCAGAAAAACCATAATCATCAATGACCAGATGAATAACAAAAAAAAACATAAAACATATTAATAATTCAATAGATGCAGAAAAAGCTTTTTGAAAGAAATGCAATACCCATTCCTCTTAAAATACACTGCAAAGCATAAAAATGCATGGGGTTTTTCTTAGAATGATAAGTATTATCTATCTAAAACCAAGAGCAAGCATTATCTATAATGGAGATAAACTAGAAACCTTCCCAATAAAATCAATGGTAAAGCTAAGATGTCCATTATCACTGTTGTCATTCAATATTATATTATAAATGCTAACTATAGCAATAAGACAGGAAAAAGAAATTGAAGGAATAAAAACAGGCAATGAAAAACTAAAGATACTATCACTCTTTGCAGGTAATATGTTGGTATACTTAGAAAACCCTACAGAATCAACTGAAAAAGTAATTGAAATAATTAACAACTTTAGCAAAGGTGCAAGATATAAAATAAATCTAGATAAGTCATCAGCATTTCTACATATTACCAACAAAATCCAACAGGATGAAATAGAAAGAGAAATTTCACATGATCTAACTGAAGGCAATATAAAATACTTGAGAATCTACTTGCCAAGAGACACACAGTACTGTATAAATACAATAATAAACACAAACACTTTTCACATGAATAAAGACAGATCTAAACAATCAGAGAAACATTAATTGCTCATGGGTACACAAAACCAATATAATACAAATGAGAATTTACTTGTTAATGCATTTATTCAGTGCCATACCAATGAAACTATGAAAGAATTATTAGTAGATTTATAAAAATAGCAAAATTCATCTGGAAAAATCAAATGTCAAGATTTTCAAAGGAATAAATGAAAAAAAAATAAAGAAAGATGATCTAGCAGCATTGGGTTTCAAACTATACTGTGAGATAATAATCATCAAAACAATCTGATACTAGACAAGAAAGAGTGGTGGATAAATAGAATAGATTAGGTACACAATATATGGTAGTAAATGACCACAATAATTTAGTGTTTGATAAACACAAAGATCTAAGCTTTGAGAGTGAGAATTCATAATTTGACAAAAATTACTGGGAAAACTGGAAATCAGTTTGGCAGAAACTGTGGATAAATCAGGATCTTACACTATTTATCAAAATAAGGTCAAAATGGCTACATAATTTAGACATAAAGGGTACTATCATGAGCAAATTAGAGGACTATGGAAAAATACCTATCAGATCTACATATAAAGGAAGAATTTATGACCAAACAAGAGACAGAGAAGATCACAGGAAGTGTAATGGATAATTATGATTACATTAAATTAAAAAAAAAAAGCTTTTGCAAAACCAAAACCAATGCAGCCAAAAATTAGAAGGGAAACAGAAACTTGGAAGGGATTTTTACAATAAGGTTCTCTGATAATGACCTTGTTTCTCAAATGTATAGAGATTTGAATCCAATTTATAAAAATGAGAGTCATTCCCCAATGGATAAATGGTTAAGTGACATGAACAGGTAGTTTTCAGAAGAAGAACTCAAATCTATCTATAGTCACATGAAAAAAAATGCTCTAAAACATGATTGATTAGAGCACTGCAAATTTATACAGCTTTGAAATAACACCTCATACCTCTCTGATTGGCTACCATGACAGACAGAAAAATGACAAATGCTGGAGGGGATGTGGAAAAGCAGGGGTACTAATCTACTGCTGAAGGTGTTGTGAACTGGTTTAACCATTCTAGAGAACAATTTGTAACTATGCCCAAAAGGCTATAAAACTGTGCATACCCTTTAAGCCCATAATACCACTACTAGTTGTATTTTCCACAGAGATCAAGGAAAAGGAGGAAAAGATTGGCATGTACAAAAATACATAACAATGATCAACCATGAATAAATTAGCTACAATAATCTAAGACAATTCCAATGGGCTCATAATGAAAAATGTTATTCACCTAGAGAGAGGTAATGAACTCTGCATTCAAATTAATTTATAATTTTTTCATTTGATTTTTTCTCGCTTTTTTTTAACATGGCTATTATTGAAATATGTTTTCAATGACTTCAATGATATCATATTGCTTTCTTCTCAAAAGGTGGAAGAGGAGTACATGGTAGGAAAATAATTTGGAACTCAAAATTTAAAAAAATGTTTAAAAAAAATAATGAATTTTAAAGAAGGATTAATCCAAATGATATCTCAAGAACACAACCAAGTTTGAGAATTGAAAAGTGAGCTCTCATGAGAGGCTGGTTACTTTTTATAGGATCTTAGACTCATAGATTTATACTTCCAAAATACTTTACAATCCATTGAGTCCAATTCTGTAATTTTGTAGATGAGGAAATTGTCACTGAAAGATTAATTAGATTGCCCAGGATCATATATTTTAGAAATATGAAAGGCAGGATTTGAATTCAACCTCCTAGTTCCTACTCCAGTTCCTCATGATAAGATGAGAGGTTTTGATGAATTGCTTGGGATAAGAAGGAAGAATAGCCTAACCATCAGTATAACAAAGAATTACCAGGGAAGTAGACAACTCTTGGTGGGACAGTAGACATACTCTTGGTGAAGCTGACCTAGAAGTTCTTTACCTGTCTCTACCCAGTACATAAGTTACAACCACCTAGAAACTATCTTTCCATGGTTGGTGGTAAATTTGATACTTGGAAATAGCTAACACCAACTGGTCCTGCCTATAGAGAGCAATTTAATTATTTAATGATCCCTTCTAGCCAATGTCTTGAATGTGGACAAAGCCTGACAAAATATCAAAGAAATAATGGCCCTTCCAATCCTGATATTAAGGATTCCCCCTCTTCCCTTTCAATATTTCATCTTTAAAAAAAAATGTCATTTGTTGATATACAAGCTTTAGTCCCACTCTTATCTCCCCGAATAGCACCACTGATAGAATAGCTGCAAGGGGAATCTTGATTTCATGGCAACACGAATAAAAAGAATGCAGAAAAGCTGCAGAGGCTTCGTGATGACTTCTGTTTTGGAAGAACATGACCACAACCGGCCAAAATCTGCATACCATACTGCAAAACTGCCAACTGAACTTCTAAGATAACTTCGTCCAAGCACCTGATATTTGTTAACCCTGTGGTCATGGTTTGGACAAAGGATCACTACTGTGATAATGCCAATGACCTCAACAACTGCCCCATGAAAATTCACTTGCCCATCATCTCTGTAGATAGAGGCTTGCACCTGCAGTAGCCCAAGGGCAAGTAAATGTTCAGGATATTTCCTGTCATTCTTCTGGCCCAAATTCCAACAGTTCTCTGGGGAAGAATGTAATGCCCCATCCATATATAGTGTAAATGGCCTGTGTATGAAGGTTTAAGACCAGTTAGAGGAGTTAATCCTGTTTTCTCCATAATTCCACCATAAAATTATTGTAGAAAGGTGTTCTCCTCCCTAATAATTGCTCATTCCAGTTTGAGGACCCCTAGATGGACATCAGCAGGGTGTCCTTTACCTAGAGACAACTCTAATGGAATAATATATTTTTTCAGTGGAGGGGAATTCTATCCTTGCTCCAATGTTTAGACTAGGTTTCTTTGATCACGATACAGTTTGAAGAATTGATAATATTCCATCTGCCTCCAATATTCTATCTCTCTCTCCCCTCCACCAACTTTCTTTAGCTTGGTCCTGCTAAACCATACTTGCTTTTTCTTCTTAAGGTATATTAAATCCTTACAACTTGCACCAGGAGATCCTTTCATGCCAGAGATATATGAATATTCTAGTCTTGTTCTTCCCTCTGCAACATAGAATACAATGGATAATGAAGCCAATATTTGGTTCCTCTGTATAGTGCACTCACAATTGATTGTATTAATTTTGGTGGAAAGTGGCAAGAAAAGGATGGAGACAATCCCAAACAGAGGATAGTCAGCAAATAATTACTTACTTACTTTGGGAACTTGATATAGTTTGGGTAATGGTTTTATTTTCCCAATTCTGTTTTGCTTGGTCACAAAACAATTATCTTATCTTTATATAACACCTTTAATTTTTTTCTCAGTATCTCATTAATTTTAGTTGCACAGCCTTGTAAAATAGCTAGCACAGACAATATTACCTTCATTTCACGGGTGAAATGTTTTATTCATAAAGAACATTATGTGACCTCTAAAAGGCCAAACAACAGTTTATGGTCAGAACAAGGTGAGTTTTATCTTAGACTAGGAAAAAGGCTGATATTTAATATTTGCTGCAGAAAAAAAAAACTGCAAGAGTAGACCACTGAAATCAACAAGCATTTGTTGAATACTTAGTGCATGCAAACTGTGCTTAACATTGTAGGTGGCATAGAGAAGAGATCAATTAATTGAGGAGTTACAGATAATCATCTCATATCCTTCTACCATTTTGTTTCCATTTCCCCACCCAGGCACATTCAACCTCTTTTTTTGTCCCCAGTCTCTAGTATTTAAGTTACCTCATTAAACTTTGAACTCCTTGACATGAGGGACATCTTTTTTTGCCTAACTTTATATCTATAAGTCATAACATAATTCCTGAAGCATAGTAGGTACATAATAAATGCTTATTGGCTTGACTGTCTCTTCTTTCTTATATAAAATGAAGAGGAATGGGTAGATTATATTCTGCATTGAGAGAGAGAGAAAGAGAGAGAGAGGGAGAGAGAGCCCACATTAGTGAGAACACAGATCTATATCACTACAAGCTGTACTGATGTAGTATTAGTAATAACAATACAAAGGAGCTATTATTGTTACACTTATAACTTACAATTGCTATTGTCTAAATCTAGTATGGAACACTGATTTTAATTCACACCTATCTATAATTTTTATATGATTATGAGTACTACATAGTAGAATTCAATATAAGATTGGGCTGTCTGTACCCTTCATAAGATATAAGAAATCTAGGCCTCATATTTCACTCATCCTCTGTCATGGATATTTAGCCTCATGGTAGCTCCCTCCCTCCTTCCTTTCTTAATGATAAAAAGAGGGATTCTCCTTTTGACAATTGATATCATTTTTCAAAGTTTCCTGAAAATATGCTGACATGATTTACCTTTCTGGTTCATTTAGAATATAACACTATTCCCCTACTGGTGTTGTTCCATAATGGAGTTTCACGGAGAAATCATGATACCAGTGGGATGTAATCAGAATTAATCTCTTTCTGCTATACCTGTGCTATAAGTCCTGATATTTAGGGCATCTAGATCCCCTGGCTTTTAACATTAGCTGAATACCCATAACTGATAGAGAAGATTCCTGGGGTTTTTCCAACTCCAAAAAGAGAATATTATTGTATGAAGAAATTGTATTAACTTCTTGTTATTCAGTCATGTGTGACACTTTGTGACCCCATTTGAGGTTTTCTTGGCAAAAAAAAAAATACTGGAGAATGTTGCCATTTCCTTGTCCAGCTCATTTTAAAGATGAGGAAACTGAAGCAAACAGGATTAAATGATTTGCCCAGTGTCACACAACTAATAAGTGTCTGAGGATAGATTTGAAGATGAAGCTTCCTTACTCCAAGGCCAAACACTCTATCTACTGAGCCTAGCTGCTCTACATCTTGTTAATTAAGGAGATTTGCTTTTGTTACCATGTCAATGCAAATAACACTCTTTTCAACTTCATAGCAATTACCCCTAGAATTATTTGTGTGTCAGCTAATATCATAAGAGACTGATTTTCTTGTCACCACATGCATAAATGTTGTCTTTGAAGTAGAGAGTTCTCCATTTTCTCACCAAGGTAAGAGTAGTATAACTTTCTAACTCCCTCCAGAATCTATGAAAACTTTGCTCTTTCTGTTTTAGTCTTTCCCAGGAACCAACATCATTTCTGCTACTGAGGATATTTTACAGATTTCTCAAGTTGCCTTTCTATTTTATGTTGGGCTTTGTTCCATGCCCCCAGCCAGGTTTTCCATTTTTGTACTAAATCACTGTGTCTGTATCGGTTTTAACTTCAGTCCAGATTAAGTTGATAAACTTTGCCATACCTGAAGAAAAGTTCTCCTCTAGCCCTGGCACTGAAAGCATCTCAGTGATGTAAAGTGGCATTGGCTAAGTGTTTTCCTTCCCTTTGCATACTGAACTTCTTATTTCTCTAACAGAGCTAGCATACTTCTAATCAATCATTAATTTAAAAGCTCTGCTAATTTCATGTGTCTTAGTCATTCTATCTAATTTTATGTTCATCCTTAAAATCACTACTCATGATTCTACTGAAAATCTCAATCAGTGTTTTCTACTCCCAGCTGAATATAGTTAATAATTTCCAAAATGTATTAGTATATTTGATTATTAATGCATTCATTTAATCTGACTTACCCAACAACATCAAGACTGTAATATCACTCTTCCTCTTAATGGACCAATGATATAGTATCATGGTAAAATGTAATGTGGACTGCTTTTGAAGTCAAAGGGCTGGAGTCAAGGTTACATATCAGACATTTCACATCCCTGTGACCATGATCACATCCAAACATTTAAAGGGGACTATGAAACTTACAATTCCTAAAAAAAATTATTCCTCTTAATACAGCCTGATATTGTTTTAACATTTTTGGCTTCCATATTGCATTATTGATTCATAATGAACTTGCTAATGTCCACTAAAAATGCCAAGATCTTTTTCAGACAGATTTCTTTTTCATTAATTCATCCCAAGGTTAATGCTCTTTCTGCTACATACTGACTTCATTAGTAAATGAAGGACTCCAAAATTGAAAATGCCTCCCAGACTTTTCCTTGTATGAGTTTCCTTCATGTATGTTGCCTAGACTTGGGGATTATAGTCACCAGCTCAGATAGAGTTGTCTTGTCTGAGACCCATGACAAATTGAGGTCATATTATATTATGTGTTTCTTTCTGTGTGATTGTGGTATAGGTGTATAGGAGAGGAATGGAAGAGAAGAATCTCCCTATTATTTTGTTGCTGGATTACTTACAATTCAATTGTGTCTGATTAATTTTAACCTACAAACTATTATTCTTGATTCTGGAAATTTGAGACCTTGCCTTTACTTGGAGATATGAATGCAACATCAGAGTGTAAGCATCTGACTGACCATGATGCATGTGTAATGGAGTCTTGAAGCATGCCCAGATTGCCTAACATGGAGAGACCCTTAAGGGGGTCTTGCTTGTATATTGCCACATGTCTCAAGATGCAGGCACTCTTGTCCTCTATAAAATTGGTATGTATAACAGTTTCATTTACTTGGTTGTAGAACCAGAAGAGTTTATGCCTTTAAAAGCATCAAGACTGAGACAGGTCTCATTCTTTCTGCTACTCTTTCTGACTCATGCTTTTTCTAGATTCAGAGCTAATCAAAGGAGGACACACTCACTCATGTGGTATGGGACATAAAAGCTTCCATATTAGGCAATCTGGAATGCTTCAAAGGCCCTTTAGGTTGTCTCCATGTTAGGTAATCTGGGTATGCCAAAAAGGAGTAAAACTTATAAATTATATAACCCTTAAAGCCCCAGTAGTCATATGCTGGAATAACCTGAAAGTACCTAGGAAGAACTAATTGTTTAATTTTCAGCATGAGAATTTATACCTTGAAAATCATCAGCAATAAAAAAAATAGTGGAAATGAAAAAAAAATCAGAGATCTAAACAGGACTTTGAATCAAAAATTAGGAGAGTATTAAGGTTTATAGTTATGAAGCAGCAAAAAAAAGGGACCCAGAACTGGTACAAAGTCTGCCTCAAGCAGAAAGTCTTTCCTATGTTTTATGCTTAGACAAAAGTCAATTTTAAACATGGCCAACCCATGGTCAGTGAGTAGAATTAGGTATATCACATTAGAGAGATATGGTAATTAGCCTAGTCTGTCTTGAGTGTGGGGTTAAGGGCTAGGCTTTCAAGGCAGAACTTGACAAGGGGATTTAGAGATCTGAATAATGTTCATTTCCTATCTTTACTGATCAGATAATTATGAAACTTTCCTTTTCATTTTACTCTCTATGTCTTTTCTCTCCAGGGGTAAGATTGATTTTGCTAACACAGCATAAAGGTAGCTACATTCAAGGGGAAAAAGTGCTCTATAAATCTAAAATAATAGGAAGCCATAGTAACAACAGTATTAGTAAACCATGTATTCAGAAAATAGCAATTAAGTCAGATTCAATTTTATTCTTAACTTTAATTCATTGGCATATAACACCTCAGTTTCTCTATTGTAATTTTGGCATGTCACTATATTTTATGCAGTTACACAGAATATAGGGGGATAGTTTATAAAACATGATGGTGACACAAAGGAAGTAAAATACTCTATGAGATAAAATATGTAAAGACAATCTTGGGAAAGTAATATTTAATTGTTTCTGGCATCATTTTTATGCACAATAAAGAAACCATCTGTGACCTTTCCATTGGTTCTTACATTTGCTATAACAAAGAAATATTTGTGAGCAAGTTTTATATCTGTGGTTTTCTTGTATTATTTTCAATTTATCTTACTTTGATTTTGCCAAAGTGGCTGTGTCATCAGAAAATATCCACCATGGTACAATATGGTCCATACCAACACAACATGGAACTAATTCACACACATTATCAATTCATTAAATGGAAATAGCAAGTATTTATTTTGTAGTAAAACAATTTATTAAGGTGATAATTGGATATTGAAAAATTATAAGCATATATGCTGATATGATGCATATCCCGTAATATATATACATGTGTGTGTATACATATTATATGTCTCTATCTGTATACATACTTGTGGGCATATATGTGTTTATATATGTATTATACATTCTGTGTGTACATACATGTACATGTGTATGCATATACACATGTATGCATACGTGTATAGATGCATGCACACATACAAAGACAGATACCCATCAAGATTAATGGCATCCTCAATATTGTCTAAACATTATGGTTGATTCCCAGATTCCAAATTTTCATATATCATTCCTTTTGAACCTTGGATATATCGGGCACCATGCTAGGGACTGGGATGACAAGTATTAAAAGTGACAGTACCTACCCTAAAGGAACTTACATTCTAATAGAAGGCAACAACTCATGGAGTAGTGTTAGCCAGAAAAAAAAACAATGATTTTTGATACAGGGAATTGCACGGTTTATGACTAGGACAACAGGACAGTTGATTGTCATGCCTTTTCCAGAAACAATTGTAGTGTTGATCTGCTCATTGTTTTGAGAAGAAAAAAAAAAGAAGTAGTAGGTCAGGAGGCAAGCAGAGCATATGTGTAGTGGCAAAGCAGGTAACATGGTGTGGGTGGCTAACTGGATTAAGCCTTGCAACTACTCTCTTAAATAGATACTATAGTTACTTTGTTGAGGGAATTGATATTTAGAAAAGACAAATTGCCTGTTCATGGTTACAAAGCTGATAATTGTCAGAAGAGTATTTGAAACCATCTTCCTAATCTATTTCTAGATTTTTATCCACTATGCAATACATAGTATGATATAGAAGGAAGTGGGGTATAATGGAAAGAATACAGGATTTAGCATTAAAATATCTGGGCGATAGTTGTGGCTCCACCATTTTCTCATTATATACTTGAAGAAAGTCAATTAATCTCTGATGTTCAATTTTCTCATACATGAAATGTGTAAGAAGCATACATTTACAATAGAAGGCTATTGTGAAGACCAGATAAAATAATGTACCTCTACTAACATTATTGTAAATATTACAATCAGTCGTTATAACTAGGTCCAGATTAGTGTGAATAATGAATCCCTTGAAATTATTGCATTATTCATATTCACACTGCATATTTCCCTTCAGTTGAAACTAATTCCTGCATTTTACATAATTGTAACTTTGAATAGTGCGAATTTGAATACATCTGATAACTTTAGGGGATTCATTATGCATATCAATCAGAACCTAACTGCATTACTATTAATAGTAATGTTTTGAAACCCCAATTAAAATTCTATTCCAATAGCTTGTTGTGGCTTAGAATTGATGCTGGATTTTCAAATGCTTTGCCAGAAGAGTTCAAGCTCTAGTAAAACATCCCAAGTTGGAAAATCCTTGGGTATCAAGCTGATGATGGTCAGTGTAACTCTTACCTGAGTTAGGTCCAGAGGGACTCATGATTGTCAAACTAATAGAAATAGATATCTTCTGAAGTACAGAGATAAGCTTTGTGAATATATTTGATAAATGGTAGCTGTGGAATACAAAACACGATTCTGTAATCATAGATGTTGATGAAAAGCCAATTACTTTGAATATGAAGACCTTTTGGAATGGCCTAAAAATATCATTGACCTCCCTCATTATGGTAGTAAAACCATTAGAATGTTTGATTAAATGAATTCAGGTTGACACAAAGCTGCTATATAAATTCAGAAATAATTTTCAATGAATTTATATTCTTTTAACTAACAGAATATGTAAAGACATTTGAAAATAACTATTATATATAATATAAAGTAATATATTATATTAGTCTAGAATACAATACTATATAGTGCTATACTCTACAGTAACAATATGTGGGAGACATTCATTCTGGCTACAAAATTAATTTGCTACACTGAGTCACAGCAAAATTTTTGTTGGAGTTAAAGAAAAAGCAAATTGGCAGTGCTTCATATCCTTGGAGATTTGAGGACCTCTTAAAAAAAACCCTATTTCCAGCCCAAATATGCTTGGTCCTTAGCTTATGAAGCACCATTATAAGCTTGTATTCCATCATCATTACTGCCATTCCAACTAGGTAGCCAATTAAAAGAGAATATTTCCTTGATGATGTCTTGCCAAGTTGGAAGAACATTGTAATTCCTTTGACTTAATGTTCATTTTTTCAGCTCTCATTTCACTTTTCTCAGACTAAATCATAAGTATTTTGCATGATTCATTTTATCTCCCCTACAGGAAGACAATTTTGTTGAGAGAAGGGGCTGTATCTTTCTCACCTTTTTGTCTACCTAGCATAGTGCCTTATAACTATTTGAATGAAAGACGTTTATTTTAATGTAACTGAGATAAAAGATTGGACTGGAACTTTCGCGATCAATACTTCTCATCACTATGCTTATTTGAGATCTTTCTGCTGAAAAACCACAGAATTCAGGTGAAAACAACTTTCTAGAGACATTTTAGCAGCTTGTGTTATGGTTGTGTACATGATGAATATAAAATGGATACTTAAATGGTTGGTTCTAAAATGTTTCATTTGAAGTGACTGGG
The DNA here is from genome assembly GCF_900497805.2 of Vombatus ursinus. Classification (NCBI taxonomy): domain Eukaryota; kingdom Metazoa; phylum Chordata; class Mammalia; order Diprotodontia; family Vombatidae; genus Vombatus; species Vombatus ursinus. The sequence continues at coordinate 34,686,772 of NW_020954556.1, read as the reverse complement.
ATTAAATTAGAAAAATTGGATTTGGAAGGTGACAAAGATATTTCCAGTTCAATTCATAAATCAAAAAGAATTATTCTTTCCATAACATAAGCATCAAGTGATCATTCACCTTTTTTAAGACTTCCAGAAGAATGAACTCAATACTTCCCAAGACAACTCACTTGGTTTTGGGATAGATCTAAGGGTTGGGAAAATTACATCAAGTCTATAGTCACTTTTTTTTCCCTAACACCCAACTATTGTCCCTAGTTCTGCTCTCTGGTGTCAAGCAGGGTGTGTCTAATCCCTTTTTCATGAGGGGAGCTTTTCAAATGCATGTGGAAGGCTATCTAACTCTTCCTGGTCTTTTTATTTCCAATTAAGCAACAAATATAGTTATATGGTTTGCATTCCTACTTTCCTCCCTTTGAGTTAGAGGCAGCATAGAAATATAAAGTCTGCTTTTGTACCAAAAAACAAAATGAAAAACAAACAAAAAAAGCAACTTGAATTTAATTCTAACAGTTGGCATGCAATAACTAAGTGTCCATGGGCAAGTCGTTTAACCTCTCAGTGGAAGAGAATAGTTATGAAACTGGGACACATATACCACACACATATGTATGAACATATATGTATGTGCATATATACATACAGAAATCACATATACACACATACATATGTTACACATAGATTTTGTAAGCATCTCTTGCTCTCAGCAGAGTGTTTCAAATGGAGGTATATGAAGTATTCTAGGGAAATCTCAGCCAAACTTTGTCCATATTTGTTCAAACTATGCTATGTAAAAACATTGCAGAGAAAAATGCCAGTTATTAGTTCTGGCAACTTTCCAAGGTTATAAGCTGCAGAGTAAGTGAATTGAGAACATTGAGAGAGTTTCCTTAGGACTCATTTCCTATACTAATAAAATTATAGGTCCAGACTCAAGAAAAATTTTTTTTGAAATTAAACAGAGACACACATATCACTCTTCAGGCTCTAGTCCTTTAATGAATGCGGAATTTTTTTGTTCCATTATATATCATAATTTCTTTAAGTAGAATATGCTAATATCTGAAGGTGGTGTATTGTTTTTACCAGCGGAAATTATTTCATTGTCTCTGCTGTAAGTGGTAATAATTTTCAACCTCCCTTTTAGGCAAAATATTGAGTGTTGCTTCCCTTTATTTAGATTTTGGTTGTGAAGATTTGTTTACACTCATATCTTGGCCAACACTGCTGAAAGCATTACTTGGAAACTCAAAAGTTGCATTAATTCTCCATTCCCCAAAACAGATATAGAATTAGAAATCTGTTCTGCATCTTTGATGGGTATGTTTAGAGAGATGGCATTTCCTTAAAGATGCACCTGGAAGCTCTGAAAAATAAACAAGAAATAAATTACTCAAATCACTGAGACTGTGTCAACTTTTAAATTACCAAATCATTTGAGAGTGTTTCTTTCTCTTTTCCCAAATGATTTTTCTTCATCAACTGGTTAAGATCAGATTCCCTTTCTTTTTTACTCTTCATTTCCTATGCTCCTTGGATTGAAACACCAGCTCCTTTAGGGAAATTTTCAGCAATAGAAACAAAAGATGCAAGGTAAGGAAGGAGATACCAACTATGCATTTTTAAATTTGTTGACACCATTTGTTTTTACATTATTAATTTCCAGATACAGCTTTTTCTGTGCTCTCCACCATCATCAGGGAACCTTAGTTTTTTTGTGGTAGATTTACTTTCTAATTCAATTTAATTTATTTTTGTTACATTTTAAGTTACAAACTCTCTTCTTTCCACCTCACAATAGAGAAGGCCACCATTTGATGCAGATTTATAAATATATGTAAAACCATACTGTGTGTACTAATATTTATAAGTTTTCCCCCACCCCAGAGGTGGATAACATGTTTCTTCATAAATGCTTTATATTTGATTTGAGTATTTATAGTACTTGGTTGTTCACAATTATTCTTCAAACAATATTGCTGTTATTATACACAATGTTATCTTGGTTCTGCTCACCTCACTTTTCATTACTTCATGCAAGTCTTTCCATGTTTTTTCTAAAATCAACCAGATGATCATGTCTTAAAGCACAGTAGGATTTCATCATGATCATATACCACAACTTGTTTAGCCATTGCCCAATTGATGGGCTTCACTGAAATTTCCAGTTCTTTGCCACCACAAATAGAGCTGCTATAAATATTTTAGAACATATAGGTTCTTTTCCTTTTCCCCTGATTGCCCTGGTAAATAGACCTAATAGTGGTAATGCCACATCAAAGGTTATAACTCTTTGGGCATAATTCCTGATTTTTCTGCAAAATGATTGGATCAGTTTACAGTTCCATCAACAGTGTTTTAATGTCCCAACTTTTCCACATTCCCTGCAACATTTGTTATTTTACTCTTCTATTGTTTTAGTCAATCTTATAAGTGTGAAATGATATCTCAAAGTTGTTTTAATTTTTATTTCTCTAATTAATGATGATTTAGAACATTTTATGTGATTGTATATGGTTTTTTATTTCTTCATTGAAAACCTAGCTATTCATATCCTTTGACCATTTATCAATTAGGAAATGACCCATATTCCTATAGATTTGACATATGAGACCTTTATCTGAGAAATTCTCTATAAAATTTCCCCAAATTTCTACTTTCCTTCTAATCTTAGCTGCATTGATTTTATTTGTAAACAAACTTTTGAATTTGCTGTAATGGAAATTATCCATTTCATGTCTCACAATGCTCTCTATGTCTTGTTTATTCATGAATTCTTCTATCTATAAGTCTTATAGGTAATGTATTCTGTGTTCTTCTAGTTTTTCTTATGATATCTCCCTTTATATCTAGGTCATGTATCCATTTTGATCTTATCTTGGTAAATGGTATAAAATATTGATCTAGACCCAATTTTGCCAGACTGCTTTTTTGTTTTCTCAACTTTTTTTCCCCAAATGATATGTTCTTATTCCAAAAGCTTAAATCTTTACATTTGTCAAACACAATGCTATTATAATCATTCACTACTGTATACTGTATGTCTACTCTGTTCCACTCATCCACATTTCTATTTCTTAGCCAGTACCAGATAGTTTAGTTAATCATTGCTTTACAATATTGTTTAAGATCTGCTGCTGCAGGGTAGTTAGGTGGCATAGTGTATAGATCTCCAGCCTTGGGGTCAGCAGAATCTGAGTTCACTTAACCCCAATTGCCTCACTACAAAAAAAAAATCTGCTGCTGCTAAATTTCCTTCCTTTACATATTTTTCATTAATTCTTTTGATATTCTTTTGATCTTCCAAATGAATTTAATTATTATTTTTTCAAGCTTGATAAAATGTTGTGGTAACTTAATTATGATGGCATCAAATAAGTAGATTAGTTTAGGTAGAATTGTCATTTTTATTCTATTGTCTCTTCCCATCCATGAACAATTACTATTTCTCTAATTATTTAAATCTACTTTTATTTGTTTAAAAATGTTTCATAATTATGCTTGTGTAGTACCTGGATTTGTCTTGTCAGATATTTTCTGAGGTAGTCTATGCAGTTTACAATTGTTTTAAGCTCTTACTATCAGTGATATATAGAAATGCTGATGATTTATGTAGGTTTATTTTATCCTACTAACTTTCTTAAAATATTAGTTGTTTCAACTGATTTTTTAGTTTAATCTCTAGGATTTTCCAAGATATCATAACATCATCTGCATGAACCTTACTTTTAACAAATAAAAAACAGTTAAAGCAATTAAAAAAATAAAAAAAATAACTGGTATGGTATCTATGTTGGATATTGTATGCAACATTCTGTTCATATAGTCCATGAACTCTCTACAGGGTAAGGAGGTATATTTCCTTACATGAGACTAACATCCAACTTTCTTTTAAATATTTTTTAAAATTATTTTAATTTTTGTGTGTATACTTCTTCAGGTACTGTTTGTTCCATGCCACATCAGTTCATGCAAGTCTCTTAACTGTCAAATTCAATGTTCTTTTTTTAATCCTTAGCCTTCTTGATTTCTCTGCAGTCTTTAACACTGTTGATCTTCCTCTTCTTCTTGATATTCTTTTCTCTCTAGTTTTTTTTGGGGGGGATACCACTTTCCTGGTTTTCCTCCTATACTACTTTACTTTTTGATCTCATCAGCTTTCATAGATTTTCTTGCCATTTCTATGCTGACATAACTTCTCTTCCAACCTTCAATCTCACATTCCCAACTATCTTTCAGACATCTTGATCTGGAGGTCCAGTAGGCATCTTAAACTTAATATTTTAAAATATAGAACTTTTTCCCTTGTCTTTCCCTGTAACTCCTCTCTTCTTTAGTACTGTTGAGAGCAAGACTATTTTCCCAATCTCTCAGACTTGTAATCTAGAAGTCATCCTGAATTCTTCACTATCTCTCACTCCATATAGCCAAACTGTTGCCAAGGCCTGTTAATTTTACCTCAGCATCTCTAGAGTACGTCTTTTCTTTTCTACCACTTCTGCCACTTCTAGTTTAGGACCTCATAATACCGTGCCTGGATTATTTCTATAGCCTACTAGTGGGTCAGCCTGCCTCAAGTTTCTCACCTTTCTAATTCATCTCCGTTCAGCCACTAAATTAATATTTGTCTAAAGCACAGTCCTGACCATGTCTCCCCACCGCCATCACTAAATAAACTCCAGTGGCTCCCTATAACCTGTGGGATCAAATATAAGATTCTTTGTTTAGTATTCCAAGTTTTTATAACCTGGCCTCCTATTACTTTTCTATTATTTATAACACATTACTCCCTTCCATATACTCATGAATCCAGGGACACTGGCCTCCTTATTATTGTGCACACACACACACGCACACACACACACACAAACATAAACACACACACACACACACACACACACACACACACACACACACACGATATGTCTTGGCTCCAGGCATTTTCTCTGGAAGTGCTCTATACCTGAAAAATTCTCTTTCTTCATTTTCACCAATTGGTTTCATTCAAGTCCAGCTAAAATCCCATCATCTACAAGATGCCTTTCCCAATATCACTTAATTGTAGTGACTTTCCTCTATTATTTTCTGTTTATCATGTATATAGCTTGTTTATATGTATTTGTTTGTTTTCTCCCTTATTAGATCATGAACTTCTTGAGGGCAAGGACTATCTTTCACCACTTTGTAATTCTCCAGTATTTAGCGCATGGTAGGTATTTATTGATTGACATAGATGGGGAGAGAGAGAAAAAGAGAGAGAGAGAAACAGAGAGAGAGAGAGAGAGAGAGACAAAGACAGAGAGACACAGAGGGATACACAGAAAGAGGCACATAGAGAGATTAAATATTGAGTATGTGGTACCTGGTGCTGTCCTAAGTGCTAGGGTGCAGATATAAGCAAGCAAGGCAATCACTAACCTCAAGGAGCTTACATATTAGTGGGGAGTAAGAACATATTAAAGGGGTGATAGAAAGCAGGGAATAGAAGTTCTCATAAGGTAGCATGGTCTGCAGAGGCCAGGGAAGGGTACCAGGCAAGAGTTTCTAGTAGGGAGGAGTTTGTCCCGAAATCCAAAGGGAAATCTTTACATGTTTCTCTGAATTCTTGATATCTGTTTTTTTAACTGAAGAATACTATTCCATAACATTTCCATAGCATAGTTTCAATCAGTTCCCAATCAACTGACACTCATGTCTTTTCTTAGTCCATATAGTAGCCTTTAACAGGCTTTGCTTTCTGTCCCTGGACTCCTCATGCATATATGTAGTACTGGAATTGCTAGGACAAAAGATATGAAGAATTATATCACCTTTCTTAAATAATTCTCAATAATTTCCTAGAATTGTTGGGCCAATTCACTGTTCCACCAATATTATTTTAGTGTAGTGTACTTCTTTTCTTTTCTTTTTTCTTTTTTGGTTTGTTTTAGTTTAGTTTTGTTTTGTTTTTTTTGGCTAGGCAATGGGGTTAAGTGACTTGCCCAGGGTCACACAGCTAGTGTTATGTGTCTGAGGCTGCATTTGAACTCAGATCCTCCTGAATCCAGGACCAGTGCTCTATCCACTGCACCACCTAGCTGCCCCCACCTCTTTCCTTATTGCCACTCAATACTGGGTACTTCTTTGTTTTTCATTCTATGAGTGGGAAGCTAAGTCCCTTCTACTGTCCAAATGGAGGTCCTAGCCTTTTCTCTCCTCCAACTTGTTACTCCTCTTTACTCTTCCTTGACTATTGAAACAAAACTACAATTTTCCTTTAAGGCCAAGCTGGGGTTAGGGAAGACAACTATTGTCATCAATATTGTTGGGGTTGAAGTAAATATTCACATCACTGAAGTCACAGATTCTTGCCTTGGAATTGTATATTACCATTCATTAATTAATTGAAGTAATAAAATCTCCTTAATAGTAAAAGAGTGAAAATGAAAATTTTCTTCTTAGATCATTTTCTAAGGTTTACTAAGAATAAATGATGCAAATCCCTACACTTCCATCAATGCAAGTATTCCTAGAACCATCTACTTCAATAATAATAGTTGATCTTGATAAAGCACTTTAAAATGTGCAAATCATTGTATATGTTTGTTATTACTGTTCAGTTGATGAAGTCATGTCTGACTCTTCATGACCCCATGGACCATACTGTCCTTGGGGTTTTCTTGGCAAAGATGCTGGTATGGTTTGCCACTTTCTCTTCCAGTGGATTAAGGAAAAGAGAAATTTGGTGAATTATCCACGGTGATGTGGCTAGTAAGTGTCCAAGGCTGGATTTGAATTCTTGATGCTACCATATCAGATACTACCATATCAGCAGTTGTAGGGTCTGTCCAGGGAAGACTAGTACCTCTTTTGTGATGACTGCTGAGCCCTTTTCAGGGCTGCTTTCCACCTTTGGTGTCCATCCATTCCACCTAACTCTTACCTGTGGCCCCAAGAAGCTGTAGCATGCACAGTGGCCACACCCTGGTAAACCATTTTGGCAGATGGGCTAAATGAGGTTCAGGGTAATTGAGGGGTCTCAAACCCATTGGTACAGCAAATGGAAAAATTTTGAATGCTGTGGATAAGTTCACATACCTTGGCAACGTACTTTAAGGGACATACACATTGATAATGAGGTTGATGCACACATTGCCAGAGGTAGCTCAGTGTTTAGGAGGTTCCAAAGGAAAGTACGGGAGAGAAGAGGTTTTAGGTTGACCATGAAACTGAAGGTCTACAGAGTTGTTATGCTGATCTCATTGTCATGTGCTTGTAAATCTGGACAGTATACTCATGTCATGGAGTCTGGAGATATTGAAGCTCAAGTAAGACCTCCAACATTACTAACTATATGTCATGGGCAAATCATTTAATTTCTCAATATCATGGTATCATGCTTTATAAAATGAAATTTTAAAAAAATCTATGGTATCTAGCTCATACAGTTGTATCAGGATAAAATTGAGACACTGCCCAGTGGATAGAACATTGGACCTCAAGTAAGGACAGAACTGAGTTCAAATCCAGCCTCAGACACTTACTAGTCATGCAAACTGCCAAACATTCAAACTCTGCTTCAGAGAGCATAACTCAGATGAGTTGGCCATGTTGTTCAAATGCAACACATATGCTTGCCAAAAATACTCTTATATGGAGAACTCATACAGGGAAAGTGTTCACATGGAGGTCAGAAGAAGTGATACAAGGACACTCTCAAGGTCTCTCTTAAGAACTTTGGAATTGATTGTGTGACATGGGAGACACTGACACAGGACCACTCAGCATGGCATGCCTATGTCAAAGAAGGTGTTATGCTCTATGAGCAAAGCAGAATTGAAACAGCTCAAAGGAAATGCATGATGCACAAATTTAGAGAATCCACTTGAAATATTAACATGGACTATTTGTGCCCAGCCTGTGGTAGAGCATTGCAACCTCATATTGGTCTTATGAGTCACAGTTGAATACACTGAAACTTGACTGTAGCATAGTGATGTCATTTTGGTCCTCTTCAGAAATGAAGGACAACAACCAACCAACCATATCAGAATTCATTGCTCTGCTCCTGACCCTCATGATATTTCTCCCTTTTACCCTGGACATGCCTCCAGCCCTGAACACTCCCCTACCCCACTATTGTTGGTGAATTCTTGCCTGGGACCACCATTTTAAGAAGTACTTAGCTGTTCATAGTTATTTCTTTCCAAAGTTTCATGTAATAAACCAATTAATAAAAATTATTAAGCACCTACTGTGTGCTATGCACTCTGCTCAGGGGTGGGGATTAAAAAGAGAAAAAAGACAACCTCTGCCCTCAAGTAGTTTACAATCTAATGACTCTCAGACTCTTCAGATTTTTGCACCTTACCCTTACCTGGGTACTCTTGGTCTTATCCAACTTTCCAGCTCCCATTTATGTGTTAACTTTTCCCATTAGAATGCAAGTTCCTTGATAGTAGGGACCATATGTTTGTATTTTATTCCTAGAAGTTACTATAATGTCTGGGACATAGTAAGCATTTATGAATGCCTTACCTCTCTGTCTATATCAGAGCAAAGGATGAAATATATTTCATCAAGACTTATCTCAGTCTCAGTTTCATCTTTTATAAATTTAGGGGGTGGTTTTGCCTTCCCTCTATTCTACACAAGCAAAGTAGTCTGCACATAACTTGTAGGCTATGTCTGTACCTCTGGTATATTCTTTTAGGCATACTAATACTTTCCACACATTAAAAAAAAAGTTGTTGTTCAGTCATATTCAATTCTTTGTGACTCCATTTCAGGGTATGTTTTTTTTTTTTTTTGCAAAGATACTGGAGTGGTTTACTATTTCCTTCTCCAGATTATTTTATAGATTATAAAACTGAGGCAAACAGGGTTAATCAACTAGCTTAAGGTCATACAGCTAGTATCTGAGTCTGGATTTGAAATCAGGTCTTCCTGACTCTAGATCTGGTGCTCTATCCACTGTACCACCTACCTGCCACATTTAAAAAGAGCATACTAAAATTTAAAGGAAAGTGAGAGTACTATGTAAACTGTAAAAGTGACTACCAAGGAGAAGAAATAGAATTTTCTTATTTAACTATCCAGATGGTTCTATGCTTCATTGGCTTCAGTTTTATTACATGATACTATGCGACCATGGGCAAATCATTGAACCTTTCTGAGTTTCATCTTCCCCTAACTATAAAATATAGAGAGTACCTGAAGGACCTGCTTCATATGCTTGTTTTTATGCTCAGATGAGATAATGTTTGCAAGGTATTTTGAAAACATATGTTAAATGTGGACTATTTTGATTGTTTTTATTACTTCCCTCAGTGTAAATTATGACTCTTTCAGACCTTCTCATCTTTTCATGTATTTCTGTAAACTCTCTATGGGCAGGTCAATGGTTGCACCGAAAGCTTCTGATTCTTTTAATATTTGAAGCAGATATTTCATATAAAAATAAAAACATAGTGGAGATAACCGTAAGGCAAGGCTTGATTTAGGAATCAGGAGAAGTGAGCCCCTGGAAGGTAGAATTATATGATTATAGAGCTAGACAGGTCTTAGAGGGCCCCTAGTTTATACCTTTTATTTTACAGATGAGAAAAATGAAAAGCTAAGAAATAAGGTGATATATAAGGCCATGCAGAACCAACATTCACATCAAAGTCTTTTAAATCCAAGGTTGGAATTCTTTCCACTATGCCATACTACTTCATATATTTAGAAGCATCACCTTGGGCCAGTCCAACAGCTCTTTAATTCTCTCACCTATGAAACATGTGGATTAGATGAGATGAACTCTAAGATTCCTTGCAGGTCTAAAAGTCAATGATTCTTTGCCTAATGATTGTCTTGAGAACACAATATGATAGTTCAAGAATAATTCTTTTAGTCTGAGATGTTCACATGTGAAGAGTATAAATAATAGATAAAGTGAACATAAAATTTTAACTTGAGGAGACAAATAGAATCTCAGAGCAATTGCTTAGAAGTGATGGGACCTATGGCAATGAAAGGGTATGTCTTATTAAAAAGAAACAACTAGAATGTTTCTCATTACCTCTCACCTGGACTGTTGAAATAGCCTCCTAATTGGTCTCCCTGATTCCTCCCTTTCCCCTCACCAATTCATCCTCCACCCAGACACCACATTGATATTCCTAATGCACAAATACAGACAGACAACTTTCCTAATCAAAAACCCTCAGTGGTTCCCCATTGACTGTAGGATTAAATACCAAGTCTTTTATTTTTTATTTGAAAGTCTCCATAATTTGGCTCCTACTGACTTTTCTAGTTTTATTTCCTAATTCTTGTCTTCATGTTCTCTTTGCTCTAGTAAACCTGGTCTCCTAACTTCCCCTACATAATATCAATTTCATGATTCTAGGCTTTCCCCCATATCTTGAATGCAGTACTCCCCAACATACCTTCCCCTCTTAGAATTCTTAGTTTCCTTCCAAGTACATCTCAGGTGTCACTTTCTACACAGGAACTTTCTTAATCTCTCTAAGTTTATTTTTTGTGATTTCTCTTCTTTTGATAGAAAATATATAATGCAGAATGTGTATGTGTGTATGTATGTATCCAAATATATACTCTGCACATTTTGCGTGTAACTTGTATTAATGTATCTACTTATATACTGTTATTCTATCCATGGAATATATACTTTAAGCCTTCCAGATCAGGATAAATTTCATTTTTAGCTTTATATCACAGTGGTACTAAGCCTATTTGATAAATGCCTGTTTCATCGAATTGAACTCAGAGTGGTAGAAATATTTTTAATAAAATCTGTAGCTAAATGTGCTTTCACAAACATGCTGGAGATATTTTGGTAATGTTTTTAAAGCAATAATAGAAGTTGTGTCATGGGAATATACTGCAGAATGTACAATGAGATGGAAGTCATGGGTATTGATTCATTCATGTAGACCATAAAATATTATCATCATGGTATCATATTGAAAGGAAACTTCAGTTATCACTTCAGTATTATAAATACCAGAAAAGGTGCCTATTTGCATTTGTAGAGTTTCCCTGTGTTATTTAAATCCCATGACCAGTTCTTATCCTATGTCTATGTGCAAGGCACTGTTCCAGGTACAGAGAGTAAAATGAGAAAAATAAAATTGTGTCTATCTTAGGTATATTATATTCTACTGGAGGCAAATAGTGTTATTCCTATTTGTAATACAAAATTTATAAAAGTTATTTAAGGAGTGGGGAGGTCAGAAATGACTCAGGAAATCAGAAAAGAACTCCTATAACAGGGATCATTTCAGATCAACTTTCAGGAAAGCTTGAGATTATAAAATGTAGAGGTGAAGGATGAGTCCATTCCAGGTATGGGTGATAGCTTGTCTAAAAAAAACATAGAATGTCATGAGCTGGGAGCAGAAAGGGATAGTCTTATGGGAATGTAAAGTATTTGAGATACAATAAAGTGAATTTTATCTAGAAAAATAGGTTGGGGTCATATTATGAAGACATAAATTTATAGATTATCTTTAAGGAAATTTAGAGCCAGTGAAGCTTCTTGAATAGGAGAGAAACATGGCCAGACAGGTCTATCAATTTGGTAATAATATGGAAAATAAGATAAGTAAGACATTTTAGATAGGAAGACCAAGCAAGATGCTATTTCAGTACTCCAAGGTCTCTCCTAGAGTGATGAAACTTAACAAGAAAATGAATATTTTAAGAGTATACATCACATATGAAGTAATAGTCCCACTGTTATCTAGCCAGATATGATCAGGTCATATCTGAAATATTATATTCATTTCTTGGTCTTATATCATAAGAGAGACATTGACAAACTAAAGTACATTCAAAAGAGAGTAGCTAGGTTAGAGAAAATTTTGAAAATCTTGGTATAAAATAAAATTTCTCCATATAGGGAATGTCTAGTAAGGAAACTTCCTTCATTGATACAATCATACTGAATTATTCTGAAACTTACAGTCTTAGAGAGTTACCTAGGGGAACTGAGAATTTAAAGTGATTTGCCCAATGTATATAGCCACAATTTTAAGACAGGATGTGAACTTAGAACTTCCTGATACCAAGGCTGTCTCCCCATCCATTATGACTGGTTTCCTATAAAAATAGATGAAAAAATTTTGTATGTTGATCTTAGAGAAGAAAAGGCTTAAAGGAAACATGATAGCCATTAATATAATTTGAATGATTGTCAGGCAGTGGTAGAAAATACTTCGTGTTGCTTTAGAAGAAATAATTACCATAAACAGGTTTATATTATGAAAAGGATTGATTATAATGTGAAAGGTGTTTTGGTTCAAGGTAAGGAAACTTTTTTTTAACCACTCAAAGCTGCCTTATAGTGAAATTAACTGTAATGTAAAGTAGTGAGTTGCCCATTACTAAAATATTTAAGTAAAGGTTGGATGAGCACCTGTCTGTGCTATTCTTGGGGGGAGGGACTTTTTTACTGGGTAGAAAGTCCTCTAAATAGCCTTCTAACTGTATAATTCTGTAATTTGATAATAAATCAAAACAAGTTGATAGATTGTATTTCAGTGACTAAGAAAAAGATAGAGGTTTCATGAAGAGAATAAAATAAATGAAGTTAGATTCTTCTAGAAGTGTTAATTATGAGACATAAAGATGGGATCAGAATTCAAGAGACTGTGTATGTGTGTGCGCATGTGTGTGTGTGTGGATGTTAAGAATTGAAAGTTTATAACCTTAAATTAATTTAATGGATGATAATGCTTAAGTTTAAAGTTTATTCCCATCTTAATTGTAGGCTGCATTTTATCACTATCTCAACAATTAAATCTTCTAGCCTATTCATTATTAAAATATATCATTTAGAGCTAACTGTATTCTGAATGTCATTAAAGCCCTTTGAAAATCAGAGGACTGTTGTGAAAATCTTGGGTCTTCATACAGTCACTACATATAGTAACATAGCCACATTCTTCTACTGGTATCTAAAAAAAATTGGTTGTCATTATAAAGGACCTAGGGAAGGGTAAGACTCACCTCAAATGACATAACAGGAGATAGAAAAGAGAAAGAGAAGGGTGAATTAGAGGTAGAGAGTGTAAGTTGGCATATTTTTTGTGCCTTTTATACACATCTAAGAAGATTTTGCTGTGTAAATTATATATATAGCCATCTGGGAAGCAGAAATTCTAGGTGCTGACAACAGCTGGTCTATTCTCAATAAAATAGCTTGACATCTCCTACATAATAGAGATCACAAAGAAGGGGACTAAATAAGGAGTCAGCATAGTATAGTAAAAGTATTACTTCAAATAAATTTGGTTTCAATCCTCTAGGCCCTGCTACACAATTGATTTTGGGTGAGTCACTTAATCTTCCTTCAGCTATAAAATGAAGGCATTGGCCTAGATGATTTCCAAATTCTTTTCTGGCTCTATGATTCAAAGCATAGAACTGTTCTATTATCAACAGAGTAGGTAGCCTTTGTTGCTTTAAACTTAAATGGAAAAAAGGATCCCACTATTTTAATGTCCCTGACTTCTCTAACTCAAAAAGGTGTTCATTACTATGGTCCAAAGGGAAATTTTCAGGATCAGTTATTCATCTGGCCTATGTCCTAGAACTCCTTTTCCTCACTTATCTCCATCCTAAATCTGACACAATATGGAGACAAAAGGACCTAGATTCTCTAATCCATTATTATTGTGTTTCTAAATAAATCAAAGAACAATTTTTTGGAAACAGGAAGCAAAAGTTATTACAGCTTTCATCATCATATTCATCACAAAATGCACTCAAAATTAGATTAATGATACTACTGCTAACTGCTGTAAGGATGTGAAGGACAAGCATTTTCTACACTCATGTACTACACTCATGGCATTGACATTTGGGAAAGTAGGCTTAGAAAAAAAATCAGCCACCATATAAGTAAACTGACAGCAACTTTGCCAATGTAAATATGTGAATTAATAAATATAGCTATTTTAAGTTGGCCAGAAGTCATATGTTGAACACAATCTTTTTCTCAGAGTAAATGTACAAAGGAAAGCAGTTTTTATTTAGATTCTGAAATCTTTTGTCTTAAAATGTAATTTCTCCTCCCTAAAAATTTTGCAGAGACCAGTTGACATTTTGACTTCTCTGGTACTCTTCAGTTTTAGCAGAATTATGCCTGGGATGAGGGATAAGTGAAGGAAGGTTCTAGGCAAAGAAGACTTAGAGGCACCCATAGTTCTGTGTACCTCAGATATTTAGCACCTTTATCTTATCCTGCTATGCCTTCTGTTGAGGGACTAGTGAGGAAAAGCAAAGGAGAGAACACTGCAGAGAAGAAATGCATAGCCTTGAACCTCTAACTGTGGATGACACTGCAGAGTGATGTGATGAGTGGGATGGGAGACACTGGGATCACTCAATTAACAATTGTTTATTAAGTGCCTTTTGGTCCCTTTCTTAACTCTCAGCTCTGATACCAAACCAACTTTGAGTACCAGAGCCAGGCCTACTTCCTTGAACTAAAGTCGTATAGAGGCCAAGTAAACCAAAGTGCATACTTGAATTAGATTGCATCTCTTTCCCCTGATACCTAGGGAAAAGTAGAGAGGGAGAAAGCCAGTTGAGTGAAGTGGACTCAAAGTCAGTGTAAGGGAAATCACTGAATTAATTGAAAGGACAGATAACACCTTTGTGGAAACCTCAAAAATGCCTTTATTTTTATAAATTATTTTAGTGAAAGTAGTTAAGTAAAGTTTGGGTATCTTTTTTCATTTTAACGATTTAAGTGGGAGTCATTTGCCTACTCACATTTCACAGAAGAAAAAAACTAAGACCTAGAGGAATAAAGTAATTTCCCCAAGGCCATGCATGTATATATTTATATATCATACATAGAATGACATAGAGCAATTAACAGAGACTCCCAAAGGTCTTAGTGCAATTTTGCCCTTTAATATCTTAAATGTGCACTAAAATTTTTGAAAATTCTGTATGTATATGTATGCACATGCACACATATACGTGTATGTATACATACATATGTATATGTATGACTTTCATCTATTCTCAAACCTTTCAACACCCACTTTTTCAGCTGAGATTCTTTTCTCATATTTTATAGAAAAATAAAGGGGACCATTCACCATGAGCTCCCTCTTTTCTCTTCTTCATTTCCAAATACTCAGGTGCATTCTGCCATTTTCTTCTACTTCACCCTTGTTTCATACCTTAACCAGAGGTAGCACCTCTACTTGTTCAACAATCCCATTCTATCCAATTTCCTCCAACAGATTGCTCCCTATGTCATACCCATTCCTTCACTTATCATCAATTTCTCCCTCTCTACTGACTCCTTTCCTGCTGCCTACTGACATGCTCATGTCTTCCCTATCCTGAAAAAAAACCTTCACTTCATCCTAAACTCTTCGAAAAGGCCATCTACAATAGGTACCTCTACTTTGTCTCCTCTTCCTCTCTTCTTAATCCATTATATTGTGGTTTTCAAACTTATCATTACACTAAACCTACTCTCTCAAAAGTCACTAATGTTCTCAATTCTCATTTTCCTTGACTTCTCTCCATCTTTTGACCTGTCGATCACCTACTTGATTCCTCTCTTTTGAGGATACCACTCATTCCTGATTTGCCTCCTACATATATGACCACTCTTTCTCTGTCTCCTTTGCTGTATCCTCCTCCATGCCATGTCCTTTAACTGTAGGTGTCCCTTAGAGTTCTGTCCTGGATCCACTTCTATTCTCCCTCTCTAATTACTTTGTAATCTCATTGACTTCAGGGGACTTAATAATTATCTTTGTGGTGGTTTTTTTTGTTTTTTACATTTAGGTCACTTTATCGCATAATTGCAAAATTGGAATTTCCAAAATGGTTGTATTGATTCACAGCTCTCTTTACCATTTTATTTTCCCTTTACATGTGAAAATAATGTTTAACATTTATTTTAAAAACTTTTAGTTCCAAATTCTCTCTCTTCCTCCCTCTCTACCCCATTAAGGAGGCAAGCCACTTGATATAGGTTATATATGTGTATTTATGCCAAAAATATCTATAATAGTCATGTTGTGAAAGA
The DNA here is from genome assembly GCF_900497805.2 of Vombatus ursinus. Taxonomy (NCBI): domain Eukaryota; kingdom Metazoa; phylum Chordata; class Mammalia; order Diprotodontia; family Vombatidae; genus Vombatus; species Vombatus ursinus. Next base: position 34,670,733 of record NW_020954556.1, on the reverse strand, counting down.
AAACATAAACAAAAAAACTCAAGAAATATAAAGAAAGTTTAAAAAGTAAATTTCAATCTGTATTGAAACGCCATCAGCTCTTTGTCTGGGGATGGATACCATTTTTCATCATAAATCCTTCAGAGGTGCCTTGGATCATTGTATTGCTGAGAATAGCTGAGTCACTCACAGTTGACTATCTTACAATATTGCTGTTACTTTGTACACAGTATATTTCCCTTTGCATCAGCTCATGTAAATCTTTCCAAGTTTTGATGAGAGCATCCTGCTAATCACTTCTTATAACACAATAGCACTCCATCATAATCATAATTGCTTTCATTTTTTTTCACAGTTACCATTGCTAACTGTATTTACCTCCATCCTATTTCTTCCCCTGTTTTTTTTCTATTTTCTACCTCCTATCACTCTGTCAGTCCTCAAAAGTGTTTTTCTTTTGCCATCATAATCATATACCACAATTTGTTCAGCCATTCCTCAATTGATGGGTATCCCCTCAATTCCCAATTCTTTGAACCCAGAAAAGAACTGTTATAAATAATTTTGTATATATAGATCCTTTTACTTTTTGGGTTTTATCTCTTTTGGGATATAGAACTAGTAGTGGTAACTCTAGGTCAAAGGGCATGCATGGTTTTATAGCCCTTTGGGCATAGTTCAAAATTGCTCTACAGAATGGTTGAATAAGTTCTCAACTCCACCAAGGGTGCATTAATATGTCATTTTCCCTATATTCCCTCCAACACTTGTCATTTTCCTTTTCTTTCCTATTAGCCAATCTAATAGGTATGAAGTAATACCTCAGAATTGTTTTAAATTGTGAATCTCCAATCAATAGTGAGTTAGAGGATTTTTTTTCATATGACTATAGATAGCTTTGATTACTTCATCTGAAAAATGTTTACATCTTTGATCATTTATCAATTGGGGAATGGCTCTTTTTTATAAAATTGATTCAGTTCTCTATATATTTGAGAAGTGAAGCCTTTATCAGAGAAACTTGCTTCATTTTTTTTCACAGTTACCATTGCTAACTGTATTTCCCTCCATCCTATTTCTTCCCCTGTTTTTTCTATTCTCTCCCCCCTTTCACTCTGTCACTCCTCAAAACTGTTTTGCTTTTGACTACTATTCCCCCAATTTTCCCTCCTTTCTATCATCCCCTTCTTCTCTTATTCCCTTCCCCTCCTTCTTTCCTGTAGGGTAAGAAGAATTTCTATACTCACCTGAGTGTGTATGTTATTTCTTCTTTCAGCCAATTCAGATGAGAGTAAGTTTCACTCACTCCCCCTTACTTCCCCCTTCTTCCCCTTCAGTATAAAAGCTTTTTCTTGCCTCTTTTATGTGAGATAATTTACCCTATTCTGCCTTTCCCTTTCTCTTTCTCCCAGTACATTCCTCTATTATTTTTTTAGATATCATCCCTTCATATCCAACTCACATGCATGCCCTCTGTCTATATTTACATATATGTGTATATATGAAATATATATGTGTACATATATACACACATATGTGTACATTATATGTACATATAAGTACATGTAGATACATTTATCTATGTGTATTATATATGTATGTGTGTATATGTGTGTATATGTATATATGTGTGTGTATATGTATATATGTGTATATGTATATATATGTGTGTGTGTATATGTTTGTGTGTGTGTGTATACATATACACACATACCTTCTAACTGCCCTAATAATGAGAAGGTTCTTGTGAGTTTTAAGTATTATTTTCCCATCTAGGTATGTATACATTTTAACCTTATTAAGTTTCTTATGATTTTCCTTTCCTGTTTACCTTTTTATGCTTCTCTTGAGTCTTGTATTTGAAAGTCAAATTTTCTCTTCAGCTCTGGTCTTTTCATCAAGAATGCTTAAAAGTCCCCTATAAAAAAAATCCCCTATTTAATGCCCATTTTCCCCCTGAAGGATTTTACCCTGTCTTGCTGGGTAGGTAGGTGATTCTTGGTTGTAATCGTAGCTCCCTTGCCATCCAGAATACCATATTCCAAGTACTCCCTTAATGTAGAAGCTGCTAATTCTTGTGTTATCCTGACTATGGTTCCATGAAACTTGAATTGTTTCTTTCTGGCTGCTTGTCATATTTTCTCCTTGACCTGGGAACTCTGGAATTTGACTATAATGCTCCTGGGAGTTTTCATTTTGGGATATCTTTTGGAAGGTGAATGGTATATTATTTCAATTTCTATTTTGTCCTCTGGTTCTAGAATATCAGGGAAGTTCCCCTTGGTAATTTCTTGAAAAATCATGTCCAGGCTCTTTTTTTGGTCATGGCTTTCAGGTAGTCCAATAATTTTTAAATTACCTCTCTTGGATCTTTTTTTCCAGGTCAGTTGTTTTGTTTTGTTTTGTTTTGTTTTTCAATGAGACATCATTTTTGTTTGGTTTGTTAGATTGTTTCTTTATTTCTCATAAAGTCATTAACTTCCATTTTCTCCATTCTAATTTTCTAAAAAATATTTTCTTCAGTGAGCTTTTGAGCCTTCTCTTCCATTTGGTCAATTCTAATTTTTAAGGAGTTGTTTTCTTCAGTGAATTGTTGTGCTTCTTTTTCCATTTGGTCATGTCTGCTTTTTAAGACATTCTTCTCTTCATTGGCTTTTTGTACCTCTTTTACCATTTGGCCTAGTCTTTTTATAAGGTGTTATTTTCTTCAGTATTTTTCTGTGCCTCAACTAAACTGTTGACTCATTTTTCATAATTTTCTTGTATCATTTCTCTCCCCAATTTTTCCTCTGTCTCTCTTACTTGCTTTTCAAAGTCCTTTTAGAGTTCTTCCATGGCCTGAGAACAATTAATACTTTTCTTGGAGACTTTGGAAGTAGGACTTTGACTTTCTTATATTCTTCTGAGTGTATGTTTTGAGCTTCCTTGTCACCAAAGTAACTTTCTATGGTCAGAATTTTTCCTGTTGTTTTCTCATTTTACCAGGCTATTTCTTGGTTTTTAACTCTTCGTTCAAATAGGCTGGAGGGTGTACTGTCTCAAGCTTCAGGGATCTTGTGCAGCTGTTTTCAGATATACTTCTATGGACCTGCACATTTTCAGTTGTTCCAAGATGATGTGATCTAAGGAGAGGTATGTTTCTCCTGGCTTGTGCTCTGGTCTGTGAGCAACGAAAAGAGCCGTTTTCATCCCTGGAACTATGACCAGGGTCCCTGCTCCACTGTGCCGGCAAGCTCTGGTGTGCTAATGTTCCTTTCTGCCCTGGGACTGCCACTTTGGATTGTGACCTGGATCTGAGTATGGGCAAAGCAACAGAATCCTTCCTCAGTTCCAAAAAAGTGATTCCTGTAATCTCCTTCTGACCTGTTGTCCAACCCTGTTACTGTCTGTGGGTTGAGAGCTCTGGAAGCAGCTGTTGCTGCTGATGATTCAGCGGCTCCCAAGGCATGCTACTCTTTTGATGTGGCCTGGTGTCCACTCATGTGGCCTGCACTGGACTATGCTCCACTTTCACCCAGATGTGACAGAACTTCTGTTGACCTTCTAAATTGCCTTTGGCTGGAGAGTTATTTCACCCTTCTTTTTGCGAGTTCTGATGCTCCAAGAATTGTTTTATGGCATTATTGAAAGGTGTTTGGAGGCGTTTATGGGAAAGCTCAAGCAAGTCCCTGCCTTTCTCTGCCATCTTGGCTCTGCCCTCTGCCAATGATTCCTAAATCTACCTTTTCTTCCCTAAACTCTCTACTAACTTCCAATCTCACATGTCCACCCATCTTTCAGACATCTCAAACTAGATTTCCAGTAAATATCTTAAACTCATTATGTCTAAAACAGAGCTCATCATCTTTCCCCCAAACCCTACTCTCCTGCTACCATCCCTATTACAGTTGATAGTAGCACCATCCTCTCAGTTCTTCAGGTTCATAGCCTAGGAGTCATCCTGCATTCCTCTCATCCCCTATATCTAAGCAGTTGTCAAGCTGATTTCACTTTTGCAACATCTCTCACATATGCCCCTTTCTATTCCCTGGCACTCTCACCACTCTAGTGTAGGTCCTAATCACCTCACATTAATTATCTTAATAGTCTATTGATGGGGCTGCTTGCCTCAAGTGATTTTTCCTGAAATGTCAGTCTGATCATGTCACACATACATGCACACACACAAATGTGCAAATATATGTATTTTGGTCCTTCCTTTATATTAATGACCTCCTTGGAATACATACCTACAGAATCCCTATGTCAAGGAATATGGACTTATTTTTTTTTTGCATAATTCCAAATAACTTTCCAAAATGGTTTTCCTAATTCAGAATTCCACCACTACTATTCTTATTTTTCACATAATGCTAATGACATTGACAATTCTAATTTTGATCATTTTTACCATTTTGCTGGGTATGAGGTAAAACCTCAGGTTTATTTTGTTTTGTATTCCTCTTATTTGTGATTTGGAGTATCAATTCACATGGGTGTTAAAAGTCTAAAATTCTTCTTCCAAGAACTGTTAGTTCATATCCTTTGAGTAATTTTCTATTGGGTAATGGCTTTTGGCCTTATATATCTCTTTATATCTATTGACATTAACATGACACTACTCAGTTACCAAATACTTATTCAGCACTTCTAAGGTCCAGGCACTATGTTAATCACTGAAAATACACAGAAAGACAAAAATATGAAAAAAAATTTTTAATTATCCAGGAGCTCACATTCTAATGAAGAAAAAAAATTTACCAAGTGCTGCAAGATATATTTAGAGTAGTTAGAAAGTTATTTCAGAGGGTTGGGTATTAGCAGCTGGAGGATGGGTAAATCCTTATGCAAAAGGTAGGATTTCAGCTGAATTTTTAAAGTAGCCAAAGAAATTGAGGAATAGTAGTAAGATTATTACAGGCATGGGGTCAACCAGTATTAAGGTACAGAGATGGAAGGTGGAGTATCTAGTTCAAGGAACAAGTAGACCACTATAGGTGGATCATTGAGTATATGCATTTACATTATCTTTGTTTTCCTAATCAGTTTTTATCTTCCTTACTTTATGTATAAGATGTATAGTTTTACTGTGTTTAACAACCACCAGCTCACAGAATCCTTAGTTTCTATCTAATTACATCCCAGGGGCCAGCTCATACACATGAGCTTTCCTGTTCTCCCTGTTGTTAGTGATTTCTCCATATTGAAATTTATCTGTATATATTTCATATTTGTTCATCTGTGCACATGTTGAATCCTTGAGTAGAATTCTTGTCTTGCACATTTGTAAGGATAACACAGGTGTAGGAATGGAAGGTTCCTTCGTAAATACCTAGTCCAAACCTCTCATTTTACATCTGAGGAAAGTAAAGCAAGTAACTTGTTTAGTTACAGGCAGTAAATTTCAGCATAAAGATATGAATTCATATCTGCTAACTCAAAATACAGTGCTCTTTCCATTCTACTGAGTTTTGACCTCCAACCTCTAGGTGGTTCTTTCATTTTACTATTCTGCTTATTCCCTCCCAGTTATGTGGATCTGGTGTCCTGTTTGTTTGATGTTAACTTTATATTTTCAGCTGCATAATCAATTGACTCATTCATCTCCACTCTACCCTGCTGGCTTCATCATATTCCATACCTTTCCTATTCCATTTCCTATTTGGTGGAAGTTTCCAGAAATTGATCTGTGTGTATACTCTGTCTCAGAGGATAGTTTGTAAACCTTAGGGTACAAAGTAAATGAAAGTTGTCATTGTTCTTATTATTTCTCACATCATAGTTAATCATGAATCCTGAAACTCACCATGTCCAAAACCAAGCTCATTATCTTTCCTCCCAAACTCTAGACTTTTCTTAACTCCTCTATTGCTTTTGTGAAGGTACCACCATCCTCTCGATCACATAGACTTAAAACTGAGGTGTGATTCTTAACTCATCACTCTCTCTCACTGCCTACATCAATCTGTTGTCAAATCCTGTTGATTCTATGTTTACAATTATACACACATATGTGTATATATGTATATGTATATGCATCTGTGTGTATATAAATATAAATATATACATATACATATATACATATATGTATATGTGTGTGTGTGTGTGTGTGTGTGTGTGTGTGTGTATATATAAGACCTTTCTTTTCTGACATGGCCATCATATTAGTGTAGGCCTTCATCACTTCATACTTGAACCACTGCAATGGCCTGTTGGTTGGTTTCCCTACTGTATATTTCTCCCATTATAGTCAACCCTCCATTCATCTGTCAAAAAGATCATCCAAAAGCACAGGTATGACCATGTCATTTCCTTTAGAGCCTATTGCTCTGAGACCACCCCCAATTTATCCTTTATATATTTCACTTATATGTTTATATGTTTTATTAGCTCCTTGAGAATAGGGACTATCCTTTGCCTTTTTTTCCCCCAAAGGTGGAGTGGGGTGAAGAATTTCAAATATTTAGCACAAAGCCTGGAAAATAGTAGGGGATTAATAAAGGTTTTTGGCTGACAGACTGAAATTGCTTTTCCTAACAACTGAAAAGACTGAAACCTTCAGCTACTACTTTCCTTTTTTAGCATCTGTTAGCCTTGCATTTCTCAGAATTCGTTTGGGTCAGTGCAATACATGTCTATTCCATATTACTTAAGCTTTCAAAGAAGTTGGGAAAAATACTGTCACTAGATTATAGTCATGACTTATGATTAATTTATAATCACATCTTGGCTGGACTGATTGTAAGATGCCTCTCTTTTCCCTAAAATGCAACCCTGTGTAATGGATAAAGATCTGCTTCTAAATCACATCTGTTATCATTAGCTGAGTAACAAATCATCGGACAAATCATTTAACCTCTATGACACTCAATTTTCTCCTCCATAAATCTTTGATAATTATAACGATTTACTGGAATTTTCTTTAGATCTTCTCTGATTGTCCCAGGAGGACCACTGTCCTGCCCAAACTCTTGTTTATTTTTACCACTCTATGTTCACCCTGAGGTGCTATTTTATCTTGCTTGTGGGGGAAATCTGGAGAGCTTGGAGTTTTCTGACATGCTCTGCCATTTTCCCAGGATCCTCTCCAGAGTCAAGATTTAAATCAAGGTCTTCCTAGTTCTGATGCCAACTCTGTATTTGATAAAATGTAAACATTACCACAAAACATGACAAGTTACAAGATGATTGTCAGCAAAAAGGTTCCCCAGTTACACACACACACGCACACACACGCACACACATGCACACACACATACACATACACACTAGTTTGTCAAGGAAAGCAAGAGTGACCAGGGTGGCTTGTAGTCAATGTGGCAGGAAAGTCTTTTTCTCCTCTCTTTTTCCATTTGGCTTCTCCACATTTCAGCCAAATGACATGTCTATGGAAGAAATTTCATCCGAAGGTCAAAAGACCATAAACAATTTGGAAAGGAAATAAAGAAAAAAAGAGGAGGGAACCAAAACTTTGAGGGCAATCATCACATTTAAGGAATTTAGAGGGGGAGTAGGATCTAATAAAGGTAGAGTCAATGAGCTAATGCAGCCTCATGGAAGCTAAGGCAGAAGAGACTATAATGGAAATGCTATTTGGTTATGGAAAATGCTATGCTATGCTAAGGAAAATAACAATAAGTGACCTATGAGAATTAATTTTCAGTATGATAGATAGGAAAAAGGCCACAACAGATAGGAAGAAATACACACACACACATACACACACATATATACTGGTAGTAGAATAGAAAAAATAAGTAGACTAGGAAAATTCTGTATTTTTGACACAGCTTAAATGTAATGGTAATTATTATGTGACTATTATAAATGTTTTCCCCTTATAGAGTAGTAATTCATTTCACCAAATAGAATCAGAAACAGAAATGTTATTCTGAATGAAATTAAATTACAAAATATGAGCCATTTCAAGAGGTTTCTAACAATCTAGTAATGATGGTTTATTTGGATTGTTACAAAGAGTTTCTGAAATGAAAAATTACCCATGTGCAATGAATGGGTACCTTAAGTGCTACATTATTTTTATCAATTTGGAAAAATTTCTATGTAATATTCTCTGAGAGTAGGGGCATGGGCTCTATAATTTTCAAGGTCACCTTTAGCCACATGATTTTATGCAAATCTATTATTCTATGCAATATCTAGTCATGGCTACCATTTAGGAAAATTAATTTCTAAATGATGCACAGTTAGAATGAGAATCAAGACTTTGAGTCTTGTTTCTTGAAATAATCATTTTTATATAAATTGACTTAGAACACATTGCTCCCAATAAAGCGAAGACATAATTTTAACATTATTTCTTAACTTTCTATATATTTTCATTTGTTACAGTATAACTTTTGAAAGAGTAGAGAACATATTTATTATAACTGAAGGGTTATAAGGTATGCATTAATTTAAATACTCGTGTTGATTCAATTCAACAAATATTGTGCCATATCTCCACCTCTTGCACGTAGCAAAATACTAATAAATATTTAATTGAGTCAAGCCAAACATCAAAGTTCAGGCTTACCTTGAATCCTCCCCATCAGCTCAGAATAAAAAAGATATTTCCAAGTGGTTGGACTTTTTAAATTGTGAACAGAATTCAATGCTTTGGGGGTCCCACAATATGTTAGTGCAATAGGTAATGACTATAATCCACAGAACTATAAGCTTTCATGGAGAAGCCATGGAGAAAACCTACTTTACCATAATTTCTTTCAAAACTACATGACTCTAAGATGAGATTTTTTTTTTTTAGGCAATTGGGGTTAAGTGACTTGCCCAGGGTCATGCAGCTAGTAAGTGTCAAGTGTTTGGTCTGAGGCCAGATTTGAACTAAGGCCCTCCTGACTTCAGGGCTGGTGCTCTATCCACTGCACCACTTAGCTGCCCCCTCCATTCTAATTTTTAAGGAAGTATTTTCTTCAATAAGTTTTTGGACTTCTTTTAACATTTGGCCAATTTTGCTTTTTAGGGAATTCTTCTCCTCATTGGCTTTTTGGACCTCTGTTGCCATTTGGGTTAGTCTATTTTTTAAGGTGTTATTTTCTTCAGTATTTTTTTGGGTCTCCTTTAGCAAGCTGTTGACTTGTTTTTCATGATTTTCTTGCATCACTCTCAGTTCTTCCTCTACTTCTCTTACTTGCTTTTCAAAATCATTTGTGAGCTCTTCCATGGCCTGGGACTAATTCATATTTTTCTTAGAGGCTTTGGATGTAGGAACTTTGACTTTGTTGTCTTCTTATGGTTGTATGTTTTGATCTTCTTTTTTACCAAAGTAAAATTCTATAGTCTGACTCTTTGTGCACTGCTTGCTCATGATCCCAGCCAATTATTTGAGTTATAAACTCTTTGTTAAGGTAGAGGTCTATTTCCAGTGTAGAGAATGTACTGTCCCAAGCTTAGGTGATTTTGTGCAGCTGTTTTCAGAGATCTTCTAGGCACCTGTAAATTTTCAGTTCTTCCAATGTGCTATGATCAAGGGCAAGGTGTTTACTCCTTTCCTGGCCTGTGCTCTGGTCTATGAATGTCCACAAGCACTCTTTTCTGTTTTGGAACTGTGAGGATTTCCTCTAACAGCCACTGCAAGCTCCACCACACCAGTGCTCCTCCTTGCCCCAGGACTGCCACCCAGAACAGTGACCCAGATCCAAGCATGGGTAAAGCAAGAGAATCCTGCACCAGCAAAGAGATCTCTGCAATCCCCCTCTGATCAGTCACTCAATTCCTCCTCAGTGTTTGGTCCGGAAGCTCTGAAAGCAGCCACTACCCCAGGGCTAGGCTCAGGGACTGAAGCTGAGACCACCATGCTTTTCTCTCTCACCACAGACACAGACTTTTCCCAGTGACCTTCTAAGTTGTCTTTGGTGTTCATGGTTTGAGAAGTCTGGAAACTGCCACAGCTGCCCAAGATTCAGCCCTCTGAGGCCTGCTCCAGGTTCACTGAGGCTTGCCTTGCCTATTTTCCCATGCCAAACTGTGCTCCTCTCCCAGCCTGGTGCAATATACCTTTCTGATCAATCATCCAGGTTGTCTTGGGCTGGAAATGTGTTTCACTCTGTCTTTTTGTGGGTTCTGCTGCTTTAGAATTTCTTTAGAGACATTTTTATAGGTATTTAGAGGGGTTTGGGGGAGAGCTCAAGCAAGTCACTGCTTTTACTCCACTGTCTTGGCTCTGTCTCCCTTATATGGAGTGATTTTAAGGAACAAAAGGATGGAAGGAAGGAAAAAAGAAGGAAGGAATAAAGGAAGGAAGGAAGGAATTAAGATAGTGACGCATACCTGTCATATGCAAGGCACTGTAAAAAGTGCTTCATAAATAAAGGGAGAGAAGAAGATTATTATTTGATTGTTAGTATAACTAATAATAAGTGAGGTAGAAAGATGGGCAGATCAGATCATCCATAAATTTCATTGTTATGTATTCATAAGTTGTTCCCAAATTAAGAAGTTTTTACTTTATACAAAATTTACTTGCATTTTTTTTGAAACATTCACCCATTGTTCCTCTTTGCCACTTCAAAAAGAGCTGCTATATATATTTTTGTAAATATAGATCCTTTTCCATGTGTAACTTTTCCTGGTACAGCTAAACCACCTTCATTTACATTTTTTTCATTCATTTCCTTGATATCCTTGATCTTTTGTTCCTTCAGATGAATTTTGTTATTTTTTCTAGCTCTATAAAATCATTTTAGTAGGTTGATTAGTATGGCACTGAATAAGTGTATTAATATTGGTAGAATTGTCATTTTTATTATATTACCTCAGCCTACCCATGAACAACTAATATTTTTCAATTATTTGTATCTGACTTTATTTGTGTGAAATGTTTTATAATTATGTTTATATAGGTCCTGAATTTGTCTTGGCAGATAGATTCCCAAATATTTTATATTGTCAACAACTATTTTATTTTTTTAATTTTTAAAATTAATTTATTTTGATTTATCAACAATCATTTTCAGAGTTTAAAATTTTCCTCCACCTTCCTCCCCACTACCCTCCCCAAGATGGCACACAATTTAATATACATTCCTATTAAACATATTTTCACATTAGTGATGTTGTAAGTAAAAATTAAAACCAATGGGAGGAACCACCACAAAGAGGAAACAAAACTCAACAGAAGAGAAAAAAATAGCAAATAGTATGCTTCAATCTGCATTCAAACTCCATAGTTCTTTCTTTGGATGTGAATAGCATTTTCCATCACGAGGCCTTTGGGGATGTCTTAGATCCTTATATTGCTGGGAAGGGTTATGTTTATCAATATTAGTCATTGCACAACATGGCTGTTATTGTGTACAACATTCTCTTGGTTCTGCTCACTTCACTCAGCATCAGACCATACAAGTCTTTCCAGGTTTTTCTGAAGTCAGCTTGTTCATCATTTCTTATAGCACAATAATATTCCATTACATTCATATACCACAACTTGCTCAGCCATTCCCCAATTGATGGGCATCCTCTCAATTTCCAATTCTTTGCCACCACAAAAAAGAGCTGCTATGAATATTTTTGTACATGTGGGTCCTTTTCCCATTTGTATTATCTCTTTGGGATATAGGCCTAGAAGTGCTATTGTTGGGTCAAAGGGTATGCATATTTTTATAGCCCTTTGGGCATAGTTCCAAATTACTCTCCAAAATGGTTTGATCATTTGACAACTCCACCAACAATGCAGTAGTGTTCCAGTTTTCCCACATCTTTCATTTCTTCATCTGAGAACTGTCTGTTCATATCCTTTGACCATTTATCAATTGGGGAATGACTTGTATTCTTATAAATTTGACTTAATTATCTACATATTTTCAAAATGAGGCCCTTTTGAGAGACACTGGTTTTAAAAATTCTTTCTCAGTTTTCTACCTTCCTTCTAGTCTTGGTTGCATTGGCTTTGTTTGTGCAAAAACTTTTCAATTTAATGTAATCAAAGTTACCCATTTTGATTTTCATGATGTTCTCTATCTCCTGCTTGGTCATGAATTCATCTGTTCTCCATAGATCTAATAGGTAAACTATTCCTTGCTCTCCCAGTTTGCTTATAGTATCAGCCTTTATATCTAAATCATGAACCTATTTTGACTTTGTTTTGGTATATAGTATGAGATTTTGATCAATGTCCAGTTTCTGCCATACTCTTTTCCAGTTTTCCCAGCAGTTTTTTTTCAAAGAGTGGGTTCTTATCCCAGAATCTGGGGTCTTTGGTTTTATCAAATAATAGATCACCGTAGTCATTGACTACTATGTCTTTCATATTTAACCTATTCCACCGATCCACCACTCTATTCCTTAGCCAGTACCAAGCAGTTTTGATGATTGCTGCTTTAGAATACAATTTAAGATCCGGAATGGCTAGACCATCTTCCCCTGCATTTCTTTTCATGAATTCCCTTGATATTCTGGACCTTTTGTTCTTCCAAATGAATCTTCTTATTATTTTTTCTAACTCTCTAAAATAATTTTTCGGTAGTTTGATTGGTATGGCACTGAATAGGTAAGTTAGCTTAGGTAGAATTTGACAACTATTTTAAATGAAATTTCTTTATCTCTTGCTTCTGGGGTTTATTAGTAATACATAGAAATGCCAATGATTTATGTGGGTTTATTTTGTATCCTGCAACTTTGCTGAAGTTGTTTAATTGTTTCAAATAGTTTTTCAGTTGATCCTTTAGGATTCTCTGTGTACCATCATATCTGCAAAGAGGGATAGCTTTGTTTTCTCAATGCCTATTCTAATTCCTTCAATTTCTTTTTATTCTCTTACAGCTAAAGCTAATATTTCTAGTAAAACATTGAATAACAGTAGTGATAATGGACATCATTATTGAACTCATGGTTTTATAGACTTTCATGTAGTCTAAAAATTCTCAGATTACCTCTTCTGGATCTATTTTCCAGAGAAGTTGTTTTTCCAGTGAGGTATTTTATAGTTTCTTCTATTTTTCCATCTTTTGATTTTGTTTTACTGATTCTGAATGTCTGATAGAGTCATTAGATTCCACTTGCCCAATTCTAATTTTTAAATAATTTATTTAATTTTAGTTTTCAACATTCACTTCCATAAGATTTTGAGTTTTAAATTTTCTTCCTTCCTCTTCTTCCCCCTCCCCAAGATGGCATGTAATCTGATGTAGGCTGTATTTATACATTCATATTAAGCATATTTTCACATTAGTCATGATGTATAGAAGAATTAGAACTAATGGGAGGAACAAGGAGATAGAAGAAATAAAACAAAACAACAAAAGAAAAAGAGAGCAAATAGTATGCTTCCATCTGCATTCAGACTCCATGATTCTTTTGGACATGGATAGCATTCTCCATCTTGAGTCTTTTAGAGTTGTTTTAGATCCTTGCATTGCTGAGAAGAGCTAAATCTATTGAAGATAGTCATTGCACCATGTGGTTATTACTGTGTACAATGCTCTCCTGGTTCTGCTCATTTCACTCCACATCAGTTCATATAAGTCTTTCCAGGTTTTTTTCTGAAGTCTGCCTGCTCACCATTTCTTATAGCACAATAGTATTTCATTATATTCATATACCACAACTTGTTGAGCCATTTTCAATTGATGGGCATCCCCTCAATTTCCAATTCTTCGCCACCAAAAAAAGATCTATTACACATGTGGGTCCATTTCCTGTTTTTGTAATCTCTTTGGGATACAGATCTAGAAGTGGTGTTGCTGGGTTAAAGGGGATGCACACCAATTCTAATTTTTAAGGAATTATTTTCTTCTGTTACCTTTTGTACCTCCTTTTCCATTTGGCCAATTCTACTTTTTAAGGAGTTGTTTTCTTCACTGGATTTTTTCCCCATTTGGTCAATTATATTTTTTTAAGGAATTTTTTTTTCTTTAGTCAGTTTTTGTACTTCCTTTTCCAAGCTGTTGATTATCTTGCATACCTTTCATTTTCCTTCCCCCTATTTTCTTCTACCTCTCTCATTTGACTTTCAAAATCCTTTTTGAGCTCCTCTAAGAAGGCTTTTTTTGGGCTTGTGACCAATTCATATTCACCTTTGTGGTTTCAGATGTAGGTATATTGACAATGTTGTCTTCCTCTCAGTTTCTTTTTTGATCTTCCCTGTCACCATAATATTATTCTGTGGTCAATGTTCATTTTTATTTCTTGCTTATTTTGTGCCTGTTTTGTGGCTTTTAAAGTTAAGCTCTCCTCTTGGGGCACGGGAGGCACTGTCCCAAGCTTCTTGTGCTGGGGGTTAGGGGCCTGGTCACATACTTTGTGTGCTTGGGCCTCAGGTGTTGGCAGCTTACTTCCTTCACGGGTGAGGCCTCACCTAGTCATTTCTGTTATTGCTTGGTTTCTGGGGCTGGCAATTTGTCTTCTATGCTGGGGTTGGAGGCCTCACAGCTGGACTGCTGTGCCATTGGCCTGCTGAGCCATGACCAAGGGGCCTCAGTTGCTGATCTGTGCTATGGCTAAGAAATTCCCACTGGCTTGCCCAGACACTGTCTGTGCTGGGCTGCACTCCCTTTTTACCCAAATTGGACAGACCTTTCCTGAACTCTTTGTAAGTTATCTTAAGCTGGAAAATTGCTTTACTCCATCTTTTTGTAGCTTCTGTCACTCCAGAATCCATTTAGAGACTTGATTTGACATTGTTTCTGAGGGAAACTGGGGAGAGCTCAGGTAACTTCCTGGCTTTTCTCTGCCTTATTGGCTCTGCCTAGGGAATATAACATTTGTGGAAATAAAATAAGTTGGTTCTCAGTGAAGGGAGTGAAGTCTCTGCATTGGGAGTTTCATGAGTCAAGAAAGCAAGCCATGGGGAGGTGGGAGAGTCTCAGAAATGTCACTACTAGGTCAATATCCTCAAGAGATCAAATAAAAAAGGAAAGGACCTATGTGTGGTCCTTTCAAATCAAATAGATGCCCATCAGTTTGCAAATGACTAAAAAGTTGTGGCATATGAATGAGATGGAATACTATTGTGTTATAAGAAATGATAAGCAGAATGGGCTCAGAAAAGCTGGGAAGGATTATACGAACTGATGCAAAGTGAAGTGAGGAGAATCAGGACAGCATTGTATACAGTAATAGCAATATTAACCAACTGTGAAAGATTTTTTTACTCTAATCAATAGAGTGATCCAACATAATTTCAAAGAACACATAATGAAAAAGGCTATCCATCTCCAGAGAAAGAACTGATGAACTCTGAGTGAAGACTGAGGCACATTTTTTACACTTACTTTCTTTTCTTGTGTGTGTAATGTGGCTAATATGGAAATATATTTTGAATGACTTCATATATAAAATCAATATTACATTGCTGCCTTCTTGATGGATGGAAGAGGGTTAGGGAGAGAGAGAATTTGGAACTTAAAATGTAAAAAGTGAATGTTAAAATTAAAAAAAATTAAAAAATATATAGATAGTTTATGACACTCCAAAGGCTTTATGAATAAAACCCAAAAAACACTTTCTACTAAAACTAATTTAGGACCCCACCAATAAATCCTTATGATCAAGAAAAAAAAAATTATAGCCAAATTTGACATAGAATCCAAAGAACCAAAGGTTAAAGGGAAAACTTGTAACTTTCCTGTTTACAAGGAGGTGTTTTTTTGAAAATTCATCAAAGACTATAGAATTTGAATTATGTCCTAATGGTACAATTTTTAATTGCCCTAGAAACATAATAAATTGGATTTAATTTAATTTTTCAGTTTATATTTTTATAATTTTTTTCACATTCTTTAACAAATTGTTGGGGGGCAATCGGAATCATAATTTTAGAAAAGTTGTTTTAAAATCTAGAAATCCATTTCTTTTTTCAAAATAAACAAATCATTTTATTTGTTGAAAAGTTAAATGAATAAATTAATTGAAAAAATCATGTGAAGGAGGAATTGATGCCCTTCTAACATGTTAAAGGTCTCCCCATGAGAGTTACTGCTATAGGGAATGACTCTGTAAGTCTAAGAGAGTTACAGATAACCATATATGACTGCTGCCAAGTCTGGCACTCATCATATATCCTTAATTAATAATTTTCCTCTTTTTCATTTTAGCAATGGCATACTTATCATTATTGCAATCTATGTTCATTCAAGAAGACTATGGACTCTGGGAACCTTAAGGCTAATTATTACACATTAAATTTATGCCCAATGTTCCAGCTTGTATAGGTCTTTTTAAATTCTGTGTCATCTGGTGCGTATCACTTGTTCTAGCTTTATTTCACCTACAAATTTAATTAGCATTTCATCTATTCTGTTATAGAAATAGAAAATAAAATTTTAAAACAACAAAATCCAAGCAGAGTTTCCTGGGATTTTCTTGGTGAACTTAAAAGTTGACATTAAACTATTAATAGATTACTCTTTGGGTCATGTCTTTCAACAAGATTTGGATCCATCAAATTGTAAGTTCATCTAAGATGACTTTCCAAACCTTCACAGAAATGAAATATGATAATTTTTTAAAAGTTTAATGCTTGGTCTCCGTTTGTAGATGAAAAGACCTCCCACCCTGGAAACCACTAGAAAGAGAGAACAAGACTATGCCAATCCAGTAGTTTTAAAGATATATATTTTTTCCTGGTCATCCAGCCAATGAAAAGAATCTCTCCCTTTCTATATGGTAAGCAGGTGCAGAATATCCTCTATGAGAAGGAGATACCTCCTATTTCCTACATGGGTACCTTCATCTTAGGTGACATAGGTATATGCAAAGCCCCATTTCACAGAATTCCAGTGCAGGACCTAGAGTCAGGAACTGAAGTTCAAATCCAGCTTCAAACAAGTCACTTAACCTCTTTCAGTTTCAACATCTTCATCTGTAAAATGAGAATCATAATAGCACCTATGTCCTTGGGTTGTTGTGAGGGTCAAAAGAGGTAATTGTAAAGCCCTTGGCAAATCTTAAAATTGCATATGAATGCTACCTATTACTATGCAGAAAAGATTGTCCTTCTATAGGTCTACCACCTTTGGAAGGAAAATATCATAATTAAAGCAATCATTAATTTATTAGTGGATTTGAAAGGCAAAAGCTCTAGCAAAATGTACAAATACTTATACGCTCTTTACCCACTCCTATATTATGCTTCATTCCAAGTATTATGATTTGTTCCCCAAACTTCTAAATTCTTTTCTCTCTATGTAGAAGTAGTCTATGAAATAAAAAGATGGAAAAAATTCATTTGATTTTGCTTTGATGGATCCTCACTCAAATGTTCTCCATCCACACTGAATTATTCTAGCTCCTAGATTTCCTTTCTTGAGTCTATCCTCTCAATTGATGATAATACTAACTTTACCATTTTCCATTATTTCTTTTAAAAATGTTATATTTATCCAGAGCTATATTTCATTCATGGGGCTCATTGCATGAATTCCCACTACTACCTCTGTGGGCAAATTTACCTTTTTGTCTAGTTTATCTTATTAACTATACTTCATGAAATTGTGAATAGACATTGCAAACAATAGACTATTACTAATTCCTTTTTTGGATTGTGTCTCCTGGAAACATTTGAGTGTCTCAAATGCTATTTTTCTTCTTACATTGCAGTTATTCTCTACAGTACCTAGCTTATTAATTATGTGTAGACCAAGAAGTTTCCCTCCCCCTTTCTTTTCAATTTAAAATTCTGACTGGATTTATAAGACACTAGGTAAATGTATTATTAACAGTGTGTGTTAGGTTACACTATGTTTGGACTAGAGCCTGTCATTTTTGCATTTTAAACCATGATACAGAAATTCAAATCTCTTTTTTTTCTTCTACCACCTTTGCTTACAATGGGCAGTGGTGATGAAACCACCTGTGTCTTCAGTCTATTGCTCAAGGCAATGCTTCTAGGCCTTTCTGACAAGATCATTTGGGACCATTTCAATCATCAGTCTTGTACTTCAAGAGTGTACCCCCAGGAATACACCATCACTTACTGTTATGGGAATAAATGAATGGCTAAATAAATGGATGAATGAAAAAAATTAGTAAACACTATGTTCCAAACTTTATACAAAGCTTAACAAAAGCAAAAAGGAGACAATTTTGCTCTCAAGTAAATTCAAAAAAGCAGAGATGATGCCTATGGGATGGTGGAACAAGAGGAAAATTGATATGTACATTCTAAATGTGATGACAGTGTTGAGAAAATAATGGGAAAAAAACAAAAAATGAATAGGGATATTTGGGGAGGGAGGATGGTCATCTTGAAGAGCATGATCCAGTCTGGATTTACTTAGATATTATTAGATTTAATAATAATGTCAAGGAATAGCATACTCGGTCTTCCTCAGTGGGAAGTCACAAACTGTAATTACTCTCTTATTTATGACCCTTATTGGATAATTGGAAACATTGTGAAATTGTAGAAAGACTGTTGGTTTAGAATTAATTAGTTAACTAACTAAAAAAAATAAGCATTTATTAAGTATGTATTATATATCCAGTATTGTGCTTACCAATAGAAATACAAATGAAAAGGAAGCCAATCTCTGCCTTCAAGGAGCTTACATTCTTATGGAAGAAAATACATATAAAAGAATGATGGCAAAGGAGAGATGTTTTGAACTGCAATGTAAAAGTGACAGTTAATGCTGCCACAGATCAATTGATTGGCATGCCCTTTCCAAGACTGGTCATATCTGATTAGTGTTCCCAAAGCTAGATGTGGAAAGGGATGCAGATAAATTTGCAGAGAAGGGACATAACATACATATAGATATATCCAGAGAGCAGTATCTCAGTTGTTTGGATAATATGGAAAATTTTCACTGATCATAGCACTGGGCTCAATGATAACAGTAGATGCTGGGAGGACATTTTGGGAGGTAAGAGGCATAACACAAAGATAACTAAAAAACAGTAGTATGGTGGGTTTGGGTAGAGTTAGTTATGGAGAAATCTTTGCTGTTAAAGTCTTCCAGAGTAGGAACTGCATCCTTGGTTGCAAGGATGAGGCAAAACATGAAGATAGGGACATAATATTCAAATATCACTATAACATTCAAATCTCATAACATTCAAATCTCAGCTCTGTCATTTTTTAATCTACCTGATGTCAAACAAACCATTTATCCTTTATTGACCTCAATTTTCTTATCTGTAAAATGAAGGAGTTGGATTAAGAAATCTCTGAGTTCACTGCAACTCTAGTTGTATCATCTTATCACCTCTCACATAACTGCTCTTGTAATTATACTTAGTCATGGAAGTTTAACTGAAGTCTCAAGGCAAGCTGGTGGAGATATAGGAGATCAAATGTGCTAAATAAGTCAAACCAGCATTACCACCTTGACCACCATATTTTCTCAAATCCTATTGGAGATAGCTTAGGACCCTGAATCCAAGAACTTTCAGTAAAGCAATGCTTCCAGTACAGTGACCACATCCATCATCCTGTGAAGTGATGTCTTTTGAGATCCAGCCTTGCAAATTCTCCTTCAGATGTTACTGTCAAAGCTACTGAAGCTTCATAAAAGAAAGTTATTGCCACCAAAGTCCTTGGGACATTCAAGTAGCTCAATATCAGTAATTCATATTTTTATTAGTGGAAATATCATTAAAAAAAGCATTACTAACTGCTTTGCCATTATTATCTAAGGTACATGGAATATTTCCATCTGACTTGCTATTTGAAATCTTCCATATATGTTGTCTCCCCATTAGAAGGTTAACTACTTGAGAGCAGGGACTGTCTTACTTTTCTATTGTATCCCCAGTGCTTTGAGCTTTGCACTTTGCAAGGAAGCACTTGATAATTAATTATTTATTCACTCTTTAATACTTGTATGAAAAATAGCTCTTGCTTTTTCTTTTTCATTCTTTTTTATTAATTTATTTTGATTTATCAATAATCACTTCCATAAGCTTTTGAGTTTTAAATTTTTCTCCCCTTCCCTTCCTCCCTTTCTCCCCAAGATGGCATGCAATCTGATACAGGTTATACATATGCATACCTATTAAACATATTTTCACATTAGTCATGTTGTAAGGAAGAATTAGAATCAATAGAAGGAACAATAAGAAAGAGGAAACAAAACAAAAGAGAAGGAAAAATAGCAAATAGTATGCTTCAATCTCCATTCAAACTCCATAGATCTTTCTTTGGATGTGGATAGCATTTTTCATTATGAGACCTTTGGAGGTGTCTTAGATCCTTGCATTGCTGAGAAGGGTTAAGTCTATCAAAGTTAGTCATCACATAACATGACTGTTACTGTGTACAACATTCTCCTGGTTCTGCTCGCTTCACTCAGCATCTCTTGCTTCCTCTTAAGCAAGAACTGCAGATGTGTTTTTGACTCCAGGCACTAGGGGAAATGAAGCATTCTTAATAATTGGAAGAGGGCTTTCAATGTGAAAAGGAAGAAATCAAAGGATATAAAGAGAAAATGGGCATCATAACCTCGTGACAAAGAAGTTAGTGAATGAAGGGAAAGTTGAGTATGGGTAGCAAATTGTTAACTGCTAACTATACTATCAAGGTGTGAATAAAGTGCTGAAAGTAATTACTTACAGTCAGTTTTTTAGACAAAAGTTTTTGCATGACCAGATATCGAGGGTTTTTTGTTTATTTGTTTTTATTTCAACCTATTAACCTAAAGAGAAGTCACTATTGGTGTACTCCAAGGATCTGTCTTTGGTTCTTATATTTTCAAAAATTTTACCAGTGAATTGAAGGGGCATGCTTATCAAATTTGTAATGGACAAGAATTTGGGAGACTGGGAGACAGAGGTAACCTACTAAGTGAAAGTCATAATCTGAACAAATATCAATAGGTTAGAATTTTCTTTGTTAGAATGTGTGTGTGTATGTGAGTGTGTATATATATATATATGTATATAAAATATATATACAAATATATATGTGTGTGTGTATAATATATATATACCCTGACTACCCCCCTTTCTAGTTAGTATAGTGAGATTATAAGCAGCCAATATAAAGTAAAAATAAAAACAGTTAAGTAAGATTGTAAAGGGCAACCTAGAAGTCACTTACAAATTGTCCCCTTAAACAAAGGAAGCATAGTACTAGCAAACTGAAAAATTAATTAAAAGTCATGCCCTAAGACTATGCGTTAAATGAGGGGAAGTCAGAGAGGCTTCACTGTAGGGGCCCTTTGGTCCTACTAACTGTTTATGATCTGTAAGACTCAAATTAGCTCCAGACATCTGCAGTAAGACCAACAGAACACCAAATGTTGCTGATAACTTTGAGATGGTGTGGATATGTCAGTGCCCTAACTTTAAAGTGGTACAGATAAGATATAGTGTATCCCCACCAAAACCCTATAAAATGAGATCCCAAACACTTGCCCTCTAAGCATACTTCTACATTCTATAGGTGTATGCTGCCTGAGTGCTCCCAACTCTGATACAGTTAAGTAAGTGACTCTGCCTCTCTTTTCCAACAGGCCCATTCTGCCTGTACAAAAATATTTTAGGTCTTTCAACAAAGGCTGGTTGTAGAAAGAATTTCTATTCAGGTAAGGGTTTGACTCAATGTCCTCTGAAGTACCTTATAGTTCTGAAATTCTGTGATACATTCAAAAACAATCACATTTGTATGTTAAGGAGAGTACAATACAGGCCAATACTGTGTTATTATTAAGTCATTTTTAATCAAGTCTGACTCTTTGAGAATCCAGCTGGAGTTTTCTTGATAAAGATACATTAGTGGTTTGACATTTCCTTCTCCAACTCATTTTACAGATGAGGAAAATGAGTCAAATAAGATTGTCTTTTCCAGAGTCACAGAACTAATAAGCATCTGAGGCCAGATTTAAACTCATGAAGATGAGTTTTCCTGACTCCTGGCCCAGCATTACCTAGCAGTTGCGTACACACAGATAGTTATTATTATAACCAAGAGCTTTGACAAACATGACATAACCAGTATTTTATAGAAAGGATACTAGGGAATAAGGAGATTAATATGCCAACACAACTTAAAGAGCTAGCCACAAAAAAGTATTGAAATACCAGGTGACAATCAATTTTTGCTTTCTATTAAAAAGAAAACTGAATTTGTGATTTTTTATAGCATCATCATTTCTTCCAAAATGTTGTGGTCAGTTTAATTTGGGAGAAAAAAAATACACTCAGCGAACTCTTCTCCTATTCTTTTCTCTGTTATTTTAAAGACCTTTGAGATTTAATGAAAAGTTTTAATGGTAAGTTAAAATCTATTTTACAACCAGTTATATCCATCTTGAAAATGGTACTTTTCAAAATAAAAGCCACATACTTCTGGACATTCAAATGTATTGAAAGATCTTTTGTGTGTCTGTGAAATTAAATGATCTTTCCAGGAGAATAGACTCAAATGAGAGTATTTGAAATGGTGATTTAAAAAAAAAACAAAACAAAAGAACTTAGTCCCAAGGGGAAGTCTTTTATATATTCCTTTGAGCAGATTAAAACATTATATCCTTTTATTACAATTGGCTTCTAAAATATGTGCAACCAACAAGATATGAGAATATTAGAAACCATTCCCCAGATGAGTTGTAGGAATAGTGAATTAGTTAAAAAAAAATCTTTTAACCATGAATTTTTGTGATACATTAAAATAATTCAGGAAAAGGTAAAGTAAATTCAAAAATGGCAACTTGATTTTAAAGAATTATGGAATTTGAGAGTAGTAAATGTTCTGGAAGGTTATCTACAATAGGTACATTAAGCAAGTGCCTGATGAAGGAAGTATAACTAGTTTTCCTCTCCACAAGTCTAAGACTCTATCCATCATGCCATGCTGCCTTAGCTGTTGACAGGAGAGATTAGTTGCTTTGGGAAGAAGAAAGATAAGTAAGAAATGAACTAGGAGGGCGGAGCCAAGATGGCGGAGTGAAAGCAGTGACTTGATTGAGCTCTCCCCCAAACCCCTCCAAATACCTGTAAAAAATGGCTCTAAAGAAATTCTAAAACAACAGAACCCACAAAAATACAGAGTGAAACAAATTTCCAGCCCAAGACAACCTGGATAGTTGATTGGAAAGATATATCGCGCAGGGCAAGGAGAGGAGTGCAGTGTGGCATGGGTGTGCAGGCTGCAGCGACCCTGGAGCAGGCCTGAGAGGACTGAATTGAAGGCAGCTGTAGTGGTTTCCAGACTTCTCAACCCATGAAAGCCAAAGACAACTTAGAAGGTCAGTGGGAAAAGTCTGTGGCTGTGGTGAGAGGTAGAAGCTAGGTCTTAGCTGCCCCCAGGGCAATGGTTGCCTCCTGAGCTTCTGGCCCACAGACTGAGGGGGAATCAACTGGCTGATCAGAGGGGGATTGCAGGGATCTCTTTGCTAGTGCTGAGGCTGGAATCTCTTGCTTTGCTGGTGCTTGGATCTGGGTCACAGTTCTGAGGGGCAGTCCTGGGGTGAGGAGGAGTGCTGGTGTGGTGGAGCTTGTTGTGGCAGTGGAGAGGAAACACCCTGACCCTTATCATACCACCTTAGAAGAACTGAAAATTTACAGGTGCCTAGAAATATCTATGAAAATGGCTGTATAAACCCCTGAAGCGTGGTTCAGTACATTCTCCATATTGGAAGCAGACTCTTACCTTAACAAAGAGTTTAAAACTCAAGTAATCGGCCAGGATCATGAGCAAGAAGCTCAAAAAGAGTCAGACTATATCATCTTACTTTGGTGACAAAGAAGATCAAAACATACAACCAGAAGAAGATAACAAAGTCAAAGCTCCTACATCCAAAGCCTCCAAGAAAAATATGAATCAGTCTCAGGCCTTGGAAGAATTCAAAGGGATTTTGAGAAGCAAGTAAGAGAAGTAGAGGAAAAACTGGGAAGAGAAATGAGACTGATGCAAGAAAATCATGAAAAACAAGTCAATAGCTTGCTAAAGGAGGCCCCAAAAAATACTGAAGAAAATAACACCTTAAAAAATAGCCTAACCCAAATAGCAAAAGAGCTCCAAAAAGCCAATGAGGAGAAGAATGCCCTAAAAAGCAAAATTGGCCAAATGGAAAAGGAAGTGCAAAAGATTACTGAAGAAAATACTTCCTTAAAAATTAGAATAGAGAAATTGGAAGCTAGTGACTTTATGAGAAATCAAGACACTGTAAAACAAATCCAAAAGAATGAAAAATTAGAAAACAATGTGAAATATCACATTGGAAAAACAACTGACCTGGAAAATAGATCCAGGAGAGAGAATTTAAAAATTTTTGGACTATCTGAAAGCCATGATCAAAAAAAGAGCCTAGACATCATCTTTCAAGAAATTATCAAGGAAAACTGCCCTGATATTTTAGAACCAGAGGGCAAAATAGAAATGGAAAGAATCCACCAATCTCCTCCTGAAAGAGATACCCAAAGGAAAACTCCTAGGAATGTTGTAGCCTAATTCCAAAGTTCCCAGGTAAAGGAGAAAATATTGTAAAAAGCCAGAAAGAAACAATTCAAGTATTGTGGAAACACAATCAGGATAACACAAGATTTAGCTGCTTCTACATTAAGGGACTTCACAGCATGGAATATAATATTCCAGAGGGCAAAGGAGATAGGACTACAACCAAGAATGGCCTACCCAGCAAAACTGAGTATAATCCTTCAGGGGAAAAAATGGTTATTCAGTGAAATAGAGGACTTTCAAGAATTCTTGATGAAAAGACCAGAGCAGAACAGAAAATTTGACTTTCCAATACAAGACTCAAGTGGAACATGAAGAGGTAAACAGGAAAAAGAAATCATAAGAGACTTATTAAGGTTGAACTGTTTACATTCCTGCATGGAGAGATATTTGTAACTCATGAGACCTTTGTCAGTATTAGGGTAGTTGGAGGGAAAAAAATTATATGTATGTAGATAGATAGATAGATAGATAGATAGATAGATAGAGGGCACAGGGTAAGTTGATCCGGAGAATAAAATTAAGGGGTGAGAGAGGATTATACTAGAAGAAGGAGAAAGGGAGAGGTAGAATGGGGTAAATTATCTCACAAAAAAAAACCAGAAAAGGCTTTTACAGTAGAGGGGAAACAGGGGAAGATGAGAGGGAATGAGTGAATCTTATTCTCATAGGATTTGACTTAAGGAGGGAATAACATACACACCCAATTGGGTATGGAAATCTGTCTTACCCTACAGGTAAATAGAGGGGGGAAGGGGACAAGAGAGTAGGGAGATGAATGAGAGGAGAGAAGATTGGGAAAGGGGGTAGTCAGAAACAAATACTTCTGAGGAGGGACAGGGTCAAAAGAAAGAATAGAATAAATGGGGGGCAAGATAGGATTAAGGGAAATAGAGTTAGTTTTTCACAGTATGTCTACTATGGAAGTGTTTTGCACAATTGCACATGCAGTTGCTTGCCTTTTCAATGAAGGTGGGTGGAGAGGGAGGAAGGGAGAAAATTTGGAAACCAAAGTTTTAAAAACACATGTTTAAATAAAAAGCTTACACATGCAACTGGGAAATAAGAAATACAGGAAATGGGGTACAGAAATTTATCCTACCCTACAGGAAAATATAAGGGGAAGATGATAAGAGAAGGGGGGGAGAGTTAGAAGGGAAGGCCAACTAGGGGAAGGGTTATTCAGAATGCATGCCATCTTGGGGTGGGGGGAGGGGAGAGATGGAGTAAAAATTTAGAACTCAAAATCTTGTGGAAGTAAATGTTGAAAACTAAAAACAAATAAATTTATTAAAAAAAGAGTAAAGGTCAAAATTAAAACCAGGACAGGAAGAATGAAGATGGAAAAACAGCATTGAATTTAGTTTACATGGCCTATAGTTTACGTAAAGGGGAATGGTTTCATGAAAAGAACGTTAGACCTGGATTCAAATACTACTTACAAAACTTCCTAAGTATGTAACTGTGGGCAAGTCTCTTAACCTCCCTGAGGCTCAGTTTCTTCTTCTATAAAATGGACATAATAATATCTGGGGTGCTTACCTTACAGGGTTGTTGTGAGGACCAAAAGAGATGTAATGAGTGTTGTGGTGTTTTGTTTTTTTTAACCTATAATTCAGATTTGTGAAGCAATTGTGTTATTAAGTATCTGTTCCAATATGCAATGCAGAGTGCCAGGCCTGGAGGCAGGATGACCCATTTTCCTAGGTTCAAATCTGGCCTCTGACACTTACTAGCTGTGTGATCCTGGTCAAGTCACTTAACCATGTTTGCTTCAGTTTCCTCTTCTGTAAGATGGGCTGGAGAAGCAAATGGCAAACCACTTCAGTATCTCTGCCAAGAAAACCCCAAATGGGGTTATGAGGAGTTGGACATAATGGAAAAACAACTGAACAACAACAAAGCAATGTGTTAAATAAATTAATTTGTAACTTCCTGCTGCTGAAAAAAAAAGAAAAAAGAAAAGCTTTGAGCATGTGTTAGGACTTTTCTCAGTTTGGGACGCTTCATGTAGTTAAGTGCTAAATAAATATATGTTGATCAATAAAAAAAAAATGAAGTACACAATTTTTCATTGCTCCAACATTTCCCTTTAACCTTAGTTTAGTTGACTAGATTTGAGTTCAGAGACAGGGGTTTGTATCAGACTCTGAAAGTCATTAGCTTGTAACTGCAGGTAATTCAATTGAATAAACATTAATTAAGTGCCTAATGTGTGTAAGATATTATTCTAGATATGACTAAGCATAGTCAATTAACTGGCTAAGACAATTTGAATTGTTAGTACTCCAAAACTTTCTCCCATTATTCCATCTGAGAAGGGAATCAGCATTTTAAATCAACATAGTGTAGTGTATGATTTAGACTGCATTGACAGGAAATTCCTCAAATTGCTGAGTATTTTCCCATTGGAATTTTTATATGAAATACATGTGTTATTTTACTTCAATAAACTTTACAGAAAGAATTAAAAGCTATAAAAATCAAATAATCATAGAATTTTAGAGCTTGAAGAAACCTATGGTTTACTCAGCAGGGCTAGTTGACTTTAAACTTTTTTTTTTAATAACACACCCCTTCCTTCCAGC
Source organism: Vombatus ursinus (assembly GCF_900497805.2). Lineage (NCBI taxonomy): Eukaryota > Metazoa > Chordata > Mammalia > Diprotodontia > Vombatidae > Vombatus > Vombatus ursinus. The sequence continues at coordinate 34,643,829 of NW_020954556.1, read as the reverse complement.
AAACAAACAGACTGAAAGAATATACATGTCAATATATCTATGGATTTATGACTGTATAAATATTTGTATGTATGTAGATAGATAGATAGTTACAGTAATAAAAATGTTTATATATATGTGCTACTGTACAAATATATTTCATAAAATTTTTAAAGTAAAATGTGAAAGTATTCAAATGAGATAAAAATAATATATTATTTTTAATTTTTATTAAGTATATATACCCTTTTGTGTTAATAAAAAGTACATAAAATTATTGGAAGGAGTAATATGATTTACTATCCTTAAAAAAAAAAAAACTCTGTTCATCACTTCGTGAAATAGCAATTCAAAGGTCTGGTTCTAATTTAGAAGATGCAGGAGCTTGAAGAAGCTTGCAAGAAGTTGGCTCAGATCCAGAAGCAGTCTGACAAATTCCTGCCTTCAGAGTTATGGAATGAGGGATAACACTGAGAGCAGGAATTCCTATTTAGATTAGACCTAGACCAAACCTAGATTCTGGGTTTGAAACAGAATCATAGATTTAGAGCCAACAACTAATATTAAGATGATGCAGTTATGTAAGGAAGTCTAGAAATGTGAATGAGGTAGTAGAATGATATAGAATGTTTGAGGAAATCATTGGAGGCTGGCTTCCCCTTGCCCAATTCTGATTTTCAAGGAGTCATTTTCTTCTTTAAGATTCTGGATCTCTTTTTCTAAATGATTGAATTTCTTTTCATAATCTACTTATTTTTCTTGGATTATTCTTATTTTTCTTTTTAGTTTTTCCTCAATCCCTCTCATTTGATTTTTAAAATCTTTTTTAAAGTTCTTCAGTGAATTCTTTTTGGGCAGGTGATCATTCGAATTACTCTTTGGGAGTAGGAGAGGGTTTCTTTGCTTCAGTATCTTCCTCTGAAGATGAACCCTGGACTTCTCTATTCCCATGGAAGCTCTCTATGGTTGGATTCTTTGCCTATTTTTTTGTAATAGTTTAGTTTTTGTAATCATCTCTAGTCCTGGGCATATGGGGGATGGTGTATCTGGCCTCAGATTCTATTTACTTCTCCCCTCTGACCTTGAACTAAAACCAAGACTTCCAGCCTCTAGTAAGTGACCACAGCCAGTGGCATCCCACCCCACTGCTTCTGCACCCACTGGGCATGTGTTGGTTTCCTCTTCACCCCCCTCCCATATTTGTGCAGCACAGCTAGGTCTGGTGTTCCTTATCAGCAGCCCTAGATCTTCCCCAGTTCAGATGTCCAACTCCCCTCACTCTCCCAGTGGTAAAAAGTTACTATGGCTTGAGCTGAGGCAGCCTTCCAACCCAGTTCAACCCAGGGCTTGCTGCTTGTTGTTTAATCAGCCCCTAACCTGGAGGTATTTACTCTTCATAGGGACAAAACTTCTTCCTGGGATTTTTCTTCAGATCTTCCTCAATTATCTCAGGAGGACCCCATTTTGCTGCTACTCTTATTTATTCTCACCACTTTAAGTTCTCCCTGGGTATTTTATCTCTTTTTTTGAGGAAAATTCTTGAGAACTTGGAATTTTCTGACCTACTCTGCCATCTTTCCAGAATCCTCTTCTTCACCAGATATTTACAAGGCATGTTTTCAGTCCCAGAAATTTTGGCAAATATTTAGGATCCAAAAAGAAAGAAAAATTTCCCTGCTCTTAAGCAGCACCAAGTGGGGTCATGAACAGTCAAACATGACTGAAATTACTAAACAACAACAAAGGAATTTACAGTCTATTGCTGAAGAGGAACTATTCATGAATAATTATATGTAAAATAACCATGAAATAAATATAAAGTAGTTTAAAGATAGAAGTCACTAATATTTAAGAAAATGGGGGAAAACACACACGGTTGCATGAGTTGAATATTGAAAGAATAAAAGATTCTATCAGGCAGAGGTACAGGGGAATGCATTCCAGGCATGCAAGACAGACTGATGTGAAGACACAGAGATGGAAGATGGAGAGCTATGTGTACAGAAGAGTAAAGACAGCTTAACAGACTACAGGGTAAAGAAATCTAAAAATAATAGCATAGAAAATTATGATAGGGTCAGTTTATGCAGGGTTTTAAAAGCAAAACTCATGATTTGATATTAAATTCTAAAATAAAAAAGGGAGATATTTGGATATATTGAGTAGGGGAGTTAAGGGAGTTAATTGGTCAGGTCTATGTTTTAAAAACATCACTTTGCCCCTCCCTAAATAATGGACTTAAATTGTTTTTTTTTTTCCCCTTTTAACCTCTCCTTCATACTCTCCATTCCAGTGTTGGGGTTTTGGCTGATAATGACAAATTCCTTACTGATTTTTATCATCTCTCTTACTCTTCACTAGATTCTCTCCCTGACCCTCTTATTTCCTAGTTGAATTTCATATGTCTGTGTCAAATATTTAATGTCTACATGTATGTTCCACCATTCTTTGGTTCAGATAAAAATTCATGAGATGCCTACCCCCCCACCTCTAGCTTCATATTTGTATGTTTTTCATCTTAGGCAAATCTATTATGTGATTTATTAAGTTCCTTTCTATACTTCTAATTTCTTGTGTATTCTTTTTTCCTTCTGTTTTCTTTTATTTTCTCTTAAAAAGTACTCAAATATTAATTGACTTCAACCTGAGGCCAACTTGGTTATTGGTCATCTCTTGCACAGAAGTGCCAGGCATGCTGCTCATTTACATGCTGTCTCACATTCCACAGTGGTTTACTCCACTCTCCAATATCCAAGGATGACTTCACTCTGAGAACAACTACTTTATTGGGAAGTTCTTGCTCAGAGCTACCATATTATGAGAAGTTGCAATCATGCTACTCACTATCCACACTACATGCTTTATCCCCATGTGAATACTGCCATGCACCTCCACTTTCCAATTCTCTTTTATTATCTTCCCAAACTAAAATGTAAATTTCATGAGAGTAAAGATTATTTTCTTATTCTTGAATCCCTGGAATTTAATACATTACCTGGCACATAATAAGCCTTAATAAATCTCTAGTTATCTATGTATTTATGTATGGGTGCATGCATGCATGTATGTATGTACATATGTGTATATGTATCTATCAATAATCAAATCATTACCAATCATGAAATCATCACAAATCGTCAAAGCAGAATAAATCCATCACTAATCATCATATAGTCCCTTTGCAATGGTCAAATTTGTTTGCCTTTCTGGTTTTCTTTTGATTCCTATGTTCCCAATTAAGAACTTCTGTTTATTTCTGGAATTTTCATTGAAAATTTGAAAGTCCTTCCTTCTATGAAATTCCACTTCCCCAGTAGAATTAGACTCAAATTTTCAGAGGGTTTTATTTTTGTTTTTAAAGAATATATATTGTGAGGGACTGTCTGACGCCAGCTACTGCCAGGTGGAAGTTGTGCCAACGTGGGACGTGAACTGGGTACCAGAAAGTAACCGGAGCTTTTGCTCCCGAGGCAGAGGCGGTGCTGGACGGAGTTGTGGCGTACTGGGATGAGATCTGGGGTCGGAGAGGTAACCGGAGCTCACGCTCCCGAGACTGGAGCGGTGCTGGATGAAGCTGTGACAGGGTGGGGAGGAAGCGGGGTACAGGGAAGTGCCGGAGCGCACACTCCTGAGGCAAGGACGGTGCCGCTTGGGAGGGGGACGGCAGAGAACGAGCTCTCTCTGTCTAGCCTCCTTCTTTAGGTACTACGCTGACCCCAGACGCCTCCTTCCTGTGACCAAACCTGACTTGCTGAGTCACATATGCTCCCTAGGTGTAGCACTGACCCCAGACACCTCCCCCCGGTATCTGGACCCGACTTCCTGCGTCACGTATATTCTCCTTTGTCTATGCATTGATCCCTCACGCCTCCTTCCAAATCTCTGGGACCCACTTCCTGTGCCACGTATGCTTCCTTTGTCTGGACACTAGCGCTGGACATCCCTTTTTGATATTTGATCCTCGACGAGTCACTATGGGCGGGCTGAGGAGGTGGGACGATGAAGGTACTAAAAAGAGCTGCAGGGAGGCGGGGTGGAGTCGGCTTTTGCTCCTGCTCGCGCATGTGCCTTCCTGCCTGGCCTTGCTGTGATGATTATTGAATAAAGTTCAGGTTTTTGCACCCCTGATCGGCTCGTTTCTGGTAAACCCAGGTGGCCGCAGATGATTGGTGAGTATGACTCTGGTTGGCTGATTTGGCTGTAAGAGTGTGTGCAGTTTGGACAGGCACAATATATATATATATGCACATATATATACATATATATATTGTGTGTATGTATACATATATGTATGTGTGTATATATGTATGTATGCATGTATGTATGTATATATGTATTTCCTTTTGGAATATCATTCCGATATTTCCTTTTCCTTAGGTGGTAACTGTCAAGTTTTGTTGGATCCTGGCCATGAATCCTTTATAACAGAACTTCTTCCTTCTGGTAGTTTGTAGTATTAAAATATTATTTTCATTTTCCTGGAAGCTCTGAATTTTTGTTATAATGTTGCTGAGAGTGTTTATTTTAGAGTTCCTTTCAAATAGGCAGCAGTGGATTCTTTTTATTTTCATTTTTCCATCTGGTTCTAAAAGACATAGACAATTATCATTTGCTGTTTCTTGGAATACACTATACAGGCTCATTCACTTATTTATGTATTCATTCATTTACCTTTTTTACTCGTTTATTTACTTTTATTTTTTATTTTTTAATTAATTTACTTTTAGTTTTCAATACTTGCTTTCATAAGATTTTGAGTAATAAAATTTTCGCCCTTCACCCCTCCTCCCTTCCCAAGATGGCACACGATCTGACATAGGGTACACATATATCATCTTATTAAACATATTTCCACATTAGTCATGTTGTGAAAGAATGATCAGAACAAAAGACAACAACCATGAGATAGCAAAAAAAGAAAAAAATAGTATGCTTTGATCTGCATTCATACTCCATAGTTCTTTCTCTGGATGTGTATATGTGTATGTGTACTCATTTTTCATCATGAGTCTTTTGGAATTGTCTTAGATCTTTGCAATGCTCAGAAGAGCTAAGTCTAACAAAGTCAATCATGGCACAATGTTGCTGTTTCTGTGTACTGAGTTCTAATGTTTCTGCTCACTTCACTCACCATCAGTTCATGTAAGTCTTTCCAGGTTTTTCTGAAGTTCGCCAGCTCATCATTTCTTATGGAACAATAGTGTTCCATTAAAATCATACATCACAATTTGTTCAGTCATTCCCCAATTGATGGGGATCCCCTCAATTTCCAACTCTTGGCCACCACAAAAAGAGCTGCTATAAATATCTTTGTACATGTGTCTCCTTTTCCCCCTTTTCTGATCTTTTTGGGATACAGACCTGGTAATGGTATTGCTGGATCAAAGGTTATGCACAGTTTTATAGTCCCTTGGGCACAGTTACAAATTATTCTCCAGAAACATTGGATTAGTTCCCAATGCCACGAACAATGCATTAGTGTTCCAATTTTCCCATAACTTCTCCAACATTTATCATTTTCGGGTTTTGTCATGTTAGCCAATCTGATAGGTATGATGTGGTACAGAGCTGTTTTAATTTGCGTTTCTCAAATCAATATCAAATGATCAAATAGAGCATTTTGTTCTCATATGACTACAGATACCTTAAATTTCTTCATCCAAAAACTACCTGATCATATCCTTTGACCATTTATCAAGTGAGGAAACTTACATATTTAATTATTAATCATAATCATCACATGGTTGGATTCTTAGATTCCCTCTTCTTGATCTTTGCTCCAGGTTAGTTTTTTTATAGCATATTATTTGCAATTTTTTGCCGTTTTTTAAAATATTTTTTTATTTTATTTTGGTACTTCTTTTTGTCTCAAGAAGTCATTGCTTTCTCTTTGGCCATTTCCAAACATCAGAATTCAATTCTTTGTGTGTGTTTCTTCTCTGATTTTATTTTTTTTATTTTTAATTAATTTATTTTGAATTATCAACAATCACTTCCATAAGCTTTTGAGTTTTAAATTTTTCTTCCTCTCCCTCACCACCTCCCTTCCCAAGATGGTGCACAATCTGATATAGGCTATACATATATATTCCTATTAAACATACTTTCATATTACTGATGCTGTAGGTAAGAATTAGAAACAATAGGAGGAACCACTAGAAAGAGGAAACAAAACACAACAGAAGAAAAAAATAGCAAACAGTATGCTTTGATCTGCATTCAAACTCCACAGTTTTTTATTCGGATGTGGATAGCATTTTCCATCATGAGGCCTTTAGAGATGTCTTAGGTCCTTGTATTGCTGAGAAGAGTTAAGTCTATCAATATTAGTCATTGCACAATGTGGCTGTTACTATGTACAATGTTCTCCTGGTTCTGCTCATTTCACTCAGCATCAGACCATACAAGTCTTTCCAGGTTTTTCTGAAGTCAGCATTCATCATTTCTTATAGCACAATAGTATTCCATTACATTCATATAACACAACTTGTTCAGCCATTCCCCAACTGATGAGTATCTTCTCAATTTCCAACTCTTTGCCACCATAAAAAGAGCTGCTAGAAATATTTTTGTACATGTGGGTCCTTTTCCCATTTGTATGATCTCTGTGGGATATAGCCCTAGAAGTGTTATTGCTAGGTCAAAGGGTATGCACATTTTTAAAGCCCTTTGAGCATAGTTCCAAATTGCTCTCCAAAATGGTTGGATCATTTCATAACTCCACCAACAATGCATTAGTGTTCCAATTTTCCCACATTTTCTCTAACATTTATCATTTTCCTGTTTTGTCATGTTGGCCAATGTGATACGCGTGATGTGGTACCTCAAAGTTGGTTTGATTTGCATTTCTCTAATCAATGGTGATTTAGAGCATTTTTTTCATATGACTATAGATGGCTTTAATTTCCTCATCTGAGAATTGCCTGTTCATATGCTTTGACCATTTATCAATTGGGAAATGACTTGTATTCCTATAAATTTGACTTAATTCTCTACATATTTTAGAAATGAGGCCCTTTTGAGAGACACTGGTTGTAAAAATTCTTTCACAATTTTCTACCTTCCTTCTAATCTTGGTTGCATTGGCTTTGTTTGTGCAAAAAACTTTTCAATTTAATGTAATCAAAGTTATCCATTTTGCTTTTTGTAATGTTCTCTATCTCCTGTTTGGTCATGAATTCTTCTGTTCTCCATAAATCTGATAGGTAAACTAGTCCTTGCTTTCCCAGTTTGCTTACAGTATCAACCTTTATATCTAAATCATGAACTCATTTTGACTTTATTTTGGTATATGGTGTGAGATTTTGGTCTACGCCTCGTTTCTGCCATACTCTTTTCCAGTTTTCCCAGCAGTTTTCAGCAAAGAGTGAGTTCTTATCCCAGAAGCTGGGGTCTTTCGGTTTTTCAAATAATAGATTTCGATAGTCATTGACTACTCTGTTTTTCATGCTTAACCTATTCCACTGATCCACCACTCTATTTCTTAGCCAGTACCAAGCAGTTTTGGTGATTGCTGTTTTAGAATACAATTTAAGATCTGGAATGGTTAGGCCACCTTCCCTTACATTTCTTTTCATTAGTTCCCTTGATATTCTGGACCTTTTGCTTTTCCAAATGAATCTTGTTATTATTTTTTTCTAACTCTATAAAATAATTTTTGGTAGTTTGATTGGTATGGCACTGAATAAATAAATTAGCTTAAGTAGAATTGTCATTTTTATTATATTAGCTCAGCCTACTCATGAGCAACTGATTTTTTTTCCCAATTATTTAGATCTGACTTTATTTGTGTGAAAAGTGTTTTGTAATTGTGTTCATAGAGTTCCTAGGTTTGTTTCAGGAGGTATACTCCTAAGTATTTTATAATGCCTACAGTAAGTTTAAGTGGAATTTCTCTTTCTATCTCTTGCTGTTGGGCTTTGTTGGTAATATATAGAAATGCTGATGATTTATTTTATAGCCTGCAACTTTACTAAAGTTATTTATTATTTCAAGTATTTTTTTACTTGATTCTCTATGATTCTCTAAGTATATCATCATATCATCTTCAAAGAGTTATGGCTTTGTTCCTTCTTTGCCTATTCTAATACCTTTAATTTCTTTTTCTTTTCTTATTGCTAAAGCTATTGTTTCCAGTACGATATTGAACAACAGTGGTGATAATGGACATACTTGTTTCATCCCCAATCTTGTTGGAAATGCTTCTAGATTGTCCCCATTATATATGATGCTTGCTGAAGGTTTTAGGTAGATGTTATTTATTATTTTAAGGAAGACTCCATTTATTCTTATGCTCTCTAGTGTTTTTAACAGGAATGGGTGTTGTATTTTGTCAAAAGCTTTTTCTGCATCTATTGAGATGATCATGTGGTTTCTGTTAGTTTTGTTGTTGATATGATCAATCATGCTGTTAGTTTTCCTAATATTGGACCAGCTCTGCATCCTTGGTATAAATCCTACCTGGTCATAGTGTATTATTTTTATGATACCCTGCTGTAATCTGTTTGCTAATACTTTATTAAAATTTTTTGCATTTATATTCATTAGAGAAATTGGTCTATAATTTTCTTTCTCTGTTTTGATTCTTCCTGGTTTAGTTATCAGCACCATATTTGTATCATAAAAAGAATTTCGTAAGACTCCTTCTTCACCTATTTTCTCAAATAGTCGATATAGCATTGGAATTAATTGTTCTTTAAATGTTTGATAGAATTCACTTATAAATCCATCTGGCCCTGGAGATTTTTTCCAAGGGAGTTCATCAATGGCTTGTTCAATTTGTTTTTCTGAAATGGGTTTATTTAAGTATTTCACTTCCTCCTCTGTTAATCTAGGCAATTTATACTTTTGCAAATATGATCCATTTCACTAAAATTGTCAAATTTATTGGCATACAGTTGGGCAAAATAATTACTAATTATTGTTTTAATTTCCTTTTCCTTGGTGGTTGATTCACCCTTTTAAATTTTGATACTGGTAATTTGGTTTTCTTCTTTCTTTTTTTTAAATTAAATTAGCCAAAGGTTTATCTTTTTTATTGTTTTGGTTTTTTTTTTTAAAGTCAGCTCTTAGTTTTATTTATTAGTTCAATAGTTTTCTTAATTCAATTTTTAAAATTTCTCCTTTGGTATTCAATATTTCTAATTTGGTGTTTAATTGAGGAGTTTTAATTTGTTCTTTTTCTAATTTTTTTCTTTTTTAGTTGTATGCCCAATTTATTGATCTCCTCATTTTCTATTTCATTCAGGTAAGCATTTAGAGATATAAAACTTCCCCTAAGAACTACTTTCACTGCATCCCATAAGTTTTGGTATGTTGTCTCATTTTGCCATTTTTTTTTTTTGCTTAGGCAGTTGGGATTAAGTGACTTGCCCAGGGTCACACAGTTAGTAAGTGTCAAGTGTTCAGTCTGAGGCTGGATTTGAACTCAGGTCCTCCTGACTTCAGGGCTGGTGCTCTATCCACTGTGCCACCTAGCTGCTCCTTGTCATTTTCTTGAATGAAATTATTGATTGTTTCTATGATTTGTTGTTTGACCCAATCCTTTTTTAGAATTAGATTATTTAGTTTCCAATTATTTTTTAGTCTATCTTTTTATGGTCCCTTATTACGTATAATTTTTATTGCATCATGATCTGAAAAGGATACATTTAATATTTCTGCCTTTCTACATTGGATTGTGAGATTTTTATGCCCTAGTACACGGTCAATTTTTGTGTATGTGCCATGTACCATTGAGAAGAAAGTATATTCCTGTCTATCCCCATTCCATTTTCTCCAGAGGCCTATCATACTTAACTTTTTAAATATTCTATTCACCTCCTTAACTTCTTTCTTGTTTATTTTATAGTTAGATTATCTAGTTCAGAGAGGGGGAGGTTGAGGTCCCTCACTAGTACAGTTTTGCCATCTATTTCTTCCTGTAACTCCCTGAACTCTTCCTCTAAGAATTTGGAAGTTATACCATTTGGTGCATATATGTTTAGTAATGATATTACTTCATTGTCTATGGTGCCTTTTAGCAGGATGTAGTTTCTTTCCTTACCTCTTTTGATAAGATCTATTTTTGCTTTTGCTTTGACTGAGATCAGGATTGTCATCCCTGATTTTTTTACTTCAGTTGAAACATAATGTATTTTGCTCCAGCCTTTTACCTTTACCCTGTGTGTATTCCTCTGTTTCAAATGTGTTTCCTGTAAACAACATATTGTAGGATTATGTTTTTTTAATCCATTCTACTATCTGCTTCTGTTTTATGGGAGAGTTCATCCCATTCACATTCACGGTTATGATTGCTATCTATGTCTTTCTCTCCCTCCCCCCCCCCCCATTTATGCTTTTCTTTCCCCTTTCTCCTTTTTCCTCCTCACTAGTGTTTTACTTTGGACCACCACCTCCCTCAGTCCTGCTTCCCTTCTATTAGCCCTTTCCCTTTTCTTCTCCTTTACCCTTACTACTTTTTCCCTCCTTTCTATCAACCATCCCTTTTCTTTCTGCTTTTCCTTCCTACTGCCTATAGGGCTACTTAGATTTCTATTCCTAACTGATTATGTTATTCCCTTCTTGAACCAAATCTGATGAGAATAAGGTGCAAACAATGCTCATCTCCCTCCCTTCTTTCCCTCTACTGAAATTGGTTTTTGTGTCTTTTCCTGTAATGTAATTTATCCTTGTCTGTTTCCTCTTTTCTCTCAGTACATATTCTTAGATCAGACTAATCCACTTACTTGGATCCATTTAACTCACTTGATCAGATTTTTTTTCATCATTACATCATAGTCAACTTATATTCACCCCCTTTATGTGTATCCCTTGAACATGGTGTAATAACAATACAGTTCTCAACAATTACAAGTGATATCTTCCCTTGTAGGGATATAAACAGCTAGCTCTTACTAACAACATGTTTTATTTTTCTGTCCCATTTACCTTTTTATGTCTCTCTTGAATCTTGTACTTGAAGATCAAATTTTCTGTTGAGCTCGGGTCTTTTTGTCAGGAAGGTTTGGAAGACCCCTATTTCATTGAATATCCATCTCCTCCCCTGAAAGATCATGCTCATTTTCACTGGGTAGTTGACCCTTGGTTGTAATCCAAGTGTCTTTGCCTTACAGAATATTATATTCCATGCCCTATGGTCTTTTAATGTAGAAGCTGCAAAGTCTTGTGTAATCCTGACTGTGGTTCCAAGATATTTAAATTTTTTCTTTCTGGTTGCTTGGAGTATTTTGTCTTTGACTTGGTAATTTTGGAATTTGGCCACTATATTCTTTGGCATTTTCAATTTGAGAACTCTTTCAGGACGTGATCGCTGCATTCTTTCTACGGCTATTTTATCCTCTGGTTTTAGGATCTCAAGGCAGTTTTCCTTGATGATTTCCTAAAAGATACTGTCCAGGCTCTTTTTTTCATCATGATTTTGAGGTGACCAATAATTTTTAAATTATCTCTCCTAGACTGATTTTCCAGGTCAGTTGTTTTAGAAATGAGGTATTTTATGTTTTCCTCTATTTTTTTCATTCTTTTGTTTCTGTTTGACTGATTCTTGCTCTCTCATAGATTAATTAGCTTCCATTTGCCCACTTCTAATTTTTTAAAAAATTACTTTCTTCTATTGGATTTTGTCCCTCCTTCCTCTTTTGACCAATTGTATTTTTTAGGAACTGATTTTCTTCAGTGTACTTTTTTCCAGTTGGCCAACTGTATTTTTTTTTTACAGCTGAAAACAAAGTTTATTGAAGATTCACCATATTAGCTAGACTCTTAAGGAGTCTGAGCATCTATGGGCTATTGCCTAGATTGTCAAAATCTGAGCATCTTAATGGAGACAAGATGGACCTTATACACAGAAAGACCGTGGGAGAGTGGCCAAGTAGTCCATGAGGTAATAGAATTCCCAAGGTGGGAAATGGAGCGTAGGTGGGACCAAGGGTGGAAAGTGGTTTGAGACCATAGGGAGGCAAGACAATAGAAGGGACATTGTGTGTAGCCACAACAAAAGACCAGTTGATGGGATTATAGCCTCAGGGGACTGCCAGAGATTTGGCCATGTGGGAAAGTGGGTTTTTCCTTTCTGGGGTCCAGATCCCAACCCCATCATCCCCCCTTCAACCAAATAGGAACCCAAATTCTTTTGGGGTAAGGGGTGAAGTTCTCGGCTTCTGAAACTGCTTCCTACTGCCAAGGGGCATAGAGCTGTCCCTGCCTTGAGGGGGTCCCAAAGATGAGGTTGACTGGAACCAAGCACAGGCTGCATCCAGGGAATGATGTGGGGACATTGGCCGGTACTTGCTTTTTGCTACCAACTGTAGGTGAATGGCCCATAGTCTGGAAGACATAAATCTGACAGAAAAAACTGCAGGGCCCAGATACTAGATTTAGGGCCCAACTTTGAGAGGATAAAACATCCTTAGCTCTGTTTGGATTCAGATAATTCAGTTTTTCAACCATGCAGTATCAAACCCACCTCATAGCCAGATCAGGAATAGCCAGGTGGGTAACATTCCCTTTCAAAGGAATATAATGGGGAAACTGAGCCAGGAGGATTCCATCTTAGACTGAGGCTAAAATTGTCCTCTCAACTTTTCCCAATGCTAACTTCCCACCAGTATCACATTCTCTGAGTAGCTTGTGGCATTTCTCTCAAATGGTGGATTATTGATTATCGATGGATTATGATCCATCAGACAACTCAAAATAAAATCCTATGAGCTTTTACCTCAAACAACAAGTTTTACTAATCAGAGCTTAGGAAATTTTCCCAGGATTTACATCTCAAACTTATAATGTAAAAAGCCAATCATTAGAGATTTCTATACACTTGCAAATTCTCAGCAAGTCATAACCCAAACAAGCTTTTCAGCTATTCTACACATTAAAACAATAACCAACAATAGCCAAATTATTTTTGCGGTAAGCAAATTATGAAAAGTTGCTTGACATAACTGATACAAAAAGTTCCCCAATTTGAAACATGAAACAAATCCATTACCAATCAGGTGACTTCAATTTTGTTAAATGCACTTCCAAATTACTTTGCACAGAGAATCAACATCTCATCATTAACAGTTAAAACTACAAATTTAAAAGAGCATGCTTACCCAAGTTTGGAGGCAGGCTTCATTACCTTGAGCAGGATGTGCTGAACCTGGGTGATGCTTCCAGGCAAAGGTTGCCATAGGGCCCAAGGCCATTGCCAGAGGGCCCATGTTGTAGCTGCTGCCCCTCTCCCCTCCTTCCAGTCTTGGCTGGAGAAAAACTTGGGGTTAGGCAGTTTCCCTGTATGGGCCACCAAAATGATGCAGTTTAGGGGTTTAGGGGTGTGGGACCCCAAAATCACAACACGCAGGTCCTGCCTGAAAGAGTTCAACTCAAGCCTTCTTTCAGCCAAAGACATGGTTTATTAGAACATCCATCATATTGGGCAGATTCTTAAGGAGTCTGAGCATGGGTAAGCAGTGGCTAGATTTTCAGAATCTAAGCCCCAGCTGTATTTTTTAAGGACTTGTTTTCTGCAATTAATTTTTGTCCTTCTTTTTTCCAAGCTATTGACTCTCTCTTGTATACCTCTCATTTGACTTTTAAAATCCTTCTTGAGCTCTTCTAAAAAGGCTTTTTGGGCTTCAGACCAATTTATATTCCCTTTTGATGTTCCAGATGTGGGTTTGTTGACAATGTTGTCCTCTTTAGAATTTCTGCCTTGGTTTTTGCTGTTCTCATAGTATCAATCTATTGTATGTTTCTTTTTGCTCATGTGTTTGCTTATTTCTTGGCCTCTAAAGAGATTGAGCTCTCCTGCTGGGGAGCAGAGAGCACTGAGCCAAACTTCTTGTGTTGGGAGCCTAGGGCCTAGTCACTGGCTTTGTGTGCTGGGGCCTCTGATGTTGGCAGTTGGAGACTGTAGGGTTCTGGCAGCTTACCTGGTGTTGGGCTGGAATCAGCAATGCTAGAAATCTAGGGCAACTCTAGGTTGCCTACTACTTCTTTCCTTTTGCTTTCTTCAGCTCCTTTCAGATGGATGTTGCAGGGTGTTTATCTACCTGGGGCCTTTTGTGGTGCTGCTTCCCTTTTTTGCTGAGGCACTGGGAGCCCTGGTTGTGGTCGAATGCCGAGGCATCTGATGGCTTTCCAAGCTGGTCTTCACTGATTTCCAAGCCCTCACTGAGGCACTCAGGGGTCCAGGTGTTTGTGTTTGCCTGCTCCAGCATCTGGGTTTCAGGATCTCCTTCTGGTATGCTGAGGTGGGGCTCTCTGTTAGCTTGCCGTACTACTTCCTTTCCCCGAGGGCAAGAGGGGCCTTTCCTGTTAATCCCTCAGGCTACCTGGGCTACAGGACTGCTGCATTCTGTCTTTTTTCTGGTTCAGCTCTTCCAAAGTTTTTCCTTGTGCAATACCTTCTAGACTTTCAGAGTTTAACATAGGAGGGTAAGAGCAATTTACTTCTTACTCCACCATCGTGGCTCCTGGAAGCGGAAGTCTAGAATTAATTTCTTGATAAGGTCACCAACTTTTGTCCTAAACTTTTAATTCTCCTTCCCATACTTTCTTCCCTTTCTGTCCTTCAATTTAAAATTACTTTTTATATCTCTTTGTTCATTTATTGTGGATATTCTTGTAGTTCTTATAGTAAGGTCATTCTTTTCTATCATGTGCTGTATAGAATTATTGTGAAGTTAATTTCTTTATCTAAGCTTACCTCTTGTTCTTCTTTCAATCAATCTACAATATTCAATGATTGTATTTGGCATTTTCTTCTGCTTAATATTATCTCCAGTTTCTTGACTGGGGCTTTCAGCTTGGCTTACCCTCTGCTCATTGCTATTCTCTTGGACAGTAGTAGAAGACTCTTATTTGTGCTGGATATGGTGGATAGGACTAGTCTTGATCTTCAGTAGGAAGTCTGGCCTCAGGTTCCTGGGCAATTGATTTGAGTTCTGACTATTTAGTTTCCTTTTCCCTTTTTATATTCTTTAACCCAACTGTTTACAATGGTTTGACCCTGTCTACTATTTTGGTGGCTGGATGTTCTGCTTGGTACTGATCCATCCTTGTCTTCTGCTCTGGTTTGTCAATGTCTATGTGTACAGTGCGCCTTTTTCCTACTCTAACTTGTTTCTACTTCTTAGAACATCCACATATTTCTCATAGTTTGTGTGTGTGTGTGTGTGTGTGTGTGTCCTATATTAGACTAGATAGAGTTGCATATATCTTTGTTTATTTTCTAGTGCAATTTTAGAGCTTTACTAATGTATTTTTTTTGTATCCTTCAAAGATTTAACTTGCCACTTTCTTTGTAGTAGGGATATTTTTTTTCAAGTTTGTGTTGGATTAGACGCTAGCTGAGAACAGTTTTGACTATTTCTGTAACTTTGTGATTCTCAGACCCAGATACGGGGAGAACATAAGATCATAAGTAGACCACTTTTATCTTATTCTTTTCATAAGCCACAGTAGGTGAAATGGGGAGAATTTCTCCAAAATTATTTTTGTCCTTTTGTTTTTAAAATAATTTCTTCTCTTATACCAGCGCTAGATTATGCCTTATTATTTTTATAGACACTATATAATGACATAGAACATTAATGTAGAGATCTTCTGCATATTCTTTTATTTTCCATTAGAAATTATTTCCCCTAATCCTGTAAACTAATATCCCCTAAATTTATATGTCTATTTTTAATAAAAGAAGCTTTGATGGCTTCAGATTTCTTTTCTTATTCTTTTTTTTAATAACCAGAAAACTACCCTATCTCCTTCCTCAGTAGAGAATACTATCTACAAGGTTAGTTCTAAATTCCATTTGAAATTGCCACCTCAGGGCACATTGTAATTTTATAGAAATGCAATAGAAGGTAGAAAAAGACTTATTAAAAGAATGTGTTTAGAGTGAGATTTTTTTTTCAGCACAAGTCTAACATTGAAACTGTCACTTTTTTAGTATTATCACATATTTCAGAATGCATTGCTCTGTAGCCATTCATTACTGGAGAAATAGAAATATTAGAAAAAGAATGAGATGGCCTTACAGTAGGGGAAGAGAAATAGAAGTATTTTCAAGCTGGGATTTTAATATTAGGAAATTTTCATTTACTTTGAGACTTTTATTATTTCGTGAGGTATCTTTATCTCCATGCAAAACAATTCATGTGATCAGCTAGTGTGCCCAGATGATAACATGTCTTACACCATATCATAACAGTCTAAATGATTTATGTTACTGATAGAGTCAGATGGAAGAGTATTGATACTTCCATATTACATATCCATATTAAAGTTAGGACCATTAAGCACTTGATTGTATTGTAACTACATAACTATGTTAGAAAAGAGCAGTCAGTTTGGTTATTAGAATGTAGAATATGTATTTTATACTGTCCAAATATGAACCCTAGAAATATCATTTAAATAATTAAAGAATACTGAATCAATGACATCAAGGTGCATAGTTTAAGACTGATACATGATATTGTTTTATATACATTTGCCATGTTTTGGGAAATTTAAGAAAAATACATATTGTGCTCTTATTCTTTTCTTTACAGCATCATAAAAATATAAGAAACTTCAAGTGATTTGATAAATTCTAGGCCACCAGCATGTATCTCATCCACTTGTTACTAACCCTATCAAAAAAGGAAATGAAATTAGTCTGGAATTGTTTTGTTTCTTATTGTAACCATTCTGGCATGTTGGAATCACTATTTCCTTATCTAGAGTTTTTATGACACATTCAAGAAATTTTCTAGGACTTGTAGTCAATATCACTGTGTTTTTTTTAGATTTTATTCTCTTACTTTAAAAAAGGGATATTTGCCTTCAATGATGCTTATTTCATTATTTGCTATCTTTCAAAAATCATTGACAGTATTTCAGTTGTCATATTTATCAGTTCTTTCAGGAGTTAAGAATATACTTGCTCTGTGACAGATGACTTGAACTCTTAAAGTACTGTCTAACTCATCTTCTATCTATACTTTGGGTATCACCTAATCCCATATTAGCCATATTCATTCATTCTTTCTCGTTTAGTGGTCATTCTCCCTGAAAATGAAAATAGAAGAGAAAATAGAAGGAAAACAAGATGTTATTAATTCTGACTTCTTTATGACATGAATCATCATAATTTTTTCCATCTTTAATGGCAGTCATGTATTTTTCAGTCCTACTTCCTCTCTTTAGCTAAATCGATACTTGTTATTTTTAGTTTTCCTCAATGTCATTGATTCATTCTGAGATTTATTACTCCTGACAATAATCTCACAGTACTGTATTTTGCTTTTGTGTTTTTCTGTAATTTGTCCCAGCCTACAGTTTCAGAATATGTCTTAAAATCTAAGGTTTCTGAACTTATATGTACCAAAATATTTAATAGCAGCTCTTTTAATGGTGGCAAAGAATTGGAAATTGAGAGGATGCCCATCAATTGGGAAGTGGCTGAACAAGTAGTTGTATATGATTGTGAAAGAAGATTATTGTGCCATAAGAAATAAGAAGCAGGATGCTTTCATTAAGAAAAAATATCTAGACAAACTTACATGAACTGATGCAAAGTGAAATGAGCAGAACCAGTAGAACACTGCACACAGTCACAGCGATATTGTATGATGATCAACTGTGAATGATTTAGCTTTTCTCAGCAATACAATGATCGAAGACAATTCCAAAAGACTTATAATGGCAAATGTTATCTACCTCCAGAAAAAGGATTGATGGAGTCTGCATGCAGATTTAGTCATAATTTTCCTTTATTTTCTTTGCTTTTCTTCTTCTTTTTTTTTCCTGGTCTGAATTTTTTATTGTCACAACATGACTAACATGGAAATATGTTTTGCATAACTGCACATGTATAACTTTTATGAAATTGCTTATCTTCTCAATGAGATGGAATGTGAAGGAGGGAAATGATTTGGAACTTAATAAATTTTAAAGGATATTAAAATTATTTTTAAATGTAACTGGGAAAAATAAAATATTAAATCATGAAAAAAAATCTAAGGTTCTGAAAAATCTAAGAGTTCACTGTGCATTCATATTGGTCCCTTTCAGAATCTTCCTTTTCAAAACTATTTCTACTTCTGCCTTCAAAAATTTCTTTCTTAAAAAATCTTCCTATCTTTATTTCATTAGTTATCTATCCCCTAAACAACTTCAGGCAATGGGATCTCTGCCTGTACCCCATTTCTCTTGTATTTATTTTTATCTTATATGCTTATGTAGTTCAACTTAAGACAATTAATCATCAATATCCACTTAATCATATGCAGAGTAATCCGCAAAATATTTCTGGTCAAATTCATTGACTATTCAATATGAATAGCATTGATCCAAGCCGTAGTCAGATCCTGAGGTAAAGAAGACAAAGTTGTTACCATCAAGGAGCATATGTTCTAGTAGTAAAGATACCACACCGGTAAGTGTAAGCCATGTGCCATTGGTCAAGTCTATCATATAAGATGATTGGAATAGATGCTCTCTCTGGTCTCTTCTAGAAATAAATCTGAAAATCTAACATCTGCCATTATTAGCTTGTGTGATTTTACCTCCCTAGGTCTCCATTTTTCTATAAAATTTTGGTATTCACTTAAATGGTTTATATTTCTATTTATAGCTCTAACATTCTATAATACTGTGTCTACATATACCCACAACACAAAGCAGAACACAGTAAGACATAAGAAAACAATGGTATGGAAATGGCAATAGAGAGAGAAGAAGACTCGGATATAAAAGACCTATGTTTGAGTCTTGATTCTGCCATATGATCAAGGAAAATTAATCAAATATCTTTGGCCTTTCCTTTCTTCATCTGCAAAACGGTTATTGTTATGATAGTATATCAATTTACACTGAATATACTAATACTAATATGTTTTTAGAAAGAAAACATATAAATGTAAGTAATTTCTATAGGAGAAATAGAAATGAAGTGCTGCATTGAGAAACTCATTTTTTCACTCTGACCTCTCACTTTCCTCAGTTTCCAAGAGTGCTAACAGTCAGTAAACATTTATTCAGTGCCTATCATAAGCCATGCAGTATGGGAATTTCTCAGAATATAAAAAGAGGCAAAAAACAGTGCTTGCCTTCCAGGAGCTCACAGGAAAAAAAAAGGGGGTGGAGAAAATAAGCAAACAAGATGTATAAAGGATAAATAGAAAAAAAAGAAGGAAGGCATTGTAATTAAGAGAAGTTGGGAAGGGATTCCTGTAGAAGATGTATTTTTAGTTGAGACTTAAAGAAGTTAGTAGGTGGAGGTAAGGAGGCAGAACATTCCAGGCATTCAGATGAGCCAGAAAAATGTCCAGAGATGAGAGCATGAGTGTCAGTTTAGATTTGTTTTTTTTTTTTTCCCCGCTGTGACATCCTCCAAAAATTCCCATCTGGAACATGACCTTATTACTATCAATATAAGCTTGGATTTCTGTTGACTCAAGGGTATCTCTAATTAAATATTCTACCTCTTCAAACTCAGTCTATTTAAAGCAGGGCTTCTTAAACTTTTTCCACTCATGACCTCTTCAGCATTTTTTAAACTGTGGGTAATGACCCCATATGGGGTGTTGAATTTTAAAGAATAATTTCCTCCTCAATTGGCCCTGTTATTCAAAACTTTGCCCATAGTAAATAATATGCATTGGATTGTTTTCACCTTCGAGTTTGCTTACAATTCAATGTTATCAATTTCTTTCAACTCAATTTTTAAAAACCATTGATGTATTTGGCAAATTTAAGAAACAGTTCTGGGTACAAAGGAGGTAAAGACACAAATAAAATGGTGCCAGTACTCAATAAATACTTATTTCACTGGTGAAGATATAGCATACATAAATAAAAGTATAATAAAAGATAAACTAATAACTAAGATCTTGTGGGATCAAGGAATATTTATCCATGCTGGTGATACTGAACCTGAAACTTGAAGGACTCCAAGAGCAACAGTTGGGGAGAGAGTACCTTCTAGGCGTCGAAGTGACCTTAAGTAAAAATGTGTTAGGGTGGAAAGTGAAATGTGGAATTCAGGTAAAAGCTAACATACCAGTTTGGCTTAAATTCTGAGGACATGCAATAGAATGATGCAACATAAAGACATGTTGTAGCAAGATTTTGGTGGATATTAATTACCACATTGTAGAGCTTGTAATTTACCCTAGAGGCAACAAGTAGCAACTGATGTTTTCTGGGCATTGAAGAGGTAATAAGGGCATGGACAGACATGGTAGCTATAAATTTGGCAGTGGATGTGTTTAGAAATACATTGGCTACATAGGAAAGTGATAGAGGAGAAAGAGTCTAAGATAATTTAGATTTTATATCTCAGATGGTTCACTGGGTAACAGGGAAGATTGTGGTGTCCTCAACAGAAATAGGAAAGTTTGGAAAAGAAGTGTATGCATTGGGGAAGGTTATGTGCTCCATTCTAGATTTGCTGAATTGAGATGCTAACAGGATATGAAAGTAGAAAAGCCAGTAAATCAGTTTATAACAGAAAATTGAGTTTATTTATTTAATGAGGCAATTGGGATTAAGTGACTTGCACAGGGTCACACAGCTACCAAGTGTCAAGTGGCTGAAGCTGGATTTGAGCTCAGGTCCTCTGGACTGGTGCTATATCCACTGTGCCACCTAGCTTACCTATGTAGGGGTGACTATTAAACCCAAGTGACCTAATGAGACACTAAGGGAAATAACGTAGAAAGGAGAAAAGTTCTAGGGGTAAACTCTTGTGGGACACCCAAACATAATGGCTAGGATATAGATAATAAAAAAGAATACTGAGAAGGAATGCTCAGACATGAGGAAAACTCATAATTAGAAGGGAAAATGTAAATCTTGAGGCAGTGAGTATGAAAATTTTACATTGCATGTCCCAAGTGCCCAAGCCTCTCCTACCTCTAAAAAATATTGATTTGCTATCCTCCATTTGTTGGATGAACCTGGGGCCAGACAGCTTTGGAGAAGAACCAAGAGCCCACCTTCCCAATCTTTTGCTCATCCTGACTTACTTCACTAAGACAGATGATTTGGGAGATGTAGTGACTTAAAGTAAACCATGATTATATCACAGAGGACCAGATTTAAGAAATCTGAAAATGGACTGAAATGAAAGCAGTCAGACTGTTTGGTTCTATTCTGTGCTCTGACAATAATCCTGGGTCTTCATTTCCACCACTGTAAAATGATTCAGTTGAACATTTCAGTCTCCAATATCACTTCCAACTCCAATAATCTGTGAATATATTAGGGCTATATTAGTATATTTGGACTCAATTTGACTTTTATCTCAGCTCAACTTCAACTTCAGT
The DNA here is from genome assembly GCF_900497805.2 of Vombatus ursinus. Classification (NCBI taxonomy): domain Eukaryota; kingdom Metazoa; phylum Chordata; class Mammalia; order Diprotodontia; family Vombatidae; genus Vombatus; species Vombatus ursinus. Next base: position 34,622,548 of record NW_020954556.1, on the reverse strand, counting down.
TGAGTTGAATGGGGAGTCTCTCCTCCCTGTGACCTTGGACGAAGCACTACCCTCAAACTAACTGTGACCCTAGTCAAGTCAATTAACCTCCCACAGGTTCAGTATCATCAACTTTTTTTTTAATTTTTAATTTTTTTTTAATTTTCAACATGTGTTTTTTAAAACTTTGGGTTACAAATTTTCTCCCTCCCTCCCTCCCCACCCACCCTCATTGAAAAGATAAGCATCTCGGTACAGTTTATAGATGTGTAGTCATGCAAAACACTTCCATAGTAATTCTGTTGTGAAATACTAAGTATATTTCCCTTCATCTTAACCTACCCCCAATTTATTCTATTCTCTCTTTTGACCCTGTCCCTCCTCAGAAGTGTTTGCTTTTGATTATCCCCTCCCCCAATCTGCCCTCCCCTCTATCAACCCCCTGCTCTCTTGTCCCCTTCCCCCCTTATTTTCCTGTAGGGTAAGATAGATTTCCATACCCCACTGTGTGTGTTATTCCCTCCTTAAGCCAAATCCTATGAGAATAAGATTCACTCATTTCCTCTCACCTTCCCCCATTTTCCCTCCACTGTAAAAGCCTTTTTGTGTCATTTCATGGGAGATATTTTACCTCATTCTACAACTCCCTTTCTCTTCCTCCCAGTATAATCCTCTCTCACCCCTTAATTTTATTTTCCAGATATCACCCTTTCATTTAACTCACCCTGTGCCCTCTATGTATCTATTTATACACACACATAATTTTTCCCTCCCACTACCCTAATACTGACAAAGGACTCATGAGTTACAAATATCATTTTTCCCTGCAGGAATGTAAACAGTTCAACCTTAGTAAGTCTCTTATGATTTCTCTTTCCTATTTACCTCTTCCATGATTCACTTGAGTCTTGTATTTGAAGGTCAAATTTTCCATTCAATTCTGGTCTTTTCCACAGGAATGTTTGGAAGTCCCCTATTTCATTGAATGATCATTTTTTACCCTGAAGAATTATACTGTTTTGCTGGGTAGGTGATTCTAGGTTATAGTCCTAACTCCTTTGCTGTCTGGAATATCATAATCCATGCCCTCTGGACCCTTAATGTAGAAGCTGTTAAATCTCGTGTTATCCTGATTGTGTTTCCACAGTACTTGAATTGTTTATTTCTGGCTGCTTGCAATATCCTTTCCTTGACCTGGGAATTCTGGAATTTGGCTATAATATTCCTAGGAGTTTTCTTTTGGGGATCTCTTTCAGGAGGTGATCAGTGGATTCTTTCCATTTCTATTTTGCCCTCTTGTTCTAAAATATCAGGGCAGTTTTGCTTGATAATTTCTTGAAAGATGATGTCTAGGCTCTTTTTTTGATCATGCCTTTCAGATAGTCCAATAATTTTTAAGTTCTCTCTCCTGGATCTATTTTCCAGGTCAGTTGTTTTTCCAATGAAATATTTCACATTCTCTTCTATTTTTTCATTCCTTTTGATTAGTGTTACAGTGCCTTGATTTCTTAAATTGTCCCTAGTTTCCACTTTCTCCATTCTAATTTTTAAGGAAATATTTTCTTCAGTAATCTTTTGAACTTCCTTTTCCATGTGGCCAATTTTGATTTTTAGGGCATTCTTCTCCTCATTGGCTTTTTGAACCGACCTCTTTTGCCATTTGAGTTAGCCTATTTTTTAAGATGTTATTTTCTTCAGTATTTTTTTAGATCTCCTTTAGCATCACTCTCAGCTTTTCCTCTACTTCTCTTACTTGCTTCTCAAAATCCTTTTTGAGCTCTTCCATGGCCTGGGACCAATTCATATTTTTCTTGGAGGCTTTGGATGTAGGAGCTTTGGCTTCATTGTCTTCTTCTGGTTGTATGTTTTGATCTTCTTTGTCATCAAAGTAAGATAATATAATCTGACTCTTTTGGCGCTGCTTGCTCATGATCTCAGCCAATTACTTGAGTTGTAAACTCTTTGTTAAGGTAGGAGTCTGTTTCCAGTGTGGAGATGTACTGTCCCAAGCTTCAGGGGTTTTGTGCAGATGTTTTCAGTGATACTTCTAGGGACCTGTAAATTTTCAGTTCTTCCAAGGTGCTATGATCAAGAGCGAAGTGTTTACTCCTTTCCTGACCTGTGCTCTGGTCTATAAGCACTCTTTTCTGTCTTGGAACTGTGAGGAGGGTTTCCTCTCCACAGTCACTACAAGCTCCACTACGCCAGCACTCCTCCTAGCCCCAGGACCACCACCCAGGACTGTGACCCAGATCCAAGCATGGGTAAAGCAAGAGAATCCTGCACCAGCAGAGAGATTCCTGCAATCCCCCTCTGATCAGCCACTGGATTCCCCCTCAGTCTGTGGGCCAGAAGCTCAGGAAGCAGCCACCGCCCCAAGGAATGGGGCTGGGACCCAGAGCTCCTCTCTCAGCACTGTAGAAACAGAGTTTTCCCATTGACCTTCTAAGGTGTCTTTGGCATTCATGGGTTAAGAAGTCTGGAAACTGCCACAGCTGCCTGCTATTCAGTCCCCTGAGGCCTGCTCCAGGTTTGCTGTGGCCTGTGCACCCAGGCCACACTGTGCTCCTCTCCCAGCCTGGTGCGATATACCTTTCAGATCAACCACCCAGGCTGTCTTTGGTTGGAAATTTGTTTCACTCTGTCTTTTTGTGGGTTCTGCTGCTTTAGAATTTGTTTAGAGCCATTTTTTATAGATATTTGGAGGGGTTTGGGGGAGAGCTCAAGCAAGTCACTACTTTTACTCCACCACTTTGGCTCCACCCAGTATCATCAACTTTCAAATGGGAATAATAATGGGAACTACCTCAGAGGGTTGTTATGAGAATAAAATATTTTTAAAGCACTTAGCATAGGGTTTGGCACACAGTAGGCATTTAATAAATGCTTGTTTCCTTCCTTCTTTCCTTTTCTTTATTTCCCCCCTTTGTAAAATGAAGTAGGTGACTAGAAGAGCACTAAGTTGTCTCATAAGTCTAACATTCTGTTGCAGAATGATAGTTTATGAGATGAGTGAGAAATCAGGAAGAAGAAATTAAATTGATATCAAGCACTTCTGTAGCTCCTCACCTAATATAGCTAACTCTTTGGTATAAAAGTCACCACTATACTACAGTCCCCTAGGGATCAGTCTTCTTGGATGACAAGTATTAAGGAACAGCCAACTTTGGCATTTAGTCATCAATAATAAAGTTGGAAGAAACAAAAAGGGCCAATGTCCTCTTCTCAGTGTATCCTCCAATAGGTAATGGTATCCTGGAACATTTGTCCCTATCTCGGCTGATATCTACTCTACCCATTAACTCTGAGCCAAAATCTACCTAAAGCAGAGGACTAAGCCATCCCTTCCATCCTTAATTATCTCCAATGACTCCCTGTTATCTCTGGCTTTTAAACTCTTTACACCTTGTCCCTTTCTTACCTTTCTAATCTTCATACATGTAAGTAGTGTATTTGTTTTTCTTCATACACAATGCTCCATTTATCTTCTCTCTTCCTTTGCACTGACTGTTCTGCATACCTGAAATTCTCTCCTTTCTGGGCCTCCAACTCTTATTATTTCCTTTAGAAGGACTTCCCTTGTCCCCTAACTTCTAGAGTTTTTCCTTCCACTCTGTGTGTATTTGGCACATTTTGATTCCTGTTTATATCTTCAATATTTAAATGTGAAGTGCCTGAGAACAGGTGCTTATTTTTATTTTTTCTCTATCCCAAGTGCTAAGTCCACTGCCTAGAATATAGTAATTACTTAATAAAAGCATGTTGATTATTGATTGCTTGCCTCAGGTGCAAAACTTCTTAATCTCAGTTGTGACATCTATGAAGAAGGACTTTTCAATAGCATCAAAACTTGAGGTTGGGTTAAGGAGGACAAAAGTTGGAAAACAATTCAATTTTTCACATAAGAGAGCATCAAGAACCTTTGATGGAGTGGTGGTGGGGTGAAAACATAAATTGAAAGGGCTATAGAAGCAATTTGGTCATGGGAAATGAATCAATGAATTGTATAATAGTTTAAGGAGATGGGAGAATGAAGTGAAAGACAGGGAAGATGTCAAAATTGTGTGTAAACATTTTCAAGCAATTTTAATGGTCATTTCCTCCAGGAAGTCTTCCCCAAATAAATGTTCTGTCAATTTTCTATTTTTTTAAATGTCAGCTAGAATTAGAAGTGGGTTTAGGAAACATTGTGAGTAGTAAAAGTTTCGTTTTAGGCACCCCAAAGTTTCATATATGGCCCTCACCTCTGTTCTCTTCAGTACACTCTCTTCTCCCAGATGATCTCCCACCCATGGCTGACATTTCTGGAGTTATATCTATTTCTTTTCCTCAGTTATCCTTATTCTACCCAGGGTTCCTTATGGTACTGCTAGGTTCATACCTTTTCTGTCTGTTAGGTGTCCATTTTTCCCAAAAAGTCCCTCACTCTTTCATTATCAATACCTTCCTCCTATGCCTGATTCCTTCAGGACCCTGCTGTGATTTGGTCATTTGTGAGATAAATTAATTTCTGCTAAGATATTGAATACTTTCATGTGTTATCTTTCCAGAGAAAATATCAGTCTCTCTTTCAGACCTAAGATTGTATTTTATTGTGTGTGTGTGTGGTAGCTTCCTTCTCTGGCTATTCCCTGGACCAGCTCCCCATCAATTCTTTGACCCTTCAATTACTTAAATGACTCCTGAGATCACAAAATCAGTGTGTTGATTATATATTTGTTTTTGTTACTTTATTACATTGAAAATTCCATTAGGGAAAGTACTATGCCCCTTTCTAAAGAGGTAATATACTTTTAATAACATTACTTCACTTATGTCCCTCAACAAGCATTAGAATTGTTTTGCTAAAAGGATAACACATATTAACAGTAAAGGGATGTAAAGGTATATTTGAGATATAATAGACTCCTTCCTTGGACACTAAGTTCTAAAGTATCCTGGACACTATATATTGTTTTTGTGCCTAACTTAACAAAGCAGCAGTGAAAGAGGGAATCTTTCTGCCTCCCTTGCCTACCCCAACATATGCCAGAATGGCAGGCACATGACCTTCCTAATCACACCTCAGGTTTTACTTTAAATGCTATTCACAAAGAAGTAATTTTCCAACCCAGAAATTTGACCTAAGTCTTAAGACTGGGAATCAGCTTCTAATTAATCAAAGGCATAGTGAGGTTCTGATCTTCATTACCCATAGTAATCTTTCAGAAATTAACAGAAATCAACATTATGTTGATAATCTAGAGAAATACCAGGCTTTGATTTACTGCTGGGGCAAAGTGGAACACAGGCAGGAGGGTGCTGGAGGCAGATTGCATTGGCTCAGGAGAGCAGATTATAAAAATTTCAATTTACAATTCTGAAAGTGAAAAATGCTACAAAGCAAGATTTGATTTATTGTTTTATTTTGTTTTGGTTTTGGCCTAGGCTTAAAAAAGTGATATACAAAAAGTAAATAATGCAGATTAAACTTAAAGTGTTTTCTCAGATTGCCAGTTGTCAAACATTGAGAAGCACACCATTAGACAAAGACTACCAATCTCTTCAGTCTTTTCCAGGAAAACTTAGAAGGGTCCAAGGAAGAACTCCATAATGTCTCAAACATACATTTATATCCCTCTTTGTTAGTATTTGTTAACCCTTTATCAGTCTTCTCCAGTCATTTTCATTTACATAAAACAGAAAGATGGGAAATTTTTGAAAGCATTTTCCTTACCATAGGTACACTAAACTCATTTTCCACCTGAAGAAATATAAACCTGAGAATACTTGTAATTTAGCACAATGCCTAGATTAGCACAGAAGACATTTAACATGTTGTTTTGATAGATTAATTAATATAAGCTAAAGAGAATCAAAAAGAAGGTAATAAGTATAATGAAGGGTCATGAGTCTATGTAATATAAAGATTGGTTAAAGGTATTAGAGAATTTTTAGACTCAAAGAAAGAAGAGTCAGTGGGATATGATAGCTGTCTTGGAGTGTATGGACTGTCATGTGGTAGAGGTATTAGACTTGTTCTGCATGAAAACAGAAGATTGATATAGAATCAACAGGCATAAATTACAAAGAGCAAAATGTATGCTTTATTTCAGGAAAAACAAATCCTGAAAGGCTATACATAAGTGGAATAGATTACTTCAACATGTGGCAAACTACCCCTCTTCAGAGTTTTTGCAAAAAAGGTCAATGGTAGCAATCTCTAGGGTAAGGAAGAAGCGAGGAAGGAAAAAAGTGAAACAAAAAGAAATTTACATAACTTTATTATATATTTAAAAGGAACAGCAAGTTGTATATAATAGATTTACAGTTTCATGTGCAATAATCTTTTTGTAAAATTATATTAGGTGGTGCAATAGATAGAGCTCTGGCCTTGGAATCAGGAGGATCTGAGTTCAGATCCAGCCTCAGACACTTGACACTTACTAACTGTGTGACCATGGACAAGTTATTTAACCCTGATTGCCTCACCAAAGGAAAAAAAATTATATATGTGTGTGTGTGTGTGTGTGTGTGTGTGTGTGTGTGTGTACTATGTTATGGAAATGTAAATTTGTTTTATTTGAATTTATTTTATTCCATAAATTAAAAAATTAAATAAATAAAAATAAAAAGGGATCATTTGTTAGATATATATTACAGTGAGGATTCTTTTTTGTGTATGAGTAGGACTAGATGTCTGTTGAGGCCAAATCTGTGAATCCAAAGAAGAGGAGATCAAGAGAAGCAAACCATTAAAGATGAATGTACAATCTTAGATTGTACCTGGTACTCTCTGTGATTAGCTGGACTAAATTAAACAGCTTAATTGTGATTTACAGGAAGAGTATTTCATAGTCATTGGCTAAAAGTGAAGGCTGGAAGAAAGGTAGCCCTCCTGTTCTGGGGTGAGTCTGATGAAAGATGGTACATCCCCAAGTAGATAGTGGCTAGGATAGCAGAAGAACTTAAAGATGCCACTTTGGCTGAAGAAAACAACTGAGGTCTAGTGAATGACTTGAAAAAGCTGAAAAATCATGAAACTTTGTTCTTCTGACAAGTTATGTTTTTATGAAGAGAGGAGGAGAGCTGCACCCAAATAAACTAAATGCTAATGTGTTCTTCATTGCATATCCTTGTTGTATTAGGCAAATTAAACCTTCATTTGATAACTGTTCAATGAATTATGAGTACCTAATTTTATTGACATTGAATTTAAATAAATTCTCAAGATTGACTAACATATGCTCTATGTATATCCAACTTTCTCACTAAGTATTTGAATATTTGAGGTAAAATAGGTACAGATTTAGAGAGGGGGTTCTGTTATTACTTCTATTATTATATTATGCTATTAAATGTCTTTGCCTCAAATTGTGGGCCTACTAGAATGCTCAATGACAAGAATATTGGAAGGGGTATTAAGAAGAACTCATTTGAAACCCTGCCTCAGAGAATTACTAACATATCAATTGGGGCAAGTTACTTTTATGTATCTCGGTCTTAAGATCCTCATCTATAGAATGAGAATAACCATAGAACATACTGCATAGACTTACTGTAAGGATCAAAGAAGACAGCATTTGCAAATTTTTTACAAACCTTAAAATTCAATATAAATGATAGCTAGTGTCATTATTGCTGGTTTGTTGCTGTTGCTGTCATCCTATGGCTAACTATTAAAAATAAACGTGATAGATTTTTGAGTTATGGTTTTCCATGGATTCTGCCTCACAAAGTACCTAGAACCCGGGGAAGTTTCTTTTGGGCTTGTAGGTGAGGGTGAGCCTCGGTGCTTCAAGCACTATTCAATCACTACCAGAATGACAAGAACAAAGACGTGGGTAGCATTGGAACATGTGAGTTTTACTTGAGATATCCCTTGCTCTTACCATGTATTTCCTATCTCTTTTACTGGACATACATTTCTATGATGACAACCTTTACTCTATATCTTCCTTGCAATTCCTTATTTGTTGTAATGTTCTATAGACAATATTCAAAGAAAAATATTTTATAATAATTGTTGTTGTGATCCCTGATGGTGTTATTATTTCCTCACATTTCTAAGGTTCTTTGGGATAGAAAAGAACTTCCCTACAATCCTCTTATGGGGTAGACAGTAAAAGGTTTATCATTTCCATTTCACACATGAAGAAACCAAGCTTTATAGAAAGAAACCAAGCTTTTCCCCAAAATTGTATCAGAAGTAAATCTCAGGACCAGGACTGAATTCCAGTTATTGATCCAATTTGTTGCCAAATCTTATTATTTTTACTTCATGACACAACTCATATGTGTCACCTTATCTTGTCTTCTATTACCACAATCCTAGTTTAGACCCTCATTATCTCTTGCCTAAAATATTGCAATAGCCTTCTTCCTTCACAATTCATCCTCCACTCAGTCACCAAGGTGATTTTTCTAAAGTGTAGTTCTGACCATGTCACGTCCCTCCCCAATCCCATCCCCACTACCAGTGGGCTGAAGAGAAGCTTCAGGATCAAGCATAAACTTCTCTTTTTGCATTTAAAAGTCTTTATAAGCTGATAACTTCCTATCTTTCCAGACATTTTTACACTTCACTAATTTCCATGCACTTTATGATCCAGCTACACTGGCCTCCTTGCCATTTGGGTAACATGATATTCTGTCTCTCTCTCCGTTTCTTTGCACTGGCTCTGCCTTATATCTGGAATGTTCTGCCAGCTATGCCCTGACATCCCTAATATCCTTCAAGATTCAATTCAAGGCCCACATTCTATAAGAGGTTTTTCTAAGAGACTTAAAACAATAACACTTTCCCCTTTCAGATTATTGCCATCTCTTCTTCAGCCCTTCATTTTTATTCTGTAGATAGCTTTTATTTTTTTCATTAAGTAATTAATTATAGAATTTTTTATCTAATCTGTCACTCCTTTTACAAATAATTAGATTGTTTATGAGAGCTAGTTTTATGTTTTCCTCCATTTGTCTCTGATAATTGTTTTTTTTAAATTAGCATTTTCTCTTTTTCATTATAAATACCATACCATAACTGTTTAGTCATTTTAGTTTCATGTATTTTAAAGCATCCCTATTCCCACTGACTGTCTTTGCCTCACACTCAAGTCCATCTTTATCCAACCTACTTATTACCCTTTCCATGGTTTTGAAGTTTTGCTGATTCATTTATTTTTTTGTACTTGCTTTAATTTAATTATTTAATGCTTCACCTCTTCTTTTCTTCTCAGTAATCAAGTAGATACCTTTTTCCTCTGCTCCTCTTTAATTCATATTGTTCATTAACTTTTAAAATTTCATTTTCTGCTCCTTTTTCTAAAAAAAATGTGTTTATTCCTCTCATTGTCTTCATTATTTATCTTCCCTTTCAGTCTATTCTAGACTTTTATTCTTCGATTCACTGTCCTTATATTTACTTAGTATTTCTTTATTTTTCCATTCCCCACAAAATTAAAAATTTTGAACTAGCTATTTTGAAATTTCTTTTCCAAACTATTTCTATCAATAGTCTTGTAAATCTCCCATGTCCTTCTCCTTTCTAATATGCTTTCTTTTACTGTTACTGGTTTTTGTTTCTCTTTTTCCAGATTGTTTTTCACTTCCATTTATTTGCATTATCAATCAGTTATCCTCTATTTTTGTGAGACTTGAGAGCATGGATTCACAATTCTCTATTCTGCTTATAATTTCAATAGTGAAATACATGAATTTTTCTCTTACAATTCTTACTCCTTTTTCCAGTCATTCAGAAATACCTTGTTGTGGTCCCATGCTTTTTTCCCCTCCTTATCTATGCTATGATTTACAACAGGAATATTGAAGATGCCATTCTCATCAGTGTCAAATATTACTTCAATTTGAGAAATACCACTGTGTGCTGGTAGTAGTACTCAAACTTGCTAAGCAGGTTGTTATCTTTTGTCATTTCTTCCTCCCCTTCATAAATCTGAATGAGCATATCAGCCTGGTTTTCCTAATAGATTGTAAAGGTCTGTGTCTGCTTAGTAGGAATGGTGGTATTATATTTGATTCGATCTGTCATATCCACCAATAGGTTCAGTTCCAAGGGAAAGAGGAGTGACATTCAACAGCAGCAAGTCCTGTACATTCTAAGATTTATCTCCAGAAAATGGAGATCTTATTTATCTCCAGAATTAATTTAATTTATTAATTAAATTAATTTAATTTGTTAAGTAAAATAATTGATCTCCAGAAAAATGACAGCCTGGATGGTTGCACCACAGGCAACAGCCTCATCGGGATTGATGCTGTTGTTGAACTCCTTGCCATTGAAAAAGTCTTGAGGAACCTTCTAGATTTTGGGTATCTGAGTGGAATTACCTACAAGGACAATGCCATGAATCCATGATTTATCTAGCTTGGCATCTCTTAAGACTTTTTTTTCCAAAGGGTCCAGGAAGAGGTCAGTATTCAGCTCTTCAATGCAGGCCCAGGTGATAGAGGTATAGAGGTCATTACCTTCTGAGTGGGAGTCAGTCTCAATATCGGCCTGGATACTGAACGAGAGGGTGTACTTTGCACATTCACAAGTAGTACAGAGACAGCAGATATCCTTCTTGTTCTCACTAAAGTCTTGCTTGTGCTTTCACTTGTACTCAGAAATGGAATAGTTAACCATGTGGTTGTCAAAGTCCTCCACCTCCCCAACTGTGGACTTGACCTCAAAGGTGCCATCTTTAATGGCAAGAATGGAGATACTGAAAGTACCAGCTCCAAGGTCAAAGATCAACACATTTCTTTTGGCAACAACTTTTTTTGTCCAAGCCATAAGCAATAACAGCAACAGTTGTCTCACTGATGATTTGGAGCACATTGAGGCCAGCCACGGTTCCAGCATCTTTGGTGGTCTGATATTGGGAATAATTGAAGTGGGCTGGTACTTCAATGAAAACATTTGTGACAGACTTCTCAAGGTTAGCTTCAGCAATTACTTTCATCTTGGTCAAGACCATAGAAGATACTTCTTCTGGATAGAAATTTTTCTTCTCTACTTTGTACTCCACTTGGACCTTAAGCCTGCTTACATCATTCGCCACCAGGAAAGGCCAATGCTTCATATCTGACTGTGCAACCACATCATCAAATTTTTGACCATCAGACATTTGGCATCAAAAACTGTATTGGTAGGTTCATTGCAACTTGATTCTTTGCAGCATCACTGATTAAACATTTTGTGTTGTTGAAGGCAATATAGTGTGGGGTGCTTCTGTTTCCTTGGTCATTGGCAATGATCTCTACTTTTCCATATTGGAAGACTCCCACACAGGAATAAGTGGTGTCAAGATCAGTGCCAGGTGTGGGTGCCTTCAACATGGGTGCTTGGGCATTGGGAGTTGTAGCTGACCACTGTAGAGGAGGAAGGGCTGCTAATGCACTAAGTTGTGTTTCCATGCTTTCTTAAGATCCTAATATTCCACATCATCAGATATTGGTTTATTTTCCTTTTCTTACAATACTTATGAGAAGATGCTTGAGATATGTGATGTGATCTGGAGGTTTTATTTCTTTATGTAATTATTATTTTCTTCAACAGGTTTAGCTGTTTACGTTCAAGGTCTTTGAGTTTGCTTCCTCCTCAAATCTTTGTTAATTTTTGTCTTCCCCACTCTGCCTTATTTTACCCTATTGCCTACTTTCTAGCTCCCTCCCCTCTGAGGCTATTTCCTTAGGGTCTGGATCTCCAAGTGTCTCAATTTACTCTTACACTAAAGAAGTTCACCAACCCATGGCTCTACTTCAAGTGATTTCTGGGTAGAAATAACTGGTCTGAGATAAATTCTGGGCTCTTTCCCTCAGTTTAGTGGATTGACACAAAGCTTCATGTACATACTTCCTGACCAATTCCCTTTGTTACTCAGTTCTCTGATCCAATGGCACAAAGTGCTGCAACACTGCTTTCACAACTTGGGAATATTTTTCTTTTTTGAATTTCTGTGTCAGCAGGAGAAGGAAGTAAAGGCATGGAGTTGAGTTTTCTTCTAATCCTAAGTTTCTAGGAGTATAATGTAGAATAGAAGATGGGGTACTGAATGAGCATATATTAAGTATAAGGGATTATTGGTCTTTGCTGTACATTCATTGAGTTTTTATTTTGTTTGAGTTACCAATGTTCTATATAGTGGAGACAACTGAAATTGCTCTAACTCTGGTGCCTACTTCCTATTTTGGAGAGATTTGAGAGGCCATGAGTATCAGAGAAAATATGTAGGACTACATCTTGATGGTTATAGGACTCAAAAGTCTCCATCCACTCTTTATATATATATATAATATATATATATATATTCCATCTATCTGTTTACATGCTGTTTTCCCTCGAAGAATGTAAATTCCTTGAGTGCAGGGACTATTTTTTTTTTACTTTTTTGTATGTCTAGAACTTATCACAGTGCCTGGATTAGAACGTAGTAAGTGATTAATAAATTATTTTAAACTTTTAACTTTTTCCATTGTAATTCAGTCTAGAAGATCATGCTATTGATTTTCATTGGTTATTTGTAGCATAATGATTTTTAATCTTTTTTTTCTATAGTTCACCCCTTATTTTAACCAGTATTATACCTTACAGGGTGGAGGGTGATTCTGTTTCCATATGCAATTGAGAAGTTTAATAAATTTGCCAGACAGGTTGGCATCCATTCACTAATAATCCAAGGAACTTTTCTTTAATAATTCAGAAAACTCTATTTATAAATTATCTCAAAATTTAATCATGTTAAGTGTTTCAACAATATCAATTACACAAGATAAAAATGCTGGGGATCTCATTTGACAGAAAAAAAATTAAACAGAAAAGGCTTCCTTAGATTTCAGTGAAGTCCCCTCTTAGTCTTGTCTTATTTCTCTTTGGTTCACATGTAGTTTGGGAAGAATATGACCCTATTAATTTGAATAGCAAACAATAAGTGTATAGCTCTAAGCCTAAGAGGATTCCATAAATGGAAGATTTCTACAAAAAATTGAAAAGACAGATGATAAAGCCAGTCTGTCAGCCAACTAAGCTTTAGCACTTATTATTATAGTTTCTCAAGAAGGTGAAATATGTCTTTCCTGTTAAGTTCACATACAATACCTTGTTATTAGGAATTTCAAATATTTCACTAATATTTTCACACATCATCCTTTATGCTATTAATAATATTCATTACTTACCTTACATATCTTGAAAGTTTCACCCTTAAATGACCAGGTATCCCTATGTTAATTCAATATTTTCATCATCCCATCAACCAGATATTTATATTTCCAGTAAAAACAAAACAAAACAAAAAGCCCTCACCTTCCTCATCATTCAGGGAAACAACTGTGGAGAAAAGGCCAGTTATCTGTACCAACTGCCAACCAAATGCCACTCACAGGATAGACAAACCATGCTAGTTGAAGTATCAAGGCCCTCTGAAGGACAGCCAGGAGGTAGAATATGCCAGGCAAGTCTAACCACCACCCCCACTACCACCACCACCACCACCACCACCACCATTACTTTAAATATACTTTCCAGTGGATAGAGCACCAGTCCTGAAGTCAGGATGATTGGGGCCCAAATTCAGGCATAGCCACTTACTAGCTGTGTGACCCAGTACAAGCTAATTATCACCAAATACCTCCCCCCCAAAAAACATATATATATATTTATGTATATGTATATGTATATATATATTTATGCATATGTATATAGATAGATAGATAGATAGATAGAGAAAGAGAGAGATGAATGAATGAACACAATTCCCCCTCAGATCTCTAGGGCTGCTGAAACCAATGCAAGGACCCTGAAACCAATAGCCTTGGGAATTTTTTTATTCCTAGGCTAGTGTCCTCAGCCATTGCCTTGAGAAGCACCCCTATGAACATGCAGCCTAGCATCTCTTTCTGTAGGTGCTAGGGCCACATTTATTGAAAATATAGAAAAGAAAATATTTGTCACCAAAATCCTTTACACTGTCAAATGGTTTGACATCATAAACTTATATGACTGTATCAGTAAACATCAAATTAAATAAGTAGTATTGCTACCTTTTTGCCACTGAAACCTAAGGAGCATGAGACCTTTTCATCTGACATGTAGCTGAAATTTTTCATATATACAGTCTCCCCATTTTCAATATGTGCTCCTTGAGAGATAACATAGTCTTCCTTCACTATTTGTACCATAGTACTTAAAATAGTTTTTTGAGTATAGTAAGCACATAATAACTGATTCATTTAATCATATATTCTGCATTTTTTCTTATGGCTCCATTCTAATGCTTAATATAAAAATGTTTCCATATATTTTTTTTAATTTCTTTTTTTCCCAGGGAAAAAGAGCTACTAAATTTAATTGACTCTAACAGACTGTTGCTTCAGAAAAGTTACACTCCATTACCTTTTAATGACATAGAAGATGCTCTAGGACATATAAGGCTATGTCAGCCAGCACAACTTCAGATATAAATCTTACCAAGCTGGAAAAACTTTAGCTATGAAACCAGTGATTGAATATGATGACCATCTAATTAAGTTAAATCTGGTTCAAGTTGACCATAAAATAATAAATATTTTAGACACAACAACTATTAAAAAAAATCTACTAAATTGGGGGTTTGTGGTTTCTTTTGGTAGTAGGATAGGGACACAATTCAGTTCCTTGAAGTACTGAACAAATTGTTTCCATATAGAAAGTTTCTTTCAATCTTTGAAAAACTGTAGAATATTTTTGTACCCTTTAAAGTCACTTAATTATGTTAGAGGGCATTTGGTTAGACAGGCACTTAAGTGTGTTCTTGGTGGAGTTCTGAATTAATACAAACATCTGGAGAGCAATTTGTAATTATGCAACTAAAATGACTAAAATGTCCATACATTTTAACCTAGAAATCCTATTTTTAAGAGTCTACTATAAAGTGGATTAGTAAAGTAATTTGATAAAAAAAAATGTCCTTTTGCTTGAAGTCTATCCCCTTTTGGTGGACCTTCATGTAGTTTTCTGTCATTTTTGTATAGCTTTGTACTGAGCTGATTATAGACAATTGAAACAGATTTTTCCACATTGTGTCTAGGTTGTCTTCAGTTCATAATACAGATGTCATTGAAATTCCAGGAACACTGCTTAAATGGCAAAGAGAAGTACAAAATCTCTGAATGTTCAAAAATTAGAAAGTCTTCTGTTGATAGGTGGTTGCAGGGGGTGGATGTTTACCTGTCAAGTGACTCTCTTTCATTAGCTTGGCTAGAATGTCTCACCTCTAGCTTGTTAAACACTTAAATATCATTTTCTGTACTAGTTTGCTATTTTATACAAGATCCACAGCATATAGCAAAGCCTCTTCAGTCAGTTCCAATATAATTCATGTAAATTGTGGTTCTATTTCATCCAATGACTTTCACTCCTTCCAAATCAATCAAGGACATTTTGTTCCTTGTCCTTGATTGACAGCTTAATTCAATAAACCTTTTCTCACCTGGTTAAGATAATTACTTTAAATTTGGTAGAGTGATTGATTGAATTACTTACAAATATAAACAATGCACATGGTCAGAACATAGATCAGTCTAATGTGCCAACTTAATAACATGGTACTCAAGAGAATACTTTATGATGAAGAAATATTAATTGGTGCTGTATTTTGGGATAAGCTAATACACTCTTTTTATTGTTAGGGGTTAAAAAGGTATTAATTATGATAGCAAAAATGAATTATCCAAATGCAAAAAGTCATCATAAATTTAACTATAACAAAGTAACTTGAGTAAAACTTGCAATTATTAAAATTAAATACAATATCTTGAAAAATTATTAAATAAAGTTCTCCTCTGATGCCTCATTATAGTATGAAGTTGAACTTTCATTTTACAAGCTAAACTCAACCTCTCCCAGGTTTTTATCACACTGGAAAGGCCTCTAGCACACTGTAAACAACATATCTCTTCTTCCAAAGACTATACTAGCTAAGCACAGAGTGAATTATAATGAAATATGTGGCCACTTGGTGATAAATTCTTTGTCCACAGTAGATAATGAATGAAGGGAAAATAAAAACTGGTTGTGTCCTTCCAATGCTACAATGGCAGTTTCAAAGTGATAAAAATTTTCTTCTGGTCCAATGACCAAAAATCACAAAAACTATTGGGGTACCAGAATCATTTCAATTTTGATGCAAAAGAAAATAGAAGACAGAATCAAATTAGCCACTAAATGAAAGGGTAGCTAACAAGTAATCATTAGAGAAACAAATAAAAGATTGACTTCATCATGAATCCAAAAACAATGTCATCATTTCCTTAGACATTTCAACATCTTATTTAGCAATCCCATGGTAAGTATTTATTAAAAACAGACATGAAGGTAATTATATTTTATTTATCAGCTTTTGTTGAAGACTATAAAATATTAGAAAATCTTTTAAAAATCTATATGTGAATCTGCAGGTTAAATTGACATATACTTTAATATGAGATTACTTAAGTTCAAACATGAGAGTAGATAAGAATAGTGAATAACATGTTGAAAAATATGGATCAGGATTAAATAATAAAATTGGTAAAAGACTTTTACCCTGAAACTTTACACTTTTTCTTATGAATACTGACTTAGGAAAGAATAATAAAATGCTAGTAATGAGGAGAAATTGGTAACACCATAAAGCATTAAAATTAATTTTTTTCCTGCAGAAACCAAACAAAATATTGATGTGACATCTATGCCTGACTAACTTTCTGTGTGCATTTTGACCACTAAATTTTAGAACAAAAATCAAAATCAATAGAGAACTAGAAAAAATAATCTGAATGGGTAAAGTTTTAAAATAAGACAACTCCAATGTATCCCGCTTAAATAAGTTTAAAATAAACATAGATATAGATAAATGACATGACATTGATGTTGAATATAATAATTTCATGCAGAGGTTTAACCAGTGTACATTAACTGACAAAAAGAAGAAAGAAAAAAAGTAAAAAAGCACCTTAATCCTTAACTTTTGATTTGCATGCTAAGAGGATATGTATGATACCCTACAGTGATATTTGTTAAGAATAGAAACTTGATTCTACAATCTTAGGGAGGAGAGAATAAATTTATGTGCAGTATTGCCTTACAAAAATAAAGTTTAGCAGTGAAAGATGAAAGGTAATTGAAGGAAATCTTACTGAGAAATTAAAGTAATCATAGTCATCCTGAAGTAATTTATGAGTAAAGCTAGAAGCAGGAAAATTTGGAAAACATCTCTGAACACCTTACAACATATTCTATGTCACCACAGAAGGTGGTAGAACCACAACACTTGGACAGAAATACCATTAACTCAGATGTGCTCATAAAAAATATAGAGAAGAAACTAAAAAGAAGAAATACAATTAAATCAATGACTGAATTAGTGAAAACATGAATGAATTAATTAAAAAGCATTTAAAGCAGGCCTGCACAACTTATAACCCTTGCTTATGGCCCTTGGGCCACTGATGGGCACGCCAAAGAATTTCAGGCAGTCCCACCAAAAATGTAAAAGAAAATATCCTTCGTATGTAGAGGAAATCCTGTGATCCTTTGGCATGTGGCAAACTGTCTGAGGGCTATAAGTGGCCAAAGGGCCTCAAGTGCAGGCCTAATTTAAAATATGATTACATGTGCTTAAACTCTAGAAATTAAAATACAAAAGTAAAGAGAGTCCTTGCACTCAAGGAGTTTTTGTTCTAAAGGAAAAAATAACTTACACAGAGAGTGGTGGTCAATGAGGGACACTCTTGTTAGGAATGTTACTGGAACAGTGAATCATGTCATATGAGAGTAGATTAGAATACTTTAACTTGGAACAATGATAGAATTGATTTGATCTTGGTTAAGATGCCAGAAATGGAGAAAAGGGGGCTGGGGCAAAACCAATAGTACATGGAAAAGGGCAACAAGGAAGTGGGTGAGGTTGTGGAGGAGATGATAAGGGAGTAAGAGGGCAAAACGAGACAAAGCTGACCTTTTCTGAAATAGTGGTCTGAGAGATAGGCAATAAGAAGGAAACAAGGGAGCTAGGGAAATATTCATCCTAGAGAATTGGGGTTCCAAATCTTAAATCCATAGATCCCCAAGAAATTGGTGGATAGAATTTCAGCATGTCTGTAAAGTTAGATGGGAAAAAATTGATTGCATCTTTATTTTCACTAACCTTTAATTTAAATTTATCATTGCCTTTGGTTCAAGGTGTAGTCACCAAAACATCATTTTGACAAGGGGTCTAAAGGCCTGACCAGATTGACAAAAGGGTCCACAACAGCAAAGAGCTTATAAGCCTTCATTCTACGGCACGATTACTGGTGAAGGCATTAAGGTGTTTGGTGAAGCTGTTGCTGTCGCTCAGTGGTTCAGTCACGTCCAAGCCTTCATGACCAAATGGACCACCGCACTCCAGATCTGTCTGCATTCATGTTCATTGTTTCATGGTAGTATCTATCCATCTAATCCTCTGTTCTCTTTTCTTTTTGCCTTCAATCTTTCTCAATATCAGTATATTTTCCAACATTTCCCGTCTTCTCATTATGTGGACAAAGTATTGAAGCTTCAGCTTCGGCATTTGACCTTCCAGTGAATAATCTGAATTAATTTCTTTATGTATTGACTTATTTGATTTCCTTCATTTGCGAGGGACTCTCAAAAGTCTTCTCTCCCACAATTGAAAAATGACACTTCTGCAGCATTCACTGTCTAGATTTTCCATAGCTTTCCTTCAAAGGAACGTCTTAATTTCTCAGCTGAAGTTGTTATCTGCAGTGGTCTTTGAGCCCAAGAATATAAAATGTGACACATCTTCCATTTCTTCTCCCTGTACTTGTCAGGAAGTTATGGGACCTATTGTGAAGATCATATATATATGTATACACATACACACACATGTGTATGTGTGTGTATGTATATATGTGTATATATACATATATATATATATGTATCTTCAAACTAAGTTTTACACTTTCTCCTTTCACCTTCATCAAGAGGTATCTTTATTCTTCACTTTCTTCCATCAGAATAGTATTGTCTGCATATCTGAGATTGTTGACATTTCTCCAACCTGGTATTTTGCGTGATGTACTCCGCATATAATTTAAACAAATAAGGTGACAATATACAGCCTAGTTATACTCCTTTCCCAATCTTAAACTAATCAGTTGTTCCATGTTTGGTTATAACTCTTACTTCTGGGCTTGCATACAGGTTCCTTAGCAAACAAGTAAGATGATCCGGCCTCCCATCCCTTGAGGACTTGCCACATTTTTTTGTGATCCACAGTCAAAAGCTTTAGTGTAGTCAATGAAGCAGAAGCAGGTGTTTTTATGGTACTCCCATGTCTTCTCCAAAATCCAATGAATGTTGACAATTTGGTCTCTAGTTCCTCTATGTCTGAAAACCGGTCTCCTCTTCTAAAAATTATTGGTTTACGTATTACTGAAGGTTAACTTGTAGAATCTTAAGACTAACCTTGGTGATGAGTGAAATGAGTCAATCGTTCAATAATTTAAAAAAAAGATTAATTTGTGTCTCGATATTTTCCAATCCAGTGATGCTTATTGAGTTTTCCAAATAAGCATCATCTTTTAAGATTTTAAATAACTCACTTTATTGTTAGCAATGCTTCCTAAGGTCCACTTGACTTCATTCTCCAGGATGTCTGACTCTATATCAGAAACCACATAGTTGTGGTTATTGGTAATGTTAAGATCTTTTTTCTATAATTCTGTGTATTCTAGTCATCTCTTCTTAATCTGCCTTTCTTCTGTTAAGTCCCAACCTTTTAAAACTGTTATTATGCTCATTTTTGCATAAAACGTTCTCTTGATATCTTTAATTTTCTTACTACTCTCTGGAATTCTATGTTCAGTTAGGTATATCTTTCCTTTTCATCTTTTCCTTTCACTTTCCTTTGTTCCTTAGCTATTCGTAAAGCCTCATCAGACATCCATTTTGCTTTCTTACTCTTCTTTTTCTTTGGAATATTTTTTTTGCTGCTGCCAAATTTACAATGTTGCAAACCTCTGCTTTAGCTTTTAGGCACTATCTACCAGATCTAAACCCTTAAATCTATTCATCACTTCCACTTTATAATCATAAAAGATGTTAAGTCATACCTTTATGAGCTGATGGTTTTCTCTACTTTCTTCAATTTAACTCTGAACTTTGTAATAAAAAGCTCATAATCTGAGCCACAGTTACTCCAGGTCTTATTTTGACTTTATAGAGCTTCTCCACCTTTGGCCACAAAGTATATAATCAATATGATTTCTATATTGACCTTCCGATTATGTCCAAGTGTAGAGTCACCTTTCTGGTTGTTGAAAAAGAGTGTTTGTTATGACCAGATAGTTCTTTTGACAAAACTCTATTAGTCTCTGCCCTACTTCATTTTATACTCCAAGGTTAAAATTGCTTGTTGTTCCAATTATTTTTTTTTTTTGCTTTTTTTTTTAGTGAGGCAATCTGGCTTAAGTGACTTGCCCAGAGTCACACAGCTAGTAAGTGTCAAGTATCTGAGGTCAAATTTGAACTCAGGTTCTTCTGATTCCAAGGCTGGAGCTCTATCCACTGTGCCACCTAGCTGCCCCTCCAATTATCTTTTGATTTCCTACTCTAGCATTCCAATCCCTTATAATGAGGATGATGTCTTTTTGTGGTGATATTGTAGGTTTTCATAGAATTGATCACCTTTGGCCTCTTCAGTATCATTTCTTGGAGTATAGACTTGTATTACTGTGATGGTGAATGACTTGCCTTGGGCAGATAGCATTCTGTCATTTTTGAGATTAGACCCCAATACTACTTTTCTCATTCTTTTATTGACTATGAAGGCTACTCTATTTCTTCTAAAGGATTGTTAGCTACACTAGTATGTGTAGTAATCATCCAGTTTAAATTTACCCATTCCTTTCCATTTAAGTTCACTGACCCTCAAGATGTTGATGTTTAATCCTTCCAGTTTCTGTTTGATCACATCTAGCTTACCTTGATTTATAGATCTTATATTCCAAGTTCCTATGTAATATTGTTCCTTATAACATCAGACTTTCCTTTTATCACCAGAGACGTCTGCAACTTAGCTTTTTTTCAGCTTTGGTTCAACTGATTCATTCGTACTGGAGCTACTTGCAGTTCTCCACCCCCAACTTTTTTCCCAGTAGTGTATTAGACACCTTCTGACCTGAGGCACTCATCTTCCAATGCTATGTCTTTTATTATTTTAATCCTGCCCACGGGGCATTTTTTGGTGAAGATACTGGAATGGTTTCTCATTTTCTTCTTTAGTGCATCTTTTGTCATAACTCTCTACCTTCTTAGGTAACTCTGCTTGGCATAGACCACAGTTTTCATTGAGTAACACGAGCCCCTCTGCCACAACAAAGCAGTGATGCAGGAGATGGCTAAGGAATAGGGATAGAAGTGGAAAGCAGCTGAACTAGACCATGTGTACACAAAAAAGGTTAATACTAGAGGCAAAGCAATCACGAGTATGATGTGGAATTGGTTCCTCAAAGTATCTGAGTGGTGATACACATAGGGGAAAAATAAATCTGAGATCTAACCTCGCCCAAAAAATGTCCAAGGAAAAAGAAATAACTACTTACACAGATGCCTGCTTCTCTATATCTTTAAACACGTTATGAGAATACACAGACATGAAAATCATCATTAATCAGGGTATTAGAAATATTTGTGAGTGATATACCAAAGTGGATATCAACTTTGGCATTTGAAAGTGACTGAAAGCCATAGTAAACACAAGATTCCACTTTCTTAATTTTGTTGATATAGACCAACATTTGAACACCAAAATACTGCATTAAAAACTCTCCTCAAAAAAAGGTTACTCTCACCTATGAATCACAATTATACAATATTTCTTGAATTATATAATGTACATATAACCTCTTATCATTTGTATTATGTAAAGTATAACAAAAGTAGATAAATATATACTCACTATAGATGTATACTCAATATACACTCCCAATTATCATACTTGTGATATGGATTCCAATGCAAAGATGTGAGATCATTTTAATTGTCCTGCTTGCAAGTGGCATTATGCTGATCAAAGAAAGCCAAAGAACACTAAAGACTCTCGTAGATGAGATTCATGATGATTCAAAAATGTTTAGGCCCACTGTTCTCTCAGGCAAATCTAAGTGAATGAAGAATTATTCCAACTGTGATATGCATATGGATGGTCATCCTAGAGTCAGGTCGCATCATGTCAATAAATATTTATTAAGAACTTACTATATGTCAGACATTGTGATAAGTGCTGCAAATGAAAATACAAGCAAAAAAGAAAAACTACTGGATTGTTTGAGAAAATTGAGAATTTATTTTAATGTATTTGAATTTCATCTTAGGAGAAAAGACTGTTTTAATGTCATTATTATGCTAAAGTCACGTGATTGTGAGATATTGAACACTACAGTCTCTGGAGAACTGAAAACAAATATCACCAGATGGCCTGATGGTTGTGAGTAGCCTGTAATACATAAGCAGAGAATTATGGAGAAGTAAAGAAAGTCATTAATGAAATGCATGATTTAAAAATAAGTGACAGTTATGTGATGTGAGTGAAAGATAATCAAAAGAGAGTCTTAATACATCTTTGATATCCTCTGAAAGTCATAGACTGTCAGGTGGGCACTCTGGTGAATTCATGGGGGGGGTCACAAAAGTCATTCTGAAAAGGCAGGCATGCGTGTGTTGTGATCTGCATTGTAATATTTGAATACATTGTAGGGATATGTCTATAAATTCCATTTTAAACATCCTTTAGTCTTTCAAACTTGTATGGTAGGATATCAATTTCATTTTATTTTTCTATTTTATGTTAGACAGAAATTTATAGTAGATAATTGTCCTAATATTGAACACTTTGACATTCCCTACTTCCTCAACTTTGGCATTTGAAAGAAGGAAGGAAGGAGGAAGATATATGTTCCAATAAGAATGTCATGGTGGAAAAAATATCATCTTTGAATACAAGAGAGACGTTCATACCTCACATAGTGTTTTGTTTGTCCCTATTATCTTTCAGTAATTACAATACCTGTTCTTGATTTCAGATTAAATGTCCTTCTTATGAAATATGAAGATAAATGCTGGAACACAAATCTAGTCTTTCCTCATTTAGTGATTAATAGGGGCCAACATAGGCATGAAGGTAGATGTGGAAAATGAAGAGTTCTCTTCAGCAACATGAGCAGTCTCTTCACACAGATCAGATTTCTTTTTCACCCTCTCTCCTCAAAAATTCTAATAACATCATCCAGGGACATAGTTTGAGAGGGTGAAAATTGATTAATGGATTTTCATTCAAAACATGATTGATTTTTGACACCTACTCAATGTACATTTCTTCAATGATTTATCTTATTTTGGTGGGTATTACAGTGAGTTTACAGGTACCATCCATCACTTCTACCATGACTAGCAGCAATGGGTAAGAATTTAACTTTATTTTTCACTCCTTTTTTATTTTTATAACTGTCACAGAAATAAATGATTCATTGTTGGAATATACAGATGAGCTCAAGATATTAAAATATGTTTTTTGAAATATGTCCACTGTTCACTTAAGTATTCTGTCCTAAATAAATCACAACATAGTCCTTAACTCTTCAGTAGACTCAACACAGAGGATTGAAAAAAAAACTGACATAATGCTTTCATAGCTAACTTAAATTGCAGTGTTGTTTTTTTTTTTTTAGAATTTAAACATATTAGCTTGAATAAAAGTGTCTAGAAAGATAAAAATACTGCTACAACATAACTACATTTTAAAATGAATGAGATGTTAGGTTATCACTGGCTTTTTGGCCCAGACTTGTGATATCATTAGCATAAGAAACTCTTAGAATATCAATGTCCCCAAACTAGGAAGATTTAAAACTACAATATAATTTACTTTTAGATTACTTCCCAGGCACTGATAGTAGAAGTGACTTGCCCATGGTTACATGACAAAGTTTGTACAATAATCAGGCATTGAACTCAGGTCTTCCTGACTCGAAGATAAACCATTGAAATAATATGTCATGTTAATCCTCAGCATGGAAGTGTGTGCTTTTTGAAACTAATATTCTTGAGGTAAAGGCAGTATCCTTTTTTTATGCTTCTAACTGAGTAGAAATCTAGAATGTAGTTCAATTCTATTAACAACTGTTGCAGAACCACAAGAGACCGATGAAAGTACTTCATTTCTCTGCAGAATGTAATTTTGTTGAGACTGAAATGATTAATATTGTTATCACTTGGATAAGAAGAATAAGCCCATGTGCTTTTGTAGAAATCAAATGATAAGTATACTTTGGCAATTGAAGATACATAATTATAAATGTAGTGAATTATTAATAATTAAAACTGTTGGTATAATTTGGAATGTCTTATTCTTATAAATTTAAATCACACACATGTGTATATATATATGTATACATATATCTATGATTCAAATATATATATATAATTCATATATGGAGCAAGAGAGATGGAGAGAGAGAGAGAGAGAAAGAGAGAGAGGGAGAGCACTTTATCAGAGACACGAAGAAATTTGCTGTAAAGATTTATTTTTGCTACTTACCTATTTCTTTTCTAAGTTTAGCTCCATTGTTTTGTGAAAAAATCTTTTCAGTTTTGTATAATAAATATTATACTTTGAATCTGATGTAGTCTTTTCTAATCTTTGTTTTGTCCTAAATTTTTCCCATATCCAGAAATCTGAAAGGTAATTTCTTCCTTGTTTTTCTATTTTTTTAATGATATTACCCATTATATCTAAATCACAAAGCCATTTAGAACTTATCTTGATATATTCTGGTATACTCCGATATTGGTTTAGTGCTAGCTTCTACCTACAGCTTTCAGGTCTCTCGGAAGTTTTTGTCAAATAGTGAGTTTTTGCTCCAGTAGTTAGGATCCATGGTTTTATCAAAAACTAGTCTACTGTGCTCATCTGCTTCTTTATATGATATGCCTACTCTATTCCATTTACTGATCTTTCTATTTATTAGTGAGTATCAAATCATTGTGATTACTACTTTATAGCAAATACTGAGATTGGATGCTGCCAAATGCCCTTTCTTGCTCTCTTTTCTTTTCCATATTTCCCTCGAGTTTTTCACTTTTGTGGTAATATTTTGGTAACTCTGTAAAGTAATGATTTGATAGTTTAAATGGTATGGCTCTGAATAAGTGAATTAATTTAGATATTATTGTCATTTATATTATATTGGCTTGGTCTGCCAGTGAGCAATTAATATTTCTCCAATTGTTTAGTCCTGTTTTAATTTGCATAAGGAGTATTTTCTGTTAATATTCATATATATATATATATATATATATATATATATAGGCAGTTAGATGTCCAAGAATTTTATATATTCTGTAGTTATTGTAAATAGAATTTTTTCCTCTTGGCCTATGCTTATTCCCTCAATTTTTTTTCTTGTATTATTGTCTGAGGTAGCATTTCTAGTACTATATCAAATGGTTATTTTAATAATGGACATCCATGTTTTACTCCTAATATTACTGGAAAGGCCTCTGTTTATTCTCATGATACTATCCCTTGGTTTTAGATAGATACTACTTACTTATTAAGATAAGATATGTGTGTGTGTGTGTGTGTCTGTGTCTGTGTGTGTGTGTGTATTTTATAGTAGTTTTTTATAGGAATGTTGTTTTATTTTGTCAAAAGGTTTGCTGCATCTAATGATAAAAAATAATATTTTTGATGTTTTTATTGTAAACCTGTTTTTTAATTATTTTCCTAATAATGCATCAACCATTATTTCCTAGAAAAAATTACAAACTGGTCATATTATGTAATCTATTGATATCTTGATATAGTCTCCTTGCTAATAATTTATTTAAAAGTTTTTCTAAACATACATTAGTGATATAGTTCTATAATTTTGTCTCTATTTTGACTGTCCCTGGTTTAGGTATCACTGCCATATTAAAATATGATGAGGAATTTATTATAACCACTTCTTTTTAAAAAACAGTATATGAGTGAATGTAATTTATTATTCTTCAAATGATTTATGTAATTTACCTACAAATTAATGTATTTCTGGGGATTTTTGTCTTTGGGAACTCATTAATGGTTTGTTTAATACTTTTTCAGAGATTAGAGTAATTTTCTACTCCTTATTCTATTATTCTTGGCATTTTACATTTTGTAAATACACATTTAAATCATCAGATATGTTGGTATGTAATTGATTGAAATAGCTTCTAACAATTTCCTTCGTTTCCTACTTATTACATATGAATTCATTTTTTTTCAATAATGAAATTGGTACCATGGATATTTTTATATTTTAAAGCATAGGTCTTGTTTGCTTCATAGTTTTCTTTAACAAACCAGAATGAAAATTTATTAATTTTGTATGTATCTTTCATTTTGACTGGATTTAAAAATTAATCTCTCCCTCAATTTTCAGGATTTCTATTTCCCTATTTAATAGTTTTTTAAAAATAATTTTCAAACTTCTTCCATTGGATCCCTGATTTACTGCTCTCTTCTGTCTTTCTTTTATTGACAAAAGTGTTTAGAGATATAAATTTTCACCTAAAGCCTGATTTGGCTGTATTTCCCAAATTTTGGACTACTATCTCATTGGTGCCATTGTGATTAAAGAATTTTTTTCTTGCTTCTATGAATT
This sequence comes from Vombatus ursinus, assembly GCF_900497805.2. Lineage (NCBI taxonomy): Eukaryota > Metazoa > Chordata > Mammalia > Diprotodontia > Vombatidae > Vombatus > Vombatus ursinus. Next base: position 34,595,902 of record NW_020954556.1, on the reverse strand, counting down.
ATTCTTTGACATGCCATCCTTTAGGACTAAATTATTTAGTTGACTTCTTTCTTCACTAGACTTTAATGAATATAACTTTTATTGCATTTTAGTACATAAAAGCTGTGGTTAACATTTCTGCATTTTTGTGAAGTTTTATGCTCTAATACATGGAAATTTATTTAAAGATGCCAGGCACATCTGAAAAATTTGCATACTCATTATTCTTATTCAATAATCACCAGAAATCTATCATATCTTATTGTTTCTCAAATTCAATACAGGTTTATAACTCCTCGTTTAGTTTTTTGTTAGATTTGTCTAGGCTCCCCACTATTATGCATTTACTGTTTATTTCTCCTTGTAACTCCTTTAATTTTTCATTTTAGTATTTAGTTACCATTCCATCTGGTGCATATAGATAGATAGATAGATATTATTTCATAGTCTATGGTAGCTTTTCACATAAAGTATTTTCTGATTTATCTTTTTATCAAGCATATTTTTACAATTGCCTTATCTGATATCATGATTGCTACCCCTTCCTCTTTTACTTCAACCTGAGCCTAATCTATTTTGTTTCCACTTAGTACTTTACCTGGTATTAATCTTTATGTTTCTAGCATATATCTTGTAAACAATATTGTGTTCTGTTTTCTAATGCATTCTGCTATCCTTTTTTTATCTTTTTTATAGGTGATTTTATGTCATTCACAATTATACCATTTAAATTTATTTTTCCCATACTGTTCTCTTTGTTTTCTTTTTTGTGTGTATGTATATGTGTGTGTGTATAGAGAGAGATGTATATAGATATATACATGTATATACATATATGCATTATATATGCATACATCCACACATAGAGATAGATAGATAGATAGATGGAAGGTGAGGAGTTTGCTTAGAGAATGATCAAGGTATGAGCATTAATTCTGTTTTCCTACCATTCTTTTGTTTCCATCACTAAGAGTCAATCATAGAATCTTATTATTTTGTTTTTCTTTTAAAAAACCTTTTCATCATACATCTTCTGTGGTAGAAATTTATGACAAATCCTTCTATGAATCTACCCTCTGTTTTATTATACACTCTCTTTTCTCACTTTTTCCTCCTCTTTCCATGTGGAAGGAAATGCATTTCTTTACCCATTTGTGTGCATTCTTCCAACTTTTGATTAATTCTAAAGAAAGTAAGTTTCAATCATTGCCCTCTCTCTCCATCCCTTCTTCCTTCCCCACATGAACTTTTGGTTGTATAATCTGATTATGTGAGAATTTCTCTCACCCTTCATTTTCCATTTACCCCTAGTGTATTCCTTTCCTTATACCTTTTAGTTTTTCTATTCTTAACACAATCAAAGCATGAAAAAAATCATCCTCTGGTTCTCTGTGTTATTTGACTCACTATCTGACCCCCAATTATATTGAAGGTATGAGAGGGCATTTGCATTATTTCTCTTGAATGTATGTATTTCATCCTTGTGAATCTTCTATGATTGTTTGTATTTACCTTTTTATGTTTCTCTTGATTGCACAATCACTATTTCAAGAATTTTATTCAAATTAGGTTTTTTAATTATGAACATTTTAAGTCATCTATTTCACTAAAGGAAAATTTTAGCCCTTATAGATAATCCTCAATTTTTCCAGGACAAGCATTCTAGATTGTAAGACTAAATGTTTTTTTTTTGTTTTGAATTATCATATTCAACTTCTCCACTTTTTTGTAATAGTGGCTGCTAAATCTTGTGTGATCCTAACTGGGACCCCTACATTCTTGATTCCTTTCTCTCTGGTCACCTGCAGTATTGTTTTTGTTTCTTTGTTTGTTGTTGTTGTTGTTTTTACCCAGAAGCTCTAAACTGTTGCCATTATGTTCCTTAGAGTTTTCATTTTGTGGTTTATTTCAGAAGTTGAGTAGTGGATTCTTTTTATTTCCACTTATCATCTGATTCAAAGAGATACTAACATACTTCTTTTGTGAATTCTTGAACTTTTATGTTTACTTTTTTTTGGTTATCACTTCCAGATAGTCCAATGATTCTTAAATTATCTGTTTTAGGTCAGTTATTTTAAAATATGATTCTTTTTATTTTCTTCTATCTTTTTCTTCTTTTGACTTTTTAATATTTTTTGTCTCGTGGAGTCGTTAATGTCTATTTGATCCATTGTAATTTTCAAGGATTACATTGCTTGGGCAAGATTTTCTGGCTCTTATACTAAGCTGTTCACTGTCTTTCAAGTCTTTCCTACATAGCTATCATTACTGTTCATATTATTCTTTATAGCTTTTTATTTCCTCTATAAAATCATTTCTAAACTCCAGCTTCATTTCTTCTAGGAATTCAATTTGAACACATGTGCTTGCAATGTTTTCTTTTAGATTTTGTTATTTGGACTTTTTACAGTCAATCTCTTCTGCTGAGTTTCTGTCTTGTTGAACTGAGCTATTCTCATCAATACAATGATCCAGGACAATCTCAAAGGACTCATGATGAAGTATGCTATCTACCTCCCGAGGGAAGAAAAAAACTCAATAACTGAAGCAATCTGAATGCATATTAAAGCATACTATTTTTAATTTTCTTTATCTTTTTGTGCTATTTATTTTTTGGTCTGTGTTTTCTTTATAATATGACTAAGATGGAAAAATGTTTGCATGATTACATATGTATAACTTATATAAAATTGGCAGTCATCTTGGGAGGGGGAAAGGAACAAGTGAAGGAGAGATTTTGGAATTCAATTTTTTTAAATGAATGTTACAATTATTTTACATGTAATTTGGAAAATATAATTCTATTTAAAAATAAACATATAAAAACCAAATTGTCTATCACCCAATTTCTTAGAAGAAAAGTTAAATGAATTACAATAGTAAAAGCACACTAGAGGGGGACCTCAACTTTACCATCTCAGAAATAGATAAATCTAACCAAAAAATAAGCAGAAAGAAGTTAAGGAGATGAATAGAATCTTAGAAAAGTTAGATATGATAGACTTCAGGATTAAACTGAATGTGAATGAAAAGGAATTTACTTTTTTCTCAGTGATACATGGCACCTGCACAAAATTAACTAAGTATTAGGACAAAAAAAAAAATACAACCTTTACAATCAAATGCAGTAAAGCACAAATAGTAAACGAATTCTTTTCAGATCATAATACAATGTAATTACATTCAATAAAGAGTTCTCTAAAGAGATTAAAATTAATTGGAAACTAAATAATCTAACCCTAAAGAAGGTTTGGGTGAAAGAGCTAATCATAGAAAGAATCAATAAATTTCACTAAAGAGAATGACAACAATGATACAACTTACCAAAATTTGTGAGATGTAGTCAAAGCAGTAGTTATAGGAAAATTTATATCTCTAAGCACTTACATTAATAAAATAGAGAAAAAAACACATTAATGAATTGGAAATTTAACTTAAAAATAGAAAAGGAAAAAAATTTAAATCCCCAATTAAACACCAAATTTGAAATCCTGAAAATCAAATGAGAGATTAATAAAAAGCTGAAAGAAAGCCATTAGACTAAATAAAACTAAGAGTTGGTTTTATTTTAAAAAACAGATAAAACATAATCAATTTGATTTTAAAAAAAGGAAAGAAGAAAATCTTTGACACTGGTAAGTGTCAAAAATTAAAAGGGTGAATTCACCACCAATGAACAAGAAATTATTATTTTGCCCAAGTATATGTTAATAAATCTAATAATTTAAGTGAAATGAATGAACATTTGCAATTTTTTTAAAAAATTACTCATATTAATAGAAGTTGAAATAGAATCCTTTAATAATATTATCTTAGAAAAATATATTGAACAAAAAATCAATGTGCTCCCTAAGAAAAAATCATATGGATTCAGAAAGGAATTCTACCAAATTTTTAAAGAATAATTAATTCAAATACTATATAAGCTTTTTAGAAAATAAGCAAAGAAGTTGTCCCATCAATTTCCTCTTACAACACAAATTTGGCACCTACACCAAGAAGAGTAAAAACAAAGAATGAAAAATATAGGACAATTTTCCTAATGAATATTGATGTAAATTTTTTAAATAATTTTATCAAGGACATTACTGTAATATATCACCAAGAAGACACACTATGACCAGCTGGGACTTATACGGGAAATGCAAGGCTCATTCAATATTAGAAAACTATTAGCATATTTGACTATATCAATAATAAAACCAACAGAGATTATATATCAATAGTAGCAGGAAAAGCTTTTGACCAAATACAAAACCTATTTCTATTAAAAAACAAAACAAAACAAAACAAAACACTAGATAGCATAGGAACAACAAATGGAGCTTTCCTTTCAATGATAAGTAGTATCTATCTAAACCCATCAGTAAGCTTTATCTGTAATGAGGATAAGCTAGAAACCTTCCCAATAAAGTCGGGGTGAAGCAAGGATGCCCATCATCACCATTATTATTCAATATTGTAATAGAAATGTTAGTTGTATCAATTAGAGAAGAGAAAGAAATTCAAGGAATTAAACAATGAGCAAGCCAAACTATTACACCTTATAGATAATGTGATAGTATTATTGGAAAATTCAAGAGAATCAACTAAAAAATTAGTTGAAATAATTAACAACTTCAACAAAGTTGTATCATGTAAGATAAACCTGAATAAATTATCAGCATTTCTTTATTTTAGCAATAAAGTCCAGGAGCAGGAGATAGAGAAATTCCATTTAAAATAATCATAACCAATATAAAATACTTGAAATTCTGTATGTCAAAATAAACCCAAGAACTATATGAATATAATTACAAAACACTTTGCACACAAATAAAGTTAGAACTGAACAATTGAAAAAAATATTAATTACTCATGGGTAGGCTGAGCCAATATAATAACATGGCAATTCTATTCAAATTGATTTACTTATTCAGTGCCATGCCAATTAAATTATCAAAAAATATTTTGTAGAGCTAGAAAAAGCAAGAATAATAGTTATCTAGAAGAACAAAAGCTCAAGAAAATAAAGGGAGTTAATGAAAGAAAATGTTGAGAAAAGTAGCTTAGCTGTATCAGATCTCAAAGTGTACTACAAAGTGGTTATCCTCAAAACAATCTGATACTGAGAAATAGATTGGTGGATCAATAGGATAGATTAAGTACACAATAAACAATAATAAATGACCATAGTAATCTAGTTCTTAATAAACCCAAAGTTCTGAGCTTTGGGGACAAAAACCTCACTATTTGACAAAAGCTATTGAAGTTATTGGGGAAACTGAAAAGCAGGTTGTCAGATAGTAGGTGTAGACCAGCGTCTCACACTGTATAACAAGAGAAGATTGAAATGAGTAAATAATTTAGATATTAAGGGTGATACTAAAAGCAAATTAGGGAAATATGGAATAGTTTGTCTGCTCTATGGATAAAGGAAGACTCTAAAACCAAACAAGAGCTAGAGAGCATTGCAGGATGTAAAATGTTTAATTTTAATTACATTAAATTAAAAGGTTTTGTAATAGCAAAGCCAATGGAGCCAAGCTTAGAAGGAAAGCAGAAAACTAGGGGAAAATTTTACATCCAGTTTTTTTTCTTTCTGATAAAGGCCTCATTTCTCAATTATCTAGAAAAACTGGGTGAAATTTGTAAAAAAATCAAGTCATTTCCTAATTGATAAATGGTCAAAGGATCTGAACAGGCAATTTTCAGACCAATACATCAAAGGTACCTTAGTCATGAAAAAAAAAAACAACGTTCTAAACCACTATTAATTAGAAAAATGCAAATTAAAATAACATGGAGATACCACTTCACATCTATTTGATTGGCTAATATGACAGAAAAGAAAAATTACAAATATTAGAGGGGATATGGGAAAATTGGAACACTAATGCACTTTGGTGGAGTTGTGAACTAATCCAACCAGTCTGAAGAGCAATTTGGATGTGTGGCCAAAGGGCTTTAAAACAGCACACAATTTGACCAAGCAAGACACGTATTAGGTCTGCATCCCAAAGAGATACAAAAAATGGGGTGTGGGAAAATTTCTATGTACAAAAAAAATTCATAGGAGCTCTTTTTGTGATGGCAAAGAATTAAAAATTCAGGGAATATCCATCAAGTGGGGAACGGTTGAACAAGTTGTGGTATGTAGTTGTGATGGAACATGATTATGCTATAATAAATGATGAGCAGGATGCTTTCAGAAAACCTGAACTTATGTTAACTTAAGCAAAGTGATATGAGCAAAACCAGGAGCACATTTTACACAATAATAACAATGTGGTATAATGACCAAATGTGAATGACCTAGCCTTTCTCAGCAATACAATGATCTAAGACAATTCCAAAGAACACATGATGACAAATGCTATCTACCTCCAGAGAAATAACTGATAAAGTTTTAATGAAGATTGAAGCATACCTTTTTTTACTTTATTTTTCCTGGTGTTTGTGTGTGTGTGTGTGTGTGTGTGTGTGTGTGTGTGTGTGTGTAAGGATTTTCTCTGTTTTTTTTCACATGACTAAAATGGAAATATGTTTTGGAGAATTGCACATGTATAGCCTATATGAAATTGCTTGCCTTCTCAATGAGAGGGTAGGGAAGGAGAATAGGAGAGAATTTGAAACTCAACATTTTGAATTTTAAAAATCATTTTGTACATAATTTGAAAAAAAGAAAATATTAAAATAAAAATAATATTGGAAAAGGAAACTAGGTACCTTTTCTAACTATGACTTTGGGGAGAATTTTAAATGAAAATAGAATTGAGGTGATTACAATGTATAAAATAGGTAATTTCAATTACTCACAAGTGAAAACTTTTTGCATCAAAATAGGGGAAGCAATCGATAAAGGAAATAATTATGTTAAATATTGCAGATTACAAATTAAAAATCTAAGTTGTATATGGAATTAGCAAAGATATATAATGAAGTATTACCCAATGGATGTGTGATGAAAAGATACTAACAAAATTTCCCTAAAGGCCTGCAAAATGTTAAATTCCATATAAAACATTATTCCAGATAGCTAAAATAAGAAAAATGTTTAGCACAGGTTTTACCTCACACTTCACAAATAGTAGAATGATAAATATTACAAATAATAAGTATTAAAGGACTTACATAAAGGAAAGCACACTATCACAGTGTTGTTTGAACGTGCTATTACTTTTATTAGTTGTCATATTTTCTTGTTGCATAATACCATGATGTCACAAGTGAACTAAGAAGGCTTCAACCAGCTATAAATAAAGAGTGCTTATGTTAGAAAACTGAGAAGCTGATAAATCCCACTGAACTTCAGTAAAATATAGCTCCCTGACCTCCCATAATCTATGGCTTCTTGCTAATGAGTACTAAGATATACTAAATATGACTCTCATTCTGCTTTGCTCCAACTTTGTGAGACTCAGGATTTTTCAGTAATAACCTCTTAATCTCTTCATTTGCCTATCTCAGCTTTGAACAGGAACTACTTACTGTCAGGCTTACCTCCCCCCATGCCAGATTGATACCTTTATTAAACTGCATGCCTTTCTTTGCAAGAATATTGAAGTAAGTGTAATATTATGCAATGACATCCTTCTGTTTTGTTTGCTGTCTCTTCAAATTAGCCTTTTTATTGAGACCTGAAAATCTGGATTTCATTACTGCATTCAAAATAATTAGCATTAACCACCATTGAGCAGTGTGTCGCCTTTTTCTACACTGTATAGACAGAGTCTTCTTTATTATATTATGAGTATTTCATTTCTTATTCTTTTATCGGATGCTTGGTTTCTTAATGGTTTATTAAAGATACACTTATTACTTAGTAGAAATATTCTCCTGAGATAATATTTAGAAAGCTTTTAACTCACTGCTTGGCACATAGTAGGCAAGCACTATAGAAAAATTTATTTCCTTCCTCCCCAAAGATAAATTTATTACAATGCAAAGAAAATAATGTGTACATAGATATAAAATCAAAATTTGTTGTAGATTGAATTTTGTAATGGTATAGCTTCCACAGCCTGATACCAGTGTCCTAGTTTACATTCTCTTAACCTTACAAAATTTCATTAGCCCAACTGTATGTTCCATTTAATTAATAGGAGATTTTGGTTCACTGGACATCATTATCACTTTTACTTTTCTTTAAACATCATTTCCTTTGAAGCCTATAATTTCACAGTAACACTGTGTACTGCCTCATGTTTTCTTAAATGAAATAATCTTGTTTTCCTCAATAGGTGTTAAAAGTGAATCACCTTAAATGTTCTGCTTTTCTAGTGTGTATCAAATCTCTTCTGATAAACATATTGTGAGATGGCCTACTTGGTATATCACATCAAAGGGAGTGATTATTTTCCAGCAAAACAACTTCTGGTTTCTCCTTTAGCTTTTTCTAACTAATAAATTAAGTTGAGACCTTACTAATGGCTCTTTGTCCTGAGTTAACATTTGATCTACTGAGAGTCGTCTTTTTTATGTTCCTGTCTTTCAGAAACAAAGTTCAGACATAGGAGAAACTGAATTTGGCTATATGAGCAACCAGCTGCTGATCCAGTCATATCATATTTCATGGATTAATATTTAGGGCCTAAAGCAGCTTAATGGATGCCATCCAACTCATAAAGTGAGATAACGAATTTGATACTCTTCAGAAAAATGAGTACTTTTTCTCAATATTTATTAGACTGTGGCAAATTCAGTAGACATCAGGAAACGTGGATTGTGATCTGAGATTCAAGCAGGGTAACAATCCTGCACTTAATTAATACAGAAGTTACCCATAATTAGACATCTTTTGCTTAGCAAAGTTGCATTATTGCTTGTAATTGGCATCAATCTATTCTGCTATAGGTAAAATCTTGGGATAAAACCGAGGATAAGAAAAAAAAAACAGAGAAGAGATAATTCAAAGAGTATAAAATAATCTAGTAAAGAATGTATGTTTTCCTCCATGCCAAAATAAAAGCATGGAATAAGAATGTTTCAAATGTTGAGCAGTTGTTGCTGGATTTTTTGTTGTAATTGTTGTCATTTCATTTTGGTTTTAGTACACAGGAACATAGATAGATAGATTAATAGATAAATACATACATACATACATACACATATACATTGATATATAGATATATATCTATGTAGATATAGATATACTGAGATGCTAAAGAAAAGATAATAGAGTCGGTAGTACCAGAATAGCTCAGATATTAATAAGCATAAAGAGAATTCAGATTTATTGTTCAACAAATCATTGCTTTTGGAATTAAAGAAAGCCTAAAAGAATTGTGCTAAAGTTAGTACCTGATTAGGGACATCTAAGTGGTGCAATGGATAGAGTACTGGGCCTGGAGGCAGGAAGACCTGGGCTCACATCTGGACACAGATACTAGCTATATAACCCTAGGCAAGTAACTCAACCCTGTTTGCCTCAGTTATTTCATTTGTAAAATGTGCTGGAAAAAAAAATGACAAGCCATTCCATTATCTTTGAAAAGAAAATCCCAAATGGATTTATGAAGTTTGGACATGACTGAAATTATAGAACAACAATGGCAAACATCCCAATTAGTGCAAATAAGGAATCCCCTAAAGTGGTCACTTTATTTGAATTGGCACTGCATACTTCTATTGGTCTTGAAAAAAGTTGTAGTATCTTACAAAATTCTGACTTCAAATATTGTAAGTTCAAATACATGAGATCACTTCAAGGGATTAAGTATTTGCACTAATCAGGACAAATTTGTGGATGGTGAACTTGGCACTCACATACTAATAACCAATATTCACATAACTATGATTTTATACATAAGTTTCAAATTTTTTCTAGAATCTATGACTGGAATTTTTTCCTGTTCTTCTTCCTATAATTTGGATTTAAGTTTTGCATTATCAAAAAAGCAATATGAATTTATTAAGTGCCTACTTTATTAATTGCTGATGGTACAAATATAAAGAATGGAACAATCTCACAAAGAGCTTATATTCTATTGGGGAAGACAGGACATTTCTAAGTGTATATAGTGTGCACATGATAACAAAGCAACCCATTTATTATTGAACAAAGTTCTCACATTTAGAGTCACAGCCAACAAATTAATGTCTATAGAAAGTCAAATAACTATGATTCTATACTCTTTTGCCCCATTTCTATCAGTCTATCATTATGAAAACTGAAGGGATCTCATAGGACTGGAGGCCATTTTATACTTCTCTTTCTTTTGTTGATCACCAAGACTTTATCATCTGGTGTCCCACCTGTGGGAAATGATCCTTTCTCTACTTAGCCAGACTAGCTCTGAAACAATAGAAAAAAAAGCCTTTTCCTGATAAAATGTAAGTTCCTTTGGAATAGGCATTACACCATTCTCTTTACTTGTTTATCCAGGAAAGAAAGGAGATAAGCATTTAATCTCTAGCACTTAGCAAAGTCTATAAATAGTGTTTCCTAAATGCTTATTGATTGATTGTTTTTTTGATGATGCTTAAAATTTTCAAGCTTGTTAGAACCCAAAATTTTTTCCCCATTAGCCTTTGAGAAGCTACTCACAATGACATTCTGAAGTATATTTTTGTTGTTATGACACTTATAATCACAAAAAATATGATGATGTTGATAATAATGCTGATGATAATGGTAATAATTATTATTATAATACTAGCATTTCCATAGCACTTTATGGTTTGCAAATCACTTACAAATATTGTCTCATTTTATCCTCACAACAATATTGTGAGGTTGACATTATTATTATCCCCATTTAACAGATTAAGATACTTGCCTAGGGTCACACAACTATAAGTGTCTAATACTGATTTGAATTCCTGTCTTTCTGACTCCAAGTTTTCTCTCTACTATACGTTTTAGCCATATATTAAAAGAACTCAAAGAAAGCCCCTGATATGTAGGTTAGATTCCTTGTGTGGGGATTTATGGAAGGAAATAAACAAGAGTCACATTGAATGAAAATGTTTTGGTAGGTTACTATCTGCACTCATGGAACAAGTCCCCACATCAATGGGATCACAGAGCCATCAAAGTAACATAAATCAAAGAAGGAGATATAAAAAGGCATAAGTGACAAGAGTCATATGAATTTGTTGTTATTATTGCTATAATAACAATTCTTAATCTCATGTAGGAAAACTGACTGTACATCTCAAGTAAATAATGTCTAAATAACAAAAAACTATTTATTTCCATGAATAAAAATCTACTTTCTATCAAAAAGTAGAAAATCTGCTTTCTCTCCATCCCAGTTCCCATGCAACTGAAAAAAATACAAATGAAACCTTTGTTACAAATATGAATAGTTAAATAAAAGAAATTTATGTAATTATTTTTAAGCTAAGCTTTATGACAAGATAATCTATTTCTCATTTTTATAAGATCTTATTGAAAGTCACAAGATTAAAAAAAACTGTGCTGATTCTAGCTTCCTGATGGTCCTAAAATCATAGCGGATTGATACTTATGAGTAACAGTGCCAAAAAGGCTAGTAATAATTCATTTACATGGCTAGATATAGAAAAACTATCTTACTAGAATGCTAAAATCACTATTGATTCCCAATTCATAATGTTTTTAGGTGGGAATATGAAGTTTTTTTTATTAGATACTCAAATTTTTAAAGAGCAAGTTGGGATTCAGAAGGGGTTGTCAGACAGAATTCTGGAAAGATTAGTCTACTTAAGAAATAAATTATCACCCACTTTTGAAGAAACTTAGGAAGCACTCATACACATATAACCTACATGTTAACTTTGAATGCCTCTTGTCCTAAAAATTACCTTGTATTTATTCTCTATTATGTACATACCTATATATGTACTTGTCTCTTTGTAGATAATAAAAGCTTCTTGAAAGCATGGTGCTCTTTTATATTTGTCTTTGTATTCCCAATAATTTACATGATGATTAGAACATAGTAAGCACTAAATAAATCTTGATTGATTGGGATGGAAGATAATACTATTAGCTATAGCAATATTTGGGAAGAATATTTGAATTCCATATATACGTAATATGTTCTCCAACTTTCCTTACTTTGGATCATTAACTATGTAGAGACCTTGATTTAAACATAAAATTAATGAAGAGGAAGAGTTGTTCTGTTTAACTTTGGGGGGACTTCTTTCTACAGTTTTCTATAATATTATGAAGAGAAAAGAATCCTGGATTTGGAATCAGAGGAATCCTGGTTCATAAGTTTGAATTCCTGAAGCTTATTAACTATGTTACTGTAGGTAAGTCATTTGGCTTTTCTAAGCTTCAGTTTCCTCATCTGCAAAATGGAAGTGAAAGCAGCATATAACTCTCTTGGATCTTATGAGACTCAGTTAAGATAAATACATAGCAAAACTTAAAGCTTTTTTATAGATATTAGCAATTATGTTTTCACCTGTAAGCTTTACTAATTATGAAAAAGAAAGAAGAAAATATCTTAAAATAAAATCAATTTATTACAAGCATTTATGACAGGAGAGATCCGTTGTAAGTAGATAGGTACACAATTCTGAGCTTTCTATCTTTAACTATTTTATTACATTTAAAAAATAACTTAATGTACTTTGCAAACTATGAATTTATTAAGGCAGATTCCCTAAAAACTGCTGAGTTAATTATCCTCTAACTGGAATGTTTCTACAACTCATAATTGGGCTCTCTGGTATTTAGCATCATCTATATTATTCCCTCAAACTGACAGCTTATAACCAATTCTAATGGTGTTAATCTGCCATTGTGGATATTCTTTAACCCTGCAGATAGCTGGTTAGCTTTTATCTGTAAAACGTTGAGCCTGAGAAATCAAGAGCTTGGATTCTCTTTGACTAATTGTTCAGGTTTTCATAGTTCACCTTTGCTAGTCTAGTGTAGAGCTGCTTGCACATGTGTCCCTCAGCAGCTGCCAATAGAAAGACACAGGTAAAGTGCAGGCCTAAATTACAAAGAACCTGGGACCTTTGGGGAAAATTGCTTCCAAAATTGAATCAAGAAATACAACTCCCCAGGTCTCCAAATACGGGGCATAAATAAGTGAAGAAGCACCCTTAAAAAGTCAAGCTTATTTCCTCTTCTACAAAGCTATGGGGTGTTTGCGTTCCTAAAATTGCATCTAAATGAGGATAGAGTTGTCAACTGAATTAAGTCTTTTTTTTTTCTTTTTAATACTCTACTTGAGAGGCTAAGTGATGATATAGCTTAGTTCAGAAAAGTTATTCACCTAATTATATTTTCCATCTGGCTTTCCCTCTCTCTAGTTAATTATGCATTTACATTAAAAGCAGCAATAGTTTCAAGTCAGAGAAGGAGAGAGGAAAAGCTTCTCCTTTTTCCTGGGCATCCAACTGCCAAAAATAAGTTTGCTTAGACTTCTATTCTCAGATTCCTTTTCCCTATCATGTTCTAAAATCTATAAATAGTTTTTTTTTTCATCCCAAAAATCCTTTTGTAATCTTTTCTTCCCTTCTCTTCTTGTAGAACAACTAAACTATCTGGGTAACACTGAGGTTGAGTTAAGCCATGTCAACAAGCACTTGTTAAGTGTATGCTATGTGCTAGGCAATGTGCAGTGATGGGAATACAAATAGAAGCAATAAAAAAGACAGTTCCCACCCTAAAGGAGCTTAAATTCTAATGGGAAAGACAATAAATAAAGGAAACTGAAAAGCAGGGGCAGGAAGCAGAGAAGGTCAAAGTCACTGCATAGGGTCATGGTCGGTGTTAAAAGAATGGAAGCGAGATCCAGAATGGTCAATAAAGCTAAGAGCACAAAATTCATAGAACCTTTTGATTTATCTCAAAACAAAAGAAAACAACAAAGTCCAAACCAAAAACATTAACATATCTATCCTCTGTATCTGTGCCTGAGATATTCATGACCCAAAGGGTCCATGTTAGAGGATTTTGATCACACTCTTCTGTCCTTCCCCCACTAAGAGCATCTGGCAAAGTACATTAAGATTATTAACAAATATACTGAAACTGATTCCACATTTGTAAGCACATTGTTCACAATATTATAGAAGAAAGTTTGATTAAAATAAGAAAAAAATAAACAATGGTACAGCCATTACTAAAGGTACAGCTGTTGTTTATAAAGATCTATTTCAATACTCACAGGGACTTACATTCCCAAGTATGAGGATCCTTCAGAATATTCTTCCCCCTGGTGTATTCTTTATTTGTTCATTACTCACTTCTGGTTAAAGTAAACATTGTGTGGCAGTTACTCTCTCCCACTGTCTCTCTCTGTCTCTGTGTCTCTCTTTCTCTCTGTCTGTCTCTCTCTCCCCAAGCAATTCTGAATGCCACTTTAAGCTCCTTAGAATTGCCAGTTAGTCAAACAGTTTCTTAGAAAAAGTGAGTCCCATCTTTATTTGTCATTTCTCTCATTTAATATAAGCACACAATTGTCCCTGGTTCCTATGGTCTCATCTTTTATATCTTCAGTCTTTCCTGGTTATCAGTTCTACCCCATCATTTTGCATACTTTGAAGCAGACTCATTTTATTTCCTCCAGTTATTCAAATGGGAGTGGGAAGGGTAAAAATATCACAGCATGTATTACATTTCTCTTGCCAATTATAAAAAACATGGTTCTTGAAACACATGCCAAATTCTATCTAAAATATTCATATAAAATATATTTGGCAAAATATATATGGAAGTATCATAAATTTTACCTGACCTCTATCATTTGCTTACCACCCAAGGTAAGATTCAATATGCTTTTCTATATCAGCAAGTAGCTATATAGATTCCTCTTCTGGCCAAACCCATTTACTAGATACTTTGCTCCATCCATGCCCCAAGTCTGTCTTGTATAACTGTTCACATCATGAGAGACACAACTATCATAGTATTAATAATAAAAAGAATAAGAGCAATAAATGCAGGTCCAGAAGACAGTTCTCTTCACAACAATGCCATCACGTTTCCTTTTGCATCTTCTGCCAAAGTTCATACACTGGTTCTCCCAAAACCATGTCTTTCCCATCCCTTTGGCTCTTTTCATATAATTTTAAGATTAATGAGTATGCCACCTGGAGAAGGTATATGACTGAGACTGACCCAAAGCATAGGACCAGATCCCAGCATAGATATACTGGAGTCCAGTAGAAATCTCTTACTTCTCCATTTTCACATAATGAATTTCTATATATTTTTTTAAAGAACAACTCAGTTGACTCTTCATTTGAGGAAACTTATCTGTTCTCCAGTGAGTAACATTTTCTATCTTTGCACTTCAGGTAGTACTTGATTCTACATCTCTCTAAGGCACTTGACATTTAATATTGTATATTATAGATTTATTTTTCTCATCTCTTTATCTGTAGACTCTTTGGAAGTGGGAGTCATGGCTAATCTAAGTGATATGTCTCTACCTCTACACCCATGTCATATTCTGTGCTCTGAATAGAGTAAACAAAGTAGACTTTTAATAAGTGTTTATTGATTTGATTTGCTATTGACATTTAAAATCCTATTCCTCTGGTCCACATAGTGGAGGTTTCCAAACCACCATGATTCACGACAAAGTGTGGCTCAAAATAATCACCAAAACACCTTAAACAAGAATTACTAAGTAAAGGCATAGCACAGAATCTTTGAAACACATGGTCTACAGAATGCACTTTGACTAGGTGCTGAATTCATCAGTTCCATCAACATTGATGAGGAAGAGTGAATATAGTGTAGATGTGTAGACTGCTATTACACCTACTCCCTCATCTTTGCAGAGGAACAGCATCTGAGCAAGGTTGAAAGAGAACACAGTTTCAACACAGACTATAATGGAAGTGTCATACCCTATCATCTTTTAAAATTCTAATAAATATCTTCATTGGGTATCAAATATTTGTCACCTAAGATGAACTTCTATAAGAAATACTACTTATCGATGGTAAAAGGTATCAGTGAGGACTGCCAAAAGGGTGTAGAATTTGAAGGCAAGAGGTCTGGATTCAAATCTTACCTTAGATATCTAAATATTGTGTAACCCTGGTAAAGTATTTAACTTCTCTTTTCCTTTCATTTCTACATCAGCAAAATGAGAGGAGGACCTGATGACCTTTATGGTCCTAAGGCTCTATATGTGAGCCTATGATCTTATTACCTAGGGATGTGCTCAGTGATGGCCATTATGGCTATTTTTTTGAGCTGTAACATAAAGTCAGAGAGTCTCATCACCACATTGGCTACATAATGATGAAAGTTTTAGCTATGATAACTCTCAAATAGCATTAAATAACTTATATAGAAGTTATTATCCATTTTGGTGATGGGAGTTCCTCCACCAGTGAAATCCTTGAAGTATTAAAATAGATCTTGCCCAGAAAAAGTTGAGGAAGTAAATAGGGAGAGTGAGGATTCATCAAGGGAATTCAACCTGAAAAGAATGATGAAAAAAAGTCAGGCAAAGGAAGAAATGCTGGGTATTAACATTTTCTGGACCCTTTGATTTTTTTTTCTGATTTAATAATTTCCTAAATATCCCTTCTATTCCTTTCCTAATTTGTGTTTCCCCTACCCTTGTCCATTCTCCTATGGATGGGCAATTTTATGGGCTAAAAATTTAACATTTGTAAGTCACTTTTCTTAAATCACTATAAAATGATCAAATCATTGGTGAAATACACACACACACACACACACCTGGGGCAGGGGGGAATTTGGGTTGGCATAGGGAAACAATTCCAACTACTGGAATTGAATTGAGCCTCAGAAGATATAAATACCTGTTCTGTGTCCACTACTTAATAACTCTATTAAGCTATTAAGGTTAAATTCATTTTCTCCCCTCTCTGGGCCTCATCTTAAAGATTTCTCAATTGTAGAATTAGCAGATTGGACTAGGTGATTTCCAAGGTTCCTTCCAGTTCTAAAAAGTTTATATTTCTATAAATAACTCCAGGACAATCATTCCCATTCTCCAAACCACACATTATCTCACAAGTTACTGTGATAAGAAATCTTTGTGCATCTTAAATGTAAGAGGTAAAATGAACAAATGGGGCCTCAAAGAGCCAACGATTGTATTGAATTTCAGTTATATGACTTGGCTACCTTTAAAATGGCAATAATTCAACATTTTATATCTTTTGATATAGTTCTATTTAACTAATAAAATATGATGGATAGGGGAACACCAATGAAGAGTGCACTTACAAAAAAATGCATGCTTTTATTCTGCTCATAAAATACCCATAACAACCCTATAACTGTTAATGGGAACTTTTAGTGTGCTACTGCATAGCTCTGGCTTATATTCTCACTGAGAACCTCTATGCTCATTTTCATCCATTAATCTGCAAAGAAGATTTCATTATTTGGTATGCATAACTAAGGAAACAATATGCATTCAAACTAAGATTATTAAAATATTATTTTCAATTATATGGCCTGGATGTGGCATTGAGTTAGAATATTATGGGTTTCTGCCTTTCATAATGGAAAAAATTCCAGATTGTTGTGTCAGATTTTATTTATTTATTGGTTCTCTATAGAACTAGAGAATTCAGAGAAATACAGATTTAAAGAAAGGAAATATGTTTGCACATCCTAAAATTCATTTCATATTCTATATACAATCTCGAAGTAAGAGTAGCAGAGCTTTTAGACATCATGTCACAGATAGTAAGTACAGGATTTTCAGGTTCCATTTGTGCTTTTTCCCTTCCTTCAGTAAAAATAGATAACTACTCCGGACAATATCAAATCAACAAATATACTTTAAACATAAGTTGTGCTTCTAACTCTCCTGACTTTATCAACATGACTCATCCGCTTTCTCTCCCTGTAACTTCCCTCAGTGCCTGAAATCTTCTCACAATGGAACTTCTTGCCACCATACCAACCCCTTTCTCCCACTGGTGGGTTACTTCTGGATTTCTTCATTTTGGAGGATGGTCCCAGGCCAGTCAGGCTTCATTACCCTCCTACCTGTGCATTTGATTCTCTGCACTTCGGAAGTCTACTCCCTCCTAGCCCAACCCTTTTCCAGATTCATTTTATGCCTTCTCTTCTCTATTAGAATATAAGCTTCCTGAGAGCAAGGCAACCATTCTTTAGTTTATATCTGTATCCCTAGCATTTAGCATTGTATCTGGCACTTAGTAAGTACTTAATAAATACTTGCAGTATGCCTAAACAGAAGAGCTATTTTTTTTTCCCAAAGCATAGGCTAAATCATTTCATCTCCCTTGTTCTTCTCAGTAAAGTCCAGTGGTTGTCTATTATATCTAGGACTAAATATAATCTCCTTCCTCTGTTTAGCACTTAGATTTCTTCCTACCTTTCCAGTCTCTTTGTACATTACTCCCTTCTACATAATCGTTTGTCCAGTTATGACTAATTTTTTACTGTTTCACATATACACCACTTCATCTCTCATCTCTGTGCTTTTGTACTGGCTGTCCCTCACTCCTGGAATTCCTTCATCATCATTCCTTCATCTCTCTTACCTCTTGAAATCCCTTGTTTTCTTCAAAACTGAGCTCAAAAACTATTTCCAATGTATCCTTGGCAAACATTCAGCCTGTGGTGTGAGAACCAATCAAACCAGTTTTCACTGGTGAACATATGTCTGTATGTATCTGCATACTTTTTTTTAACATTAGAGATAATTGAGATGAACCCCTTTGACCAATGAAAGTTAAACCCAAGAAGGAACAACCTCTTGTATAATACCATTCTCTCCCCTAGACGTGAGTGTAGGAGCTCCCCTCGACCCACATGTTCTTCAACAAAATGCTTTCCACCACACAGGGAAATTATATATTACAGATTTATCCTTCACATGCTTCAAGTAAATAGGCCTTCAAATATTTTATATACATGTGTATATGTATATGTATATCTAGAAACATATGTGCATGTGCATATATGTATATATGTGCATAAATATGTATAACATTTTAATGAATGTATGCACATATAAGACACACATATTATATACATGCATATATAACATAGGCATATGTATGTGTGTATCTGTGTGTATAAACATATATGGGTGCATACATGTATATAGTTTCCCCCCAAAGAATGTAAGCATCTTCAGGTCAGAGACTGTGACAATTTTGTTTTGTGTCTCCACTCCCTATCATAGTTACAGATACACAGTAGACACTTGATGATTTTCATTTATTAATAACATTAATTAAACTCTTATTCATAATATTATTTAAATGTCCTAAGTATAGATATAGATACATTTTAATTTATAAACCAAGGTGCTAAATTATTTTATACTCCATAGCTCCATTCTTTAGTTCTGTCTAATTTCCATGATCTTTACTCTTTGAGTTTGACACAAAACCATCAGGTAAATAAAATGGTCTCAATTGCCTGTTAATTCAAGTAGATGTTCTTCTTCGATTTCAAATACTTAATTTTCTCAACTCTGCACTTTGTACTATATGCACAGACACAGCCTGGGTGAGTGGGTGGGGGCATCTCTTGGGGACAGAGTTGTTAAGGAAGATCTGAAAAGAGACCCTATTCACATGTGGTCTTCTTAACCTGAATGGGCCATGAGAGAGCCGTATTTCTACCACCCTGCCTTGGAGCTACAAAAAAGATTTTGCAGCTTTGTTTGCCATGGAAACAGGCACTAGGTTCTTAAAAGTGGTCAGCAGCTTGATAGAAAGTAATAATTTTACAAGATGTCTGAAATGTGTATCAGTGTATGTTTTCACATATGTAGCAAAGGGAATTCTCCCTTCCAGGAACACTGGCTTCTTTTCTTGTTATGTCTTTACTTCAGTGTCCATTGATTTCTGCACAGGAGGGACCTAAAGCTACAGAAAATGCATTTGCATGGTTTCCCTTTGCTCCTTTCCGTCTGCCTGTGTGAAAGACACTCACACAATCTGGGTGAAACACAGTGATTAGTTTTAAATAATCTTCCTTGTTTTCAGAAATCGAATGTATGTTTCCATGGCAGCAGACAAAGTATCCAGAAATAAAAAGCCAAGAATTTGGTACATTTCAGAGGAAGGCCACTGGAGATGTTAGCAGCTATACATTTAAAAGATTTCTGGTTTCAGATTGATATCTATCTTTTCGTGTCTCCATTTTCCCTGTGCAAGTTTACCTGAATTCTCTCCTATTCCAAATTATTCATGAAAAGCTGATTTAGTTTGGCCAAAATTTCTGACCTTATGTGGTATGCTAAAATGAGTTCAAGAATATTCTCAAGCAATTTAGAATTGTTTTTTTATTACCGTGTATCATCTATAAAAAAGAAGTGTTTTTTTTTTTTGCAAAGCAACAATCTTTTCTGGATTTTGACCATTCAGTTCAATAAATTACTAGATAATTGGGTACATGGTCAGTAAACATACAAGAATTTTGAAAAGTCCAATCTCTTTAACAAACCCTAAGAGATTTCCTTCCTTCCTTCCTTCCTTCCTTCCTTCCTTCCTTCCTTCCTTC